>NW_025335341.1:5919-8094 GCF_004798865.1 Varanus komodoensis | reverse complement strand
TACAGTCAGTAAAAACTAGACCAGGAGCCGACTGTGGCTCAAATCATGAACTTCTCGTTGCAAAATTTAGGCTTAAATTGAAGAAAGTAGGGAAAAGCACTAGACCACCCAGGTATGACCTAAATCATATCCCTGATGAATATATAGTAGAAATGACAACTAGATTTAAGGAATTTGATCTGATAGACAGAGTGCCTGAAGAACTATGGATGGGGGTTTGCAACATTGTACAAGAGGTAGCAACTAAAACCATACCAAAGAAAAAGTAATACAAGAAAGCAAAATGGCTGTCTGAGGAAGCTTTACAAATAGCTGTGGAAAGAAGAGAAGCGAAAGGCAAGGGAGAAAGAGAAAGATACTCCCAATTGAATGCAGAATTCCAGAGAAAAGCTAGAAGAAATAGAAGAAAGAGGGTGCTACAAAATGCAGGCAGTTCTTTCTGGCGTCAATGAAAGAACTGCCTCACAGGGATATTTGCAAAAAGAATTCCGTGCAGCATCTGAAAACGGGATGTACTTGGCCTCAAAGGTTACATTGCCTGAAGAGAGCCTGTGTTTTGTTGTGGTTCAAGGTGTTGACATGGTGACATGGGGACTCAGGCAGTCTGGGTTCTAGTCCCCACTGAACCATGGACTTCCCAGGGTGACTTACGGCTACTCACCATCTCACAGAGAAAACTCCTAAGCAGGGTTCTTTTTGGGATGACACAACTGAGAGACGATGAAGAGCTGTACCCGTTGCCTTCAGTTACTCGGATGGAAAAAAAGGGTGGATAGGCATAAAGATTAAATACAATAAATAACTTGTGAGAGTATTTCTGGTATAATTAAAATTTGCATGCTTAATGAAAGAATTGCTATGGGGCATGTCCTCTGGAAGATGATCTGCATGTGGGCTTGCTGAACACAGTTAGTTTGCCTTTGTGGAAAGAGGTCCTTAGTGGGAAAAGCACTTCTCCTGAAGTACTGAGCCTGAGTTCCTTTTCCATTTCTCAATTTCAGTCATATGCTTTTTGATCCAAGCAGAAACATTTTGAAGAGAGGCACTTTCTGCTTCTCCTTCATGGATCACTGCCTTGTTGTGGTGAAGGGGCTTGCATAGCTCAATGAAGCTATGAGCTATGCCGTGCAGGGCCACCCAAGATGGACAGGTCATAGTAGAGAGCTCTGACAATGACAGAATGATCGCAGTTTGAATCCAAGGCAAACCATTCAACATCACAGTAGTTCAAGTCTATGCCCCAACCACTGGTGCTGAAGAAGCTGAAGTTGACCTGTTCCACGAAGGCCTACAACACCTTCTAGAATTAAAAGCAAAAAATGATGTCTATATCATCATGGGGGATTGGAATGCCAAAGTAGGAAGCCAAAAGATAACTGGAATAACAGGCAATTTTGACCTTGGAGTACAAAATGAAGCAGGGCACAGGCTGGTAGAGTTTTGTCAAGAGAATACGATGGTCATAGCAAACGCTCTATTCCAACAACCCAAGATATGACTCTACACATGGACATCACCACACGTCAACACAAAAATCAGATTGACTTTGTGCTCTGCAGCCAAAGATGGAGAAGCTCTATACAATCAGTGAAAACTAGACCAGGAGCTGACTGTGGCTCAGATCATGAGCTTCTCATTTCAAAATTTAGGCTTAAATTTAGGAAAGTAGGGAAAAGCACTAGGTCACTCAGGTATGACCTAAATCATATCCCCAATGAATATACAGTAGAGGTGACAAAAAGCTTTAAGGAATTAGATCTGATCGACAGAGTGCCTGAAGAACTATGGATGGAGGTTCACAACATTGTACAAGAGGTAGCAACTAAAGCCATCACAAAGAAAATGTAATGCAAGAAAGCAAAATGGCTGTCTGAGGAAGCTTTACAAATAGCTGTGGAAAGAAGTGAAGTGAAAAGCAAGGGAGAAAGAGAAAGATACTCCCAACTGAATGCAGAATTCCAGAGAATAGCTAGAAGAGATAAGAATGCCTTCTTAAATGAACAGTGCAAAGAAATAGAAGAAAACAATAGAATAGGGAGGACCAGAGATCTCTTCAAGAAAATTGGAGATATGAAGGGAACATTTCGTGCAAAAATGGGAACAAAAAGGGACCAAAATGGCAGTGACCTAACAGAGGCAGAAGATATTGAGAAGTGGTGGCAAGATTACACAGAA
>NW_025335341.1:3231-5048 GCF_004798865.1 Varanus komodoensis | reverse complement strand
ATATTTCATATCTGTTATCTGCCCCATTGTGTTTGGAGACAGGATGGAATCATTTTCACCAAGTATTGTACTGGGGTCCAGCCCCAAATCTTTTCAAAAGCATAATGTGGGATGCTCCTTTGGAACATGAACAGATCTCCTACCTGCAATGGGCAGTCCATCTGTCAGGGCCCAGTTCAACTGAGTCCTGAAATTGGTAGACAGTTCTCCAGTAGAAATGGACATTTGCTTGTGTCCATGGGTGAAGAGATGGGGGGAAAAGAGCTTCTGTCTATATAGACACAACACTGATGAAAGTGGAATACATTTTCGGAGATACTACTCCATTCATTTCAAATTATGCTTCCTAGGGGATGGATACTTATTCCATTAAGAAGCATCCTTGCTTTCAAAAGCAACCAAATGCTGTTCTTGAGGATTAGCAGGAACTTCTTTGCTTCTGCACTTAAAAGGATTCCTCCATTATATTCACAGAAGAAGCCATGTATTCCCCATTTCTTCCAGATCAATACACAAGAAATTCCTCTCTATGAGGGTCTAGTCCAGATACTGCTGCTTTTCCACTGGAACTGGATTGGGCTGCTTGTCCAGAGCAATGACCATGGTGAGCGCTTCCTGCAGGCACTGATCCCCCTGCTGCAGCAAAAGGATCTCTGCGTGGCATTCACTGAAAGGTTCTCACCATTTGATCCTGCTCAAATGCATGCGATGAAAAATGGATACATTCCTCGGGTGTGGTTGGAAGCTGAAGTCATAGTCTTCTTTGGTGACCACTCTGCAAAATTACAATTAATGTTCTGCTTACATTATCACGAGAAAAATACAAAGATCCCATTTAGGAAGGTCTGGATTCTGACCTCCCATTCAGAAGCTGAAGAAAGTACACACCCTGTTTTGAGAATGCTCTTAAAAACTCTTCATGGAGCTTTGCACTTCAGAGCTTACAGATGGGATATTCCAGATTTCAAAGCTTTTTTCATGGACTTAGATCCATTCCACCCTCAGGGAGATGCCTTTCTTCAAAGGTGGTGGGAAAGGGCATTTACCTGTCAGATTCCAAAATCAGGAGAATCCTCTCGACAGTCACATCCATTGTGTACAGGGAGGGAGATGCAGGAGGATCCAAGTAAGTTCTCTTTCGAATTGGGCATGTCCAGTAAAAGCTACCGCATCTACAATGCTGTCTATTCCGTGGCACATGCATTACATGTCCTCTCCTCATCTGGACTGAAATATTCGGCAATGGGGGAAAGAAGGCAGCTTCTCAATGTTCAGCCATGGCAGGTAAAATAGGTCCCTGAACTGGATTTGTGTAAGAGTGTATTGGATAGGAATTGCACCCGTTGAGCCATGTGATGAATATTTCTGCATTTTCAGATCATGCTTCCACTCAGGAATGTCCGATTCAACAACAGTGCTGGGGAGGAAGTCTCTTTCACTGAAAAAGACAGGATATATGAGATCCTGAACTGGAGATTGTCCCCAAATGGAACTGTGTACGCCATGAAGATTGGAAGGGTTGATCATGGTGCTCCTGCAGGACAAGATTTTTCCATCCATTCTGCAGCTATCGTGTGGGCCACGAAGGTGGGCCTGGAGGGAATCATATGGATCATGAAAGCAGAGGCAGGGCAGAAAAAAAAAACTTTTTGAGAAATGATGCACTTTGTGGAATTCTTGACAAGGTTTCGAGGTGGCTAGATGGAGGGGATGCAGTGGATGTGGTATACCTGGAATTCAGCAAGGCTTTTGACAAAGTGCCCCATGATATCCTGGTGGAGAAACTGAGGAGCTTTGGGATACTCCAAAGCACTGTC
>NW_025335341.1:0-3138 GCF_004798865.1 Varanus komodoensis | reverse complement strand
AGGGTTCTTTCCTGGGGCCAATCCTGTTTAATCTTTTCATCAATGACCTGGAAGAAGGGGTGAACAGTCTGCTGATCAAATTCGCAGATGATACTAAAACTGGGGAAGTGACCACAACTGAGGAGCAGGTACTCCAGATCCAAAAGGATCTGGACAGACTATGGAAGTGGGCAGGAGGAAACAGGATGGCGTTCAATGTAGACAAGTGCAATGTCTTGCACTTGGGGCAAAGGAATAGGTGTCATAAGTACAGGTTAGGTGACAAGTGGCTGGAAAGCAGCACTTGTGAAAGGGACCTTGGGTTACTGGTTGACTGCAGGCTAAACGAGTCAGCAGTGTGATGCGGTGGTCAAGAGGGCGAATGCCACCCTTGGTTGCATAGCCAGAAGTGCGACTTCTAGAGCGAGGGAGGTATTATTACCACTCAATACGACTCTGGTGTGCCTGCAACCGGAGTATTGTGCTCAGTTTTGGGCCCCTCATTACAGAAAGGATATAGCCAGGTTAGAGTCAGTGCAGTGTAGGGCCACAAAGTTGGTGCCTGGTATGCAGGAGATGGGGTATGAGGTGAGACTGAGGGAACTGGGTCTCTTCAGCCTGGAGAGGAGAAGACTCAGAGGGGGGCTGCTGGCAACATACAGGTATGTGAAAAGATTTTGCATACAGATGGGTAGAGACCTGCCCTCTCCTGCAGAGGAAGGCAATATGCGCTCCAACAGAGCAAAGCTCAGGGAACCAAGGTTCCATTTAGATGCCAGGAAACACTTCCTGACAGTAAGGACACTGAGGATAAAAAATGGGATTCCATGGGAGGAGGTTGAGGCCCCATCGGTGAGGGTGTTCAAAGATAGGCTGGACATGCACATGGTAGCATGTCATGAGTGGAGCTGGCTGGTGCCGGAGGTCAGACTAGATTGCCTGGAGACCCCTTCTGACTTGCTCTGTTTCTCTGTTTCTATGTTTTTAAAAACTATCTCCCTCTGATTATGGGAAAATGGGAGTCATTGTCCTCTTGTAAAGCACAAACTTTGCTCTCCAGAAATCGCACAATATTTCCCTGAGTTCTTCATTCGAACTATGTTGGTGAATGCTGCTGCCAAAGCCATCCTGTTATGAGGAAGTTTCTCTCTCTCTCTCTCTCTCTCTTCCTCCCCCACTTCCTTCCCATGTTAGAAAATGCCCCAAGCGAGATGTGTGGAGAGGTGCCCTCCAGGGCATTGGAGACGAGTTCCAGAGGGGAAACCGGTCTGCTGTTATGCATGTGAACATTGTGCAGAAGGGATGTTTTCCACCTCTAAAGGTAACTCATATCTGAGAACCCATGAATAAATGTAATGGGGGAAAGATCAAGCAAGGCCCAAGGAAACATCCTAGGCAAGGAGGATGTTTAACAGCACAGCAGAAATGTTGGGGGTAATGAAATAAGTGTGGTGTGGGGACCAAAAATTCTTAAGGAAAGAAAATGATTCTATGATTTTGGAATTTTTTATCCCCCCTCAGAATTGCATACCTCTCTGCTTTTCTGGTTTACATGATCTTCAACATTTCCAGAAAAGATGTCCTGTGTAAACGATACAGCATATTGGCTAGTAGCTTCTGAATGCCATCAAACACAGACTCTTCCTGACCATTCATTTCTCAAGTTTCCAAAGCTCCATTTTCTCAGGTAGCTGGTTATCAGAGACCTCATTGTGTTGTGGAAAATCTCTGGGTGATGCAGACAGAGGGTCCTTCTTACCATGATGCAGGTTTTGACAGCAACCAGAATCGGATTGCCCTCCTTTCAGTGATGGTTTCTGCATCCTGGTCTTCAGCCTCACAAACATAAGCAATCAGTATGCAATATGGAGAGAAATGGTGCTTAGTTTGCTTTCTTTAGGTTCTGTGCAAATGTAGGTAACAGTGCACAGGAGAGATATAAAATCCCCTGTTTTATTTTCTAGATAAAGTATAGTCTTCCATATAACAGACCAAAAATGAACCTTTCAGAAATTGTGAGGAGACTTTTTTTTTTAAATAATTCTGGACTTTTTCCTAAAGCTTAACTAAAAGTGCCGATTAAGCTAGGGAAAAGAGATTTTCAGATTTTCCTTTGAGGGTGGAGGTTGCTCCCAGAGAATTAACTTGCATGTCCTGGTTCGGATGGTGCCACAGCTACTGCTCATTTCAGATGCAGCTCACTGTGTACTTTGTCCACGAGATCAGCATCCAAGCAAGAACCGTGACCTGTGCATCCCCAAGAAGATACACTTCCTTTCCTTTCAAGAGACACTGGGATTCCTCTTAGTTTCTCTGGTACTTTTCCTTTGTCTCTCCACATTTGCTGTGTTGACAACATTCATTAAATATCATGACACACCCATTGTGAAAGCAAACAACCGTGAACTCTCCTATGCCCTCCTCATCTGTCTCCTGCTCTGTTTCCTCTGCTCCTTCCTCTTCATTGGCCGACAGACAAAGGTCACCTGTCTTCTGCGACAAGCTGCTTTTGGCATCACTTTCTCTATTGCAGTTTCCTGTGTGTTGGCAAAAACGGTCATGGTGGTCCTGGTCTTTATGGCCACCAAGCCAGGAAGCATGGCAAGTTGGCTCCTGGGGAGACCACTGACAACCTCCATTGTGGTCACCTGCCCCTGCATCCAAGCCGTGATCTGTGCTGTCTGGTTGCTGACCTCTCCTCCATTCCCCAGTTTGGACTTCCATTCCATGACTGGAGAGATCATTGTGGAATGCAACGAAGGCTCCGTCATCATGTTTTATGCTGTTCTGGCTTACTTGGGCTTCCTGGGTCTTCTCAGCTTTCTGGTGGCTTTCCTGGCCAGGAAGCTGCCCGACAGCTTCAATGAAGCCAAGTTCATCACCTTCAGCATGCTGGTCTTCTGCAGCGTGTGGGTCTCCTTTGTGCCCACTTATCTGAGCACCAAGGGGAAGTATGCGGTGGCCGTGGAGCTCTTCTCCATCTTGGCCTCTGGGGCAGGTCTCCTGGGCTGCATCTTTCTCCCCAAATGCTACCTCATTCTCATGCGGCCCAGTCTCAATAGCAGAGGCTATCTCATAAGAAAAAGCTAATGTAAACATTTCATAATTTGTTCAAACTTTCTTCAGTATTTGAACCTGAGTGAATCATGATTCTGAATT
>NW_025335340.1:4058-11735 GCF_004798865.1 Varanus komodoensis | reverse complement strand
GCTGGAGCCTTGCCAAATGCACCTCTAACTGCACCTCCTCTGGGCTGAAAGGGGCAGGATGGAGGCCGTGCCAAGCGCCGGCAGAGCGGCCCTCTTCGTCCTGCTGCTGCTGCTGCTCCCAGAGGCCTCCTGTGCGAGGCGGGAGGCCAAATGCCCCTTGAGCTGGCACAGGGCTGAGCTGCAGCCAGGCAATTATTTCCTGCAAGGAGACGTCGTCTTCAGTGCCAGCTTCTCTGCAGCACATGGCTTCTTTGGACCACACACTTTCAACAAACCTGCCTCTAATGAACTGAAAGGGTAAGTCACCGGCCTGCTGGACCTGATACTGCTAAGCGCAACGGGTAGCCATGCAGCACAGCTAGCGGGAGTGTAGGAAAAATTTGGATAACTCCTGTCAGAAAAACATTGCTTCTATGTGCTTTTGCATCGTGCAGTCAATCTTGTTCTCCTTCTCAAACCAAGATAAATGGCTGTTTAAAATGTCATTCCTCCCTCGCTCCTTTCTCTCAAGTTTAGCTGTTAGCTACAGCAGAGATGTCTTATAGTCCTAACATACATTATATACCTTCACAATATTTAATAATCCTCATTTTAATTCATATTTTAAAGGGAAGTGTCTTTTGCAAGCCCAGAGGGTTTCATGTGCCCAGCCATTCAGAACGGTGCACATGCAATACTTAGGGTCTGAGTTTGGATGTGCTTATGACTTCTTGAATAGTTTCTCAGCAGCTCGGATTTACATGGCTAAGCAGACCTGGTGATGCGTTCAAGTTACTCAACTAAAGTGTCAATACACTGCAAATAGAAATATTGTAATCTCACTGTCACTGTATCTTTGGCTTAGGTTCCTTTATCTGTTCTGAATGAGATGACCTCAAAATCTTATTGTAATTTCTGCATTCTGTCATCAATTGCTGTTTCCCTGTGTACGTGGCCAGGAAGGTCTAAAATACCCTGTAGTTGTATTGAAACCTTCCAGCGTATTTATTTCCGCCTGCCCAGTAATGCATTATTATGAGTCTGCTGTGGGAAAATGGGTCAAACAATAAAGCCACAGATGGTCTGAACACTTGATCTTTCCCACAAAAGCGAGTTTTATTTCCTCCACATGCTTTGGATTTATGGCATTTTCTGAAAATTTGGTGACGAAGGCGGGGTTGTGGGTTTTTGGAAGTTTATCCGGGGTGGGAAAGGTGGTAAGTTCATCTGAAATTCCCTCCATTGTGACAGGAGAGATACTGGCCATCTTTTCCATTTTGAAGGCTGGTCAATGTAATTAGATTTGGTTTTGAACCTCAATGCACATTGGTTTTGCGTGTGGACACCCAGGCAGCATGGGCACTTCAGAATCTCAACATACGACCCCATGGACACCTCTGCAGCAAAATGTGGGGTGCTGTGGATGGCCATGGGTGGCAGCTGACGGGATGTGGCAGAAGCGCTTGGTGTTTTTATGTTAAACAGCCTTGTCAAACCTAACTCAGAGGTTCCAAATAACATTGGCTCCAGAGGGCTCACTGACTGGAATTGGCTACACCTCTTGCTAAACCATCTGGAGGAAATAAATCCAAAAGAGATGGAATATGGGTTGGATTGGTCCAAGCTGGGGGAGAAAAGTCATAATATGGAGTTGGTGCACCAGGAAAGATCTGCACGTGTGAAAACATGTTTGCACTGGGGTTTGTGTAAGTTTTATGTTGACTGCTTGTGAAAGTCTTGTGTTCATTGATGCTTTCTGTGTTTTCTGCCTTGTCTGTTCTTATTTTAAAGTTGTCCCGTTTCTGGGAGGTAGCATAGCCCAGGGTGGGTTTTGGGGATCCTTCAGGAAATAGAAGCTCCCCACGCGGCTGCACCAATCTGTCCTCATCAGGACATGGTGGAAAGCAAGGCGTGGATGGCACTCTCGCCCCTGAGATGAGGATGTGTGAACCTGGCTTTGACAGAGAAACAGATTCATGAGGTCCTTTGCCTGAGCCCAAGCATGGCTGAGTCTGGCTGGGAAGAAGGTGGTGATCAGGACGTGTGTGTGTGAGATTTTTTCCTTCCCCCATTCCTTCTATAAGAGCCAGAACTGGGAAGGAAGGAAATGTGTGGCCCTTTAACTGGGCTTCCAAAAACAGGTCCTACCCAGTTTTCTGGACATCCTCAATAAGCTTATCCTGTATGAAAGCCCTGTGTGAAAGAGGGGTAATATAGAAACATTTTTATGGAGGTCCTTTCCTTGTCAGAAACTTGGAACAATGTGTTAATATCTTGCAAGTTTTCCTGCCTCTTCCATCTGCCTTACAGCCCTCCTAGGTTGGAAAATTTCTTTCTTGTTAGATTAAAAAATTGTGTTTAAAATTGCAGGAGTGGATGCAGATGGGCAGATGAAAGATGGGGGAATAAATGCATATACTGTTGGGAAGACTAAGAAGGAATCCTGAAAAGGATTCCCAGAGAGATAAAGAGAAGGGTTTTATATTGGGAACATATTGCTGGTAAAGTCTAGAATTTTTAAAATTGTTGTGTTTAGCTATTAGCTTGAGCAGTAGCAGGCTGGAATTCAACAGGACAGAGTTTAAAATAAGGGGAACACAGCTTGCAGTTAACCATTGATAAATATTTTTGCCAAATTGGCTGGTTTTTCTCCCCCTGTTGAACTTGCAGCTGTTTGGAATGTGAGGTTTGGAAAAGGCAAATAGATATTTTCCCCTCGATGTTGTGAGTACGCCATGGGAGAATGAGAGTGCATTTGTCAGAATCCGGCAATTTCAATTTGAGAGGAGGGAAAAGAACACGGGTTCGTGAAACAGAACAAGCGTCCAGACCACCAGAGGCTTTACTGGATTTACCCCAAGGATCCTGCGGTACTCACAATAATGCATGCATTATGGGGCAGGCAGAGATGAACTCTGCTGCAAAGCTTCAACACAACTAGAGAGTTTTTGTACACTCCCCGTCACACGCAGTTACAGGGCAATTGCTGACAGAATGCAGAGGTTACAATAAGATTCTGAGGTCATCACATATAGAACAGGTAAAGAAATGTCAGTCAATCACACAGTGACAATGAGATTACAATATTTCTAGTTGCATGTATTGACACTTGAACGCATCTCTAGTTCTGCTCAAACATGCAAATTCAAGCTACTAGAAACTTCTCAAGATATGCTCAGACCCCATCTCGACTCTCAACATTCTGCATGATCAGGGCACCTGAAGCCTTCTGGGCTATCAAAAGATTGTTGTAAACTGAATTCAAACACTGACTATTTATAATGCAAACTTTTCTACTGTAGACTACAGCTAAAGGTGAGAGAAAGGAGCAGGCGAATGCCATTTTAAAAAAAGACTTCTTGGTTTTGAGAAGGAAGACAGGATTTGATCCCACAATGCAAAGGAAAACAGGAGTAATGCTTTTCAGTCAGGATTCACCCAAATTTTCCGAACACTTTTACATTTTTTCACAGAAGCTGGTTGTAGGCAGTGGCAGAGGAATCCACATTAGTTTAGAGAAACCTCAAGATGTAATGTCTGTCCATTCTGAGTCTCTTTAGCACAGTCTCCTGCAGAAAATGTTTGGGATGCTGACGTCATTCCATCAAATTCAAGAATGCACACAAAAGAAATCATTTGTTGAACTTGTGTTGCACAAACTTATTTCTTGCCTAGGTTGAAGAGAAATATGCTTCCTGCTGGACAATGAGAACTGCTTTACACAATTTCTTATTAGAGATGATACTCTCCCACGCAGATAAAAAATGCACCAACTCATTGTTAGCACAAAAAACCTGAACTAACACACATTTCATCTAACAATTAATGCTTGCGCATTGAGATGAACATATGAGTGCTCATGTTCCTGGAAAGAAGTTTTGAGAACTTGCCATTTTAGCTACCCGCATCCTTGGGTGGCAAATGGGCTCAGTCCTCAACAAAAAGTAGGCTACTGTAAGGGAAAAAAATTTTTTTTTTAGTACCATCAATAACTGTAACAACAATACCACTATCATTAAAATTTGGCAACATTGGAAAAGGAAAAAAGGAACAAAACTTTTTGTTGAACTCAAGGGTAAAGTTGCCTCATTGATTTGAAAAGAAAATCTTCCCGCTGCATGCGCAAACACATATGCACAGCCCCAGAGCTTCATCCATTCCCTCCCAGTCATTCAGTCGTAGCCTAGCAATGACAAGATGGTACACTCAGAATGCATAACTTATACACACACACATATATAAGGCCCACTTCCATGTTCCATAGAAAAATGGAAGTTTTGGAAAGGGAAAAACTCTTGATGGCTGACACAAATCATTAAGACACATGCTCACTACATTGCTTTTTGGAAGGATTCCCTTTCTAAAAAAGAAATCCCCTAGCTCCTCATTGAGAGTGCTTAAAGGTCTTTCTTTTAACCCAAACCTTCCCAGGCAGAATTTTTCCTGAGACAAATACAAGCTTTCAACACTCAAAGGACCTCAAATGCCTTGCCTCAGTAACACAAGTTTTCTTTTTTTCCCCCTAAGATAACAAGATTTCTTCTGAGAGTTTTCGAGATACTGAAAGAGTTTCTTTTGAAAACCTGTGACTGGAAGCAGAGCCACTCAAACTTCCCAAAGTGCTTTGAACTCTGTACATGCTCAGACGCTTTGTGTGTGCTGCTTCTGCGGTACTCACAAAGTGGTGGTACCTTCCTGCCAGAGCCTCCCCCCTTTCCTTGGCTCTGTGGAATAGCCAATCCCACAGAGTCAAGACATCCAAATTTTCCAGCACAAATTCCCCCTGAATTCAATTTGCCAGGCCAAACCCAGAGAAGAGGATGCGGTTACTGCCCGTTTCAGTAATGGGAGAGCTCTTAGCAAGGTAGACTATTCCTCATTTTTCATTTGTTTTTCTGGTCCATACTTCAAAAGTTACACATTTCTTCCCATATTTTTTTCCAGTAGAAAAGGTACCAAATCTCGATTTACCAAAACTCTAAAAATTCTCTCACACACCAAGCACCAGGCAACCCTTGAATCAAGGAATTCCTGTCATTCCCATTTTCACATGGCATACGAAAAACATTCAGAATAAAAATCTGTTTGCCTTTCACTCAAACATCACATTCAAAAAAGCTGCAAGTTCAACAGGGGGAGAAAAACCAGCCAATTTGGCAGAAATATTTATCAATGATTAACTGCTATCTGTATTCCCCTGATTTTACACTCTGCCCTGTTGAACTCCAGCCTGCTACTGCTCAGGCTAATAGCTAAACACAACAATTTTAAATATTCAAGACTTTACCAGCAATATGTTCCCAATAAAAAAAACTTTTCTTTCTCTCTCTGGGAATCCTTCTCAGGATTCCTACTGAGTATTCCCAACAGTTTATACATTTTTTTCCATCTTTCATCTGCCCATCAGCATCCCCTATTGCAATTTCAAACCCAATTATATAATCTAACAAGAAGGAAATTTTCCAACCTAGGAGGGCTGTAAGGCAGATGGAAGAGGCAGGAAAACTTGCAAGACTTTAAAACAGTGTTCCCAGATTCAGAGAAGAAAATGACCTGCAAAACAATGTTTCTATATAACCCTTCTTCCATACAGGGCTTTCACGCGGGATAAGCTTATTTACAATGTCCAGAAAACTGAGTAGGACCTTTTTTTGCCAGCCCAATTCCAGGGCCACACATTTCCTTCCTTCCCAGTTCTGGCTCATATAGAAGGAATGGGGGAAGAAAAAAATCTCTCACACACATGTCCTGATCATCACCATTTTCTGTTCCCCCACCATTTTTCTGTATCTGTTCCCCCCATTGGAGATAATTTCGGCCAAACTTACCATCTCTCCCACCCAGGATAAAGGGCCAAAAACGTATGATCCCACCTTCGTCGCCAAATTGTCAGAATCCCGGAATCTCATTTTGAGAAGAGGAAATAAAACTCAGGTTCTTGGGAAAGACCAAGCGTCCAGACCATCTTGGCTTTCTTGCATTACCCAGGTACCCACGGTACACTCACGGTAATGCATTAACGGGCAGGCAGAGGTAAACTCTGCTGCAAAGCTTCAACACCATTACAGGGCATTTATACTCTCTTGGTCACGTCACAGGAACAGGGCAATTGATGACCGAATGCAGACATTACAATCAGGTTCTGAGGTCGTCACATGCAGAACAGACAAAGGAATGTCAGGCAATCATACAGTGACAATGAGATTACAGTATTTCTAATTCCAGTTTATTGACACTTTAGTGGAGTAACTTAAACTCATGTCCAGGTGTGATTAGACACGTAAATTCGAGCTACTGAGAAACTATGCATGAACTCAATACTCTTACCTAGAGTCAGATGCGAAGTAATGCATCCACACCATTCTGAATTTCCAGGGCACATGGAGCCCTCTGGGCCAGGAAGATACCTCCTTGTAAAATGAATAGCAATGCCATTTTAAACAATGACTTACCTTGGTTTGGAGAAGGAGAACAGGATTTGATCCCACAATTCTAAAGCACCCAGAAGTAAGGTTATTCTGACAGGATTTATCCAAATATTCCGAAAACGAACGAAGTCTGATCAAAGCTAGCCCCCAATTTGGGCATCTGCATTCAGGGTCTTGCATTGGTGCACCAGGGGCCATGAAATGCTGGATTGGTTTACAGTTCAAAACATGGAAGTATATGACATGGTTGCACTGGGTTTTTATGGTCGACTGCTTGTGTTTGTATCTGTCTTGTTTGCATCGTGTCCGTGTCGGTCTTTGGCATAAAGTGATCTCACTGCAGGGTGAGTGGGGGGGCTGAGCCCACCTCAGGAATCAAAAGCCCCCATGCAGCCCCCTCCTATCTTGCATGGCCAGCTGACTGATGACCAAGTCTAGGCTTAGAGGAGGCCATGGAGGGGCTTCTTGCCCAGGGAGGAGCCTGTGTGCCCCTGGCAGGGCTGAGGAAGAGCCGTGGGGTCCCTGCCCACCCTAAGCAGGGCTGAGTCCAGCAGGGGGCAGAGGGTGTGCAGAACTCCTCCCTCCCCCATCCAACCTCCTGTGAGGAGAATGAGCCAGAACTGGGAGGTGGGGACACTTTTGCACCCTTTACTGTGTCTCCTGCACTGGTTCTAGCCGACCTGGAGGCCCTCAGTAAGCTCACCCTGTGAGGAAGCCCAGTGAGAGAGTGGGGACATGGGGAGCCGCTCAGGGGAGGTCCAGTCGTGTCCAGAACTGCCCTGCCCTGCCTCTTTTGAGCGTTAGCCCTGCGGATGAAAACATAGCGGATCTAATTCCCCAGTCTTTGCACTTTGCGTATGCTCAGGGGCTCCATGTGTGTGGCACTCAGTAAGAAGTGTGACCCTTCACAAGAGCACCTTGTTTCGTCTCAGCTCTGAGGTCTGGGCTCGGAGGAAAGGGCTTCAGGGGTTTCCAGCTGGCAGCTGGCCAGGCCTCCTCCACCTCCGAGGAAAAACCGCTCCGATTTCCTCTCAGTCACCAGCTACTCAGGCAAAAAAGGTGCAGCCTCTGGCGACATGGTCGCAATTCCAAACATGTGTCTCCCGGAGCCACCCCCTTCCCTTTCCCTTCCCAGAGAGTCCCAAGCTGCATCCCTCGGCCCATTTCCTTCCTCCTTTCCCCCACAAGAGGGGGAGCCTGAGCTGGAGACCTTCCTGGTGCCATGATGCATCCCTGGAGGAAACCTCTAAGGAGCACATGGGGAGCAGGA
>NW_025335340.1:0-1690 GCF_004798865.1 Varanus komodoensis | reverse complement strand
GGAGAGGCATTGTGCCAACTTGCATAGCAAGGGGCCTTTTCAAAGTCTTGGGATGTAATGCAAAGCAGTAGTGGCAGCATCCAATAGAATATAAAACTGATAAAAAACCGATTTTGTGCATTCTCATTAGTGCCAAGCTCTCAGAATACTGTACACTAAACTGTCTCCATTTCAGGGCTGGTCTGCTGGCCTTCCCTCTCCGGGAGGACTCACATTCTGACCCTCTGTCCAAAGGGAGTGCTGTTGCTGATGTGGAGGGAAACCTCACCTTTTGGACTGAACAGGGAGAAGGCGGTGTGGCCGGAAGTGCACCTAAAGTGCAGTCGCGCTTGCTTTTACAGGCCTGCTTAATCCGGTCTTGGTTTTTTCCCCCTTTTTAAAAATTTATTTATTTATTTGTAAAATTTGTATGCCATGCAATTACATGCGTCTCTGGATGGCTAACAGCAGAAATAAATTGATGACCCACTCTGGCTGCAATTAATAAAATACAGAAATAAAATTCAATATTAAAACTTATTAAAATCTTGATTAAATAAAAAGGTCTTAACCTGGCACTGAAAAACATATAATGACAGTGCCAGGAGGACCTCTCTGGGGAGCGTATTCCATAGATGGGGCACCATCACAGAGAAGGCCCTCCTCCAGGTATTAATATCTTCCTCAGAGGGTTCCCGGAGAAGGGTATCTGTTGCCCATCTCAAGGGGCAGGAGAGCAAATAGGGAAAAAGGTGTTCCTTTAGGTATCCTGGTCCCAATCCGTTTTGGGCTGTATAGGTTATAACCAGCACCTTGAATTCAGCCCAGACTTTGATGGGAAGCCAATGGAGCTGATAGAGGACTGGGATTATATGAGAATAATGCCCAGTCCCCAACAGCATCCAGGCAGCTCTGTTTTGACACATCTGAAGTATCTGGACTGTCTTCAAGGGCAGCCCCACCTAAAGCGTGTTACAGAAATCCAACCGGGAAGTAGCCAATGCATGTGTTTTGTTGCTAGGCAATCTTCTTCCAGGTAGAGACTCAGCTGATGGATTAGCTGAAGCTGAAGGAAAGTGCTCCTCGCCACCGCAGTGAATTGAGCTTCCAAGGACAGCTCCGGGTCGAGGAGCACTCCCAAACTGCGGACCCTGTCCTTCAGAGGGAGTGCAACCCCGTCCAGGGCAAGGCCCAAGTCACCTATCGAGGAGTTCGAATCACCCACCAAAAGAAGCTCTGTCTTATCCGGATTGAGCTTCAGTTTATTGGCCCTCATCCAGCCCATTACGTTGGCCAGGCATCTGTTCAGTGGTGCCACTGCCTCACCTGGATTGGTTGAAAAAAAGAGGTAGATCTGGGTGTCATCAGCATACTTCTGACTCCACAGCCCAATACTCCGGATAATCTCTCCCCGCGGTTTCATGTAGATATTGAAGAGCAAGGGGGACAACATAGAGCCCTGCACTACTCCATGACAAAGTTGCCATGGCACAGAGCCAAAGTACCCCAACACCACCTTCTGGAATCGGCCGTCAAGGTAGGAGCGGAACCACTGCAAAGCAGTGCCTCCTACTCCCAGTCCCGCCAGCCTATCCAGGATGATAGCATGGTCGATGGTATTGAAAGCTGCTGAGAGGTCCAGGAGGACCAACAGGGACACACTTCCCCTGCCTCACTCCCTGCAACAGGGCGACCAAGGAAAATTCAGTAC
>NW_025335339.1:772720-799406 GCF_004798865.1 Varanus komodoensis | reverse complement strand
CCCCCCCCCCCCCGCATTAGGATAAGGGGTGGGAACAAGGGAAGGGTTAGGGATAGGAAAACGAGGTGTTCTGGCATCATTCTGCGGGTTGGAATGTGCTAACAAGGGGCAGAAATGATGAGCTGCGCAGAAAAAGCTACTCATAGAGGGCTTCTTCAATATCGTCCTCCTTTCCATGGAAACTTAGACCTATATTAGGCTTAGGGGTCTGAACCAGGGTAGGGTTAGGGTTTGAAAAACTAGGGGTCCTGGCATGATTCTGATGGTTGGACTGTGTTTAGCATGGGCAGAAATGATGAGCTGCGCAGAAAAAAATACTCAAGGAGGACTTCTTCATGACCCATGAAATTTACCATGAAATTTCAACCCTATATTAGGGTTAGGGTGTGAACCAGGGTAGGGTTAGGGTTCAGAAAACTAGGGGTCCTGGCATAATTCTGACCTGGCTTGCATCACAGAGACCTGGGCGGGAAAGGGGGGGATGTGTCTCTCTCTCAACTGTGTCCGCCCGGGTATCTGGTCCAGCACCAGGCACGCCCGGAGGGGAGGGGAGGGGAGGGGAGGGGAGGGGGGTCGCTTTAATCTATCGAGCCTCAATTTCCCTTACAGGACTTCCTGTTCTCTCGAGACCGGGTCTAGAGAGCCTCTATCTGGTGTTGGGCGACTGAGACAGATTGGGGACTCGGCTGGTGTACCATGCACCCTTCTGCCCATCAGACTCCCTGCCTGAGCTGATGGAGATCATCTCGGACCTGGTGTTGAAGACCCCCAGGATGTTGGTCCTGGGGGACTTCATCTCCATGCCAAGTCTTTTCTGTCCAGGGCAGCTCAGGATTTCATGGCCTCCATGACAGCCATGGGGTTGTCTCAACATGTCATTGGCCTGACCCATGAACGTGGACACACACTGGTTTTCTCGACGGGGCAGGAAGAGGGTGATCTGAGGGTGAGCAATTTATGTTTGACTCCCCTGTCATGGTCAGACCACTTCCTCGTGAGGTTTGAGCTTGATGTCGACCTTTCCCTCTGTAAGGGTGCAGACCCTATTGTGTTGGTCCGCCCTTGGAGCCGGATGGATCCGGATGGATTCCTGAAAGTTCTGGGGGAGTTTCCGGTTGATAAGGCTGGGGCTCCTGTTGATGCTCTGGTTAAACTGTGGAATGGGGAAATGGCCAGAGCTATTGACACAATCGCTCCTAAGCCCGTTCATCTCCTTGGTATACACCTGAATTATGGGCGATGAAGCGGGTTGGGAGATGTCTGGAGCATAGGTGGAGGAAATCATGGGATGAATCTGACCGAACACACTTAAGAGCTCATTATCGAGCCTATGCTGTGGCAGTGAGGGTGGTGAGGGTGGTGAGGGCGATGAGGGTGGCGAAGAAGAAATTCTTCTCCACTTCCATTGCCTCCTCACAGTGCTGTCCAGTGGAACTCTTTCGGGTGGTACAGGAGCTGGTACATCCTAGCCCCAGGAAAGATTCTGTGCCACCCTCAATGGCCTGCTGTGACGACTTTACCCAGCACTTTAAGGAGAGAATCGTTCAGATTTGTCATGAGCTGGACTCCACTAGTGATTCAGATTCTCTAGGGGAGGTGCCGATGTTGCTGTCTGGTCACATATTGTTGGATGAGTTTCAGTTGTTGCGGCCCGATGATGTGGACAAGGTGCTTGGACAAGTGCGTCCCACCACCTGTTTACTGGACCCTTGCCTGTCTTGGCTACTGACCAAGGCCAAACATGGGACTGGTGCCTGGATCCTGGAGGTCATCAACGGCTCTCTGAGGGACGGCCGGGTGCCTGCCCCTCTAAAGGAGGCGGTGGTCAGGCCGATCCTAAAGAAGGAATGAATCGGGTTTTTAATTTGTATAATTGGTATTCTTTTTTGTACCAAAGTGGTGGGATGGCATACAAAAACTCTAAATAAATAAATAAATAAATAAATAAATAAATAAATAAACAAGCAAGCAAGCAAGCAAGCAAGCAAGCAAGCAAGCAAGCAAGCAAGCAAGCAAGCAAGCAAGCAAGCAAGCCTGTTTGAGTATAATAGCACCAGCTATCTCATTATGCCAACTTGTTGTAAGTTATTTCTTTAAATTGCTTCTGTAAAAATTTGTCTGTAGAATGGTTTTAAATTTAATTTAAAAATCCAACCTAAAAAAAATATCTCCTAGCCCTATCCCTGAATCTGACCCTGACCCCAACTCCCTGACAACTCGCCTTCATATAAATGCATTTTAAAGACATAAAGGAGTGCATTTCACACTGCATCCACCGGATGGCAGCAGAGCTCTACCATGATTAGATGCTGACTTTCTGCTTTAAACCAGGGGTGTTCCTGGTTTTGGCTTCTCTGGGCCACATTGGAAGAAGGAAAATTGTCTTGGACTGCATATTAAATACACAAATGCGAACAAAAGTTGATTACAAAAAAAAAAAGGTCTGTGCATAATTTTGCAATATCTGCCACCACAGATAAGCAAAAAATTCCTCATATAGCAATCCTAATTATGTGGCATCCCATTTAGAGAGTTAAAACAATCATGTAGGTCCCAAGTTAGCAATCACTAATACAGAAAATGAACATATCTAATAAAACTTCATTGATTTTTTAAAAATATTTTTTACTATAGAAGTAAAAGAGGGCAATAGGAAACCAGTGGGATATTTGACATTGTATTTGAGAAACTAATGCATCAATATCTGGTTTGATGGAAGTAGTTCTCAAGGTGTTCAATTTTAGTTCTAATTTTATTCTTAGTGTGCTACATTCTTGAAAATAGTTGCTCAAAAATGTAGGTGCTGCAAAAAAGCAAAGACATGTGAATAAGGTGTGACTGGGAAGCAAGGGATATTTGTCTCTGGGAAGAAAGGACCTATAAAACTCTATGATCAATTTTTTCTTTAAGTTGAATGTCAGACTACAGGTTTATGGATTCCATTTGAAAACTGGCAGGTAACATTTATGTCGACTGAAATGGAGTAGCAAATATACCAAAATAGTGATGATTTTCCAGGAAATTTTGAAATCTCTTTTAAAATTCCTGTGTCAAATCAAAAAGAAAGGCTGCATATTTTTCACTGTTCACAGGACTGTGTTTAGCCAACATGTCGAAATATACAAAATTGATTGTAACGGTAGGTTGAAATAATATTGAAAAATAGCTGTGTTTCACTTGCCAAGTCACCATGTGCACATCTAATGTCTGATGGTGTCAATTTGACTGTGTGCACTTGAAAGATAACACACTAGAAGCTGCGCACTACTGTCAAAAGGCACCCACACATGTGTACATATAATGAGAACATGTGTTTTGTTGTCAGTTGCGAAGTCATGTCCAACCCATCGCGACCGCATGGACAACATTCCTTCAGGCCTTCCTGTCCTCCACCATCTCCCTGAGTCCACTTAAGCTCACGCCAACTGCTTCAGTGACTCCATCCAGCCACCTCATCCTCTGCCGTCCCCTTCTTCTTTTGCCATCTATTGCTCCCAGCATTAGGCTCTTCTCCAGGGAGTCCTTCCTTCTCATTAGGTGGCCAAAGTATTTGCATTTCATTCAGAGTATCTGGCCTTCTAAAGAGCAGTCAGGGTTGATCTCCTCTAAGACTGACCGGTTTGATCTCCATGTGGTCCAAGGGACTCGCAGGAGTCTTCTCCAGCACCACAATTCAAAGGCCTCAGTTCTTCAGCACTCAGCCTTCTTTATGGTCCAAATTTCACAGCCATACATTGCAAATGGGAAAACCATAGCCTTGACTATACGCACTTTTGTCGGCAGGATGATGTCTCTGCTTTTTAGTATGCTGTCTCGATTTGCCATAGCTTTCCTCCCCAGGAGCAAGCATCTTTTAATTTCTTGGCTGCAGTCCACGTCTGCGGTGATCTTGGAGCCCAGGAAAATAAAATCTGTCACTACCTCCATTTCTTCCCCATCTATTTGCCAGGAGGTGATAGGAGCGGATGCCATGATCTTAGTTTTCTTAATGCTGAGTTTCAAGCCAACTTTTGCACTCTCCTCCTTCACCCGCATCAAGAGGCCCTTTAGTTCCTCTTCACTTACTGCCATTAGAGTGGTATCATCTGCATATCTGAGGTTGTTGATATTTCTCCCAGCAATCTGAATTCCAACTTGTGATTCATCTAGCTCCACCTTTCCCATGATGTGCTCTGCATATAAGTTAAATAGGCAAGGCGACACTATACAGCCTTGCCGAACTCTTTTCTCAATTTTGAACCAATCAGTGGTTCCGTGTCTGGTTCTCACTGTTGCTCCTTGACCTGCACACAGGTTTCTCAAGAGACAAATAAGATAGTCTGGTACTCCCATCTCTTTAAGAACTTGCCACAATTTGTTGTGATCCACACAATCAAAGGCTTTAGCATAGTCATCGAAGCAGAAGTAAATGTTTTTTCTGGAACTCCCTAGCTTTCTCCATGATCCAAGGTAACTTGGCAATTTGATCTCTTGTTCCTCTGCATCTTTGAAATCCTGCCTGTACTTCTGGTAGTTCTCGGTCCACATAGTGCTGGAGCCCAGCTTGTAGGATTTTGAGCATAACTTTGCTAGCATGTGAAATGAGTGCAGTGGTGTGGTAGTTTGAACATTCTTTGGCATTACCCTTCTTTGGGATCGGAATGTAAACTGACCTTTTCCAATGCTGTGGCCACTGTTGAGTTTTCCAAATTTGCTGGCATATTGAGTGTAGCACTTTTACTGCATCGTCTTTTAGGATTTTAAATAGCTCAGCTGGAATACTGTCTCTTCCACTAGCTTTGTTGTTGCTCAGACTTCCTAAGGCCCATTTGTCTTCTTCCTGGGGAAGACCCTGATGCTGGGAACAATTGACGCCAAAAGAAGGGGACAGCAGAGGATGAGGTGGCTAGATGGAGTCACTGAAGCAGTTGGTGTGAGCTTGAGTGGACTCCGGGGGATGGTGGAGGACAGGACGGCCTGGAGGAGGGGTCTCAATGGGTTGGATGCAACTTCGCCACTAGCAACAACAACCCTTGGTTTCCTGCAACAGCATGGGGTTGGACACAAGGACCTTCATGGCCTCTTCCAACTATACTCATGACCCTTATTTGGAAAATTGCTCCATGATCTGGGGCCACCATGAGGGAAGGCCATTTGTTGCCACCTTCCAAGGTAACTTTGTCTGAGGCTTTAGATTATGAGCATCATGAATGGGAGCGGCACTCCATCAGACATTACAGGATCAAGTGTGCAAGACATTATAGGTCAAAAATCAGCTGGGCCAGAATGGGTGATATGCATTCAGATGGTCTTGTCCCTGTTGTAAATCTGGTTGCTGCAATTTTGCAAATGCTGAACTTCTGAACAGCCTTCAAAGGCAGCCTCAGGTACTTCATGTTGCACTGTAACCTGGAAGTTACAAGAGCAGAGAAGACTGGGGGCCAGCGAGATGCAGCCATCAGCTCCCTCCTACATCCCGGCTTCACTGCATCTGCTCCTAGCCGCCCTCGCTTGATGTCCGGCCCCTTCCACGGCGCAAGGAGGACGGTGAGCCTCGACGCGAGGACAACCGCGGCCAGTGGCCCCGCCCAGCGGTCCGGGCGCTGTTTCGCTCAGCGCCGCGGGAAAAGGGAGGAAACAGGGCGCATCACGGCTCGGCGGGCCCCTTTCCGCGGGAGGCGGCCAGGTGCCCTGAGGGCGACACGCGGAGCGGCGCGCGTTCTGGCCGCGGCGGCTTTGCCCCTCGACGGCTCCGGCGGGCACCCAGCGCGGCGCCCGCCTCTCGCGGCGGCTGCCTCGGAGGGCGCGCCGCAGGGGCAGGCAGGTGCGGAAGGCAGGGGAGGGGGCGGCGGCGGGCGCCCGGCTCGTCCGCGTCCGCGGCGTGGCCGCGCCCGCGCCGCGGGGGTCCTGCCGGGAGCGGAGCGGAGCGGCAGCGGCGGGCTGGCGGAGACGGCGCCTCCATTCAGGAGGGCGCGGGCGGCGCACCTTCGCCCGCCCAGCGGCCGGCCGCGGAGGGCCGCCGGGCCGGGCTTCCTGCTTCCTTGCTCCGGGAGCGCCGCGAAGCGAGCGCGCCACGCTCCGCCCAGGGCCACCGGGAAGCAGCGGAGGCGCCGCGCCGCCTTCCTGCCGCCGCCGCCGCGCTCACGTGCGCACCGGAGGCTCGGGGAGCAGAGTGCGCCGCGCGCCGCGTCCCGGGCCGGCCTTCCCAGGAGGGCGGCGGGGCTGCGAGGAGCCCCGGCGCCGGGCGGGTCCCGCGGGCTCCAGGTCGGAGAGACGCGGCCGCGCGCAAGCCCCGCCGCTGTGCCCGGGGCGCCGCTCGCTTCCCGACACGCGGGCTCGGCGCGTCCCCGAGGTGGCTCGCCCTGCCGACCTGCCGCGGCTCTCCGGTTGGGGGCTGCCGCAGAGACGGGCTGCGAACGCCTCTTAGAAATCAGAGAAACGGGGAGGAATTTGGGCGACTCTGGGGATTCCGAGTCTCAGCTGGAATGACAGTGGCAATCAAAAAAGCTCCGTTTCTTCATTGCCTCCACCCGCAGGCCAGCCCGCTGAGAGGAAGACAGAAATAGAGAGGGTGGAGGAGCTGTGGGTTTTGGAAGAAACAATCGTTGCCTGAAGCAAATTGCCGAGCCGAGCGTGTACTCGGATGTCCCCTTATTGCTCTATGATTCTCCGCAAAGCCACTGCTTTGGACCTGGCTCCCCGCGGCAGACAAAGTGGGAATTAGCAAAGTAAGGCTACATTTAAGACTGCCAGCCCAGCAGGGAGGGAGGGAGGGAGATGTGCCTTCTTAGAATGCCCAAAGAGTGAGATACAAAATGCTAAATTATAGAAGTTGCCAGCCCACTTCACTAAATACAAACTCCTAAGGAGAGGTGTGTCCTCCAGTGGAAAACTGGTATCAGGGACAGATTTTCACAGCCCTGTTTTCATGTTTGAATGGAGCATGACAGGATGAGGTAGTGATCTGCAGCTCAGCCACAGATTAAGGGTGTTCCTTATCATCTTTGTTTTAATGCAGCAGCTAGCCACATAAAAGATGGAGCTTGAGAGACTGAACTTGCAGAGGGCTCCAGAAGCACAAGAGGAAGAGGAGAAATACGAGGATAGAAGCCACAGTGCTTGTATCAATTGCAAGAACATTCACAATGTTGTTTCTAAATGGATGCTTCCAGAAGGTGCCAGAGCAATCTACCTTGAAAGAGCCAGCTGCATCCCACCACCGCTCTTCATCCTTGCCATCAGTGTTGCTGAGGTAGGATTCTAAAGCTCCTTCTTTAAACCTTCTTGAAATAACAGGAAATAATTACCAATCACAAAATGGCAGTGCCAGTGCCCTGTGTTAATGAATGGGATTGTTGTTAGGGTAGTTCTCAGTCCACATACTGCTGGAGCCTAGCTTGCAGGATTTTGAGCATTACTTTGCTAGCAGGTGAAATGAGTGCAGTGGTGCGGTAGTTCGAACATTCTTTGGCATTGCCCTTCTTTGGGATCGGAATGTAAACTGACCTTTTCCTGTGGCCGCTGTTGAGTTTTCCAAATTTGCTGGCATATTGAGTGTAGCACTTTTACTGCATCGTCTTTTAGGATTTTGAATAGCTCAGCTGGAATACTGTCACCTCCACTAGCTTTGTTGTTGCTCAGACTTCCTAAGGCCCATTTGACTTCACATTCCAGGATGTCTGGCTCGAGGTCAGTGACCAGCCCATCGTGGTTATCAGGGACGTTAAGCTCCTTCTTGTATAGTTCTTCTGTGTAATCTTGCCACCTCTTCTTAACCTCTTCTTCCTCTGTTAGGTCCCTGCCATTTTGGTCCTTTATCATGCCCATCTTTGCATGAAACATTCCCTTCGTATCTCTAGTTTTCTTGACGAGATCTCTGGTCCTCTGTATTCTATTGTTTTCTTCTATTTCTTTGCACTGTTCATTTAAGAAGGCCTTCTTATCTCTTCTAGCTACTCTCTGGAATTCTGTGTTCAATGCTGTGTATCTTTCTCCCTTGCCTTTCACTTCCCTTCTTTCCTCAGCTATTTGTAAAGATTCCTCAGACAGCCATTTTGCTTTCTTGCATTTCTTTTTCTTTGGGATGGTTTTAGTTGCTACCTCTTGTACAATGTTCTTCAGGCACTCTATCAGATCTAATTCCTTAAATCTATTTGTTACCTCTACTGTATATTCATCAGAAATATGACTTAAGTCATACTTGAGAGGCCTAGTGTTTTTCCCTACTTTCTTCAATTTAAGCCTAAGTTTTGCAACAAGCAGCTCATGATCTGAGCCACAGTCAGCTCCTGGTCTTGTTTTTACTGACCGTATAGAGCTTCTTCATCTTTGGCTGCAGAGCACATAGTCAATCTGATTTCTGTGGTGATGTACATATGTAAAGTCGTCTCTAGGATTGTTGGAAAAGGGTATTTGCTATGACCAGTGTGTTCTCTTGACATAATTCTGCCACCCTGTGCCCTGCTTCATTTCACTCCAAGGTCAAACTTTCCTGTTATTCTGGTTATTTTTTGGCTTACTACTTTAGCATTCCAATCCCCCGCGATGATAAGGACATCCTTTTTTGGTGTTATTTTGAGAAGGTGTTGTAGGCCTTTATAGAACTGGTCAACCTCAGCCTCTTCAGCATCAGTGGTTGGGGCATACACTTGGACTACTGTGATGTTGAATGCTTTGCCTTGAATTCGAACTGAGATCATTCTGTATTTTTGGAGATTGTATCTCAATACTGCTTTTTCTACTCTTGTATTGACTATGAAGGCTAATCCATTTCTTCTGAGGGATTCTTGCCCGCCATAGTATACCTGATGGTCATCTGAATTACATTCACCCATTCCTGTCCATTTTAGTTCACTGATTCCTAAGATGTCGATGTTCAGTCTTGTCATCTCATGTTTGACCACATCCAGCTTGCCTTGATTCATGGATCTTACGTTCCAGGTTCCTATGGAGTATAGACCTTTGCAGCATCGGACTCTCCTTTCACCACCAGATACATCTGCAACTGAGTGTCCTTTCGGCTTTGACCCAGTCGCTTCACTCTTTCTGGCGCTACTAGTACTAGCCCTCCGCTCTTTCCCAGTAGCATATTGGACACCTTCCCACCTGAGGGGCTCATCTTCTGGCATCATATCTTTTTGCCTTTTGGTACTGCCCATGGGGTTTTCATGGCAAGGGAACTGGAGTGGGTTGCCAATTCCTTCTCAAGTGATGGGTCCCATCCCACAGTCTGAGAAATACTCCTTACCATAAAGTTCAGATTCCGCCCCCCCCCCCCCCGCATACTTCTGTATTTTGTACTTAATGCTTTTTAGGATGATGGGATATTCTAGCACACTCTTCTTTGTGCCTATATCAATTTTAATATGTAGAATCAGTTGTGATGCCCCATTTAGCTATAAGCACCAATATATTTGCTAGAAGCAGGACATGACACAGCTTTACTTCAGAATGCAACTGTGGGATCATGTAAATGATTTCTCCATCAAGTTAGAAAGCACACATGTGGAAAGCTTTGTGTCAGGGACGAGGGTTCTAGTCAAGCCTTCCCTCTGGTACTCTAGTCTTCCATGTAGAAGCATCCTTTATTTCTTCTCACATATTTTGATATAGTCCTCATTGACATTCTGATTTGGTAACATCATAGAAGTGTTGTACCATGTTCCCTAGCACCCCTGAACAGTTGCTTTCCAATTAATTGTTTATTTATTAGTCAAACAGAAAACTATCCAAATTGGATCTGGAAATTAGAGGATCGGCCCTAATAATGTTCTTGAAGAAATCCACTGCTGCTTAGAATTGCAGCAGAAAAAAGCTCAAAACTCTTGAATGCCAGTGTGGTAAATAGAAAGTGTTGAGTACAGAGTTATTCAACACTTACTGATTTAAGTGCATGATAATTGTGGTTAGATTAAAACTGCCTTAAAATGGAAAGCAGAAGAAATTTAATCATTGAAGTCTGAAAAAAAAAGTTAGTTGACTATGTAATAAGACTAACTAACAATGTAAAAAGATAACCAGCTAAAGAAATTAATGATAAGTAGAAATTGTATTACATACAGCTTCTTTTAATGGGGATAACAACAACGGAAAAATACAGGTAAAAAGAGAATAGGCTTTTTGAGAAAATTGTTTGAGATTAGAAGAATCTGCAATGAATCTTAAGTACTAAAAAAAAATTTGACTGAATAGAAAGCATAGTGATTGTTGAGTTATACATCATTTTTAAAACACTTGACATTCTATATAACATTTGTTCAAGAACCCTTGGCATTTTTTGTAATATTTACTTTTATTCTTATAAACTTTACAGTTATTTTTTTAAAAAAGTTAAAAAAAAAGGAAATGTTGAATAATTCACTTAGAATGTCAAATACGGCTTGGCAAATTTACTCAGAGTGTTCCTAATGTTTGGAGGAAAAATAAGTCCTCCATTGCTTGCCTGAACACACTATTTCTTCAGATAAAATTATCACACACATTTTTCTGAAACACTAGGATTTGGGACTCTTTCAACTCAAGAGTCGGACTGAAATGTTATGTTTGTTCCTAGCTGGCTATATTCATTTATTATGCTGTTTGGAAGCCGCAGAAACAGTGGATCACCCTAGACACCGGCATCTGGGAGAGTCCTTTTATTTACAGATCTGACAAAAGGAAGGAAGCCTGGAGATTTGTGTCCTACATGCTTGTACATGCTGGGTAAGCAGTAAGTTACACTGACTTTCAGGAGTGCTGCACAAGGCTTTGGGGCATCTTTTGTGATCCCAATCTACTTAATTAATTATTATTTTCACTTTAGAAAATAGAGTGCAACCCAACAGAAGAAACAGGCAAGTCTTTTTAAAAGCCTCACAATCAAGAAATCATTGTTATCTTGAAGGCAAACCTCTATAACTCTGGTTTGGGATGCTCTTTTCCATGTGTACATGTTTAAAATTAAATGAATGTGCATTTTCTCATAAATGAGATTGGATTGATTCATAGATTATTCTACTCAGTGGTAGCTAGGATCTTCTATATTGTTGTGGTTTGGATACCCCAGTGTTTCTCCCAAAAGACTGGATGACTAAACGCTGGTTGTCTGAGATAGTCACCCCTCTTGTATACTTCATGCTTCCAGAGCATTTGTTTCAGTTCCCCTATCCTCAGTGCCCCCATCCGAGTGGGTGTTGGCCTCTGGCTTGGAGGCGCTTAGTATGGGATTGCCAAGAACCTGCAGTGCACGAGGAAGGGTGACTGTGTCCACAAATCTTCTCTGCTGTGCAGCTTCACTGAAGTTTCCATCTGGATAAAAGTTGCCTTTGCAGCCTAGACTAAGAGCAGAGACTGAGTAGCCCATGAACTTCTTTTCTTCAATTATTCTCACTCACTCAACTATAACGAATATTTTAAATATTGAATATGATTTTTGTTCAAATGATGACTAAAAATCTCTGATTGATCTTTTTATATGATTTTTCACAGCATTGAACATATTTTGGGCAATCTTCTCCTGCAGCTTCTTTTGGGAATCCCCCTAGAACTCGTTCACAAAGGGCATAGAGTTGGACTGGTTTATATTGCAGGAGTGATTGGAGGTGAGTAAACAGAGGAAAATGCCTGGTAGCATAATCAAGTTACTTTGTATGGGAACCTTTGAGTGAATCTGTGTAGCAGCCACCTGAAACATAACCTGAGTCAGAAAATTCAGGAGCTCTGTCTCTTATTTATTTATTTATTTATTTATTAAAACATTTTTATGCCGCCCCATTCGCCGAAGCCTCGGGGCGGCTTACAACAATAATTATAAAATAAACAATAATTATAAAATAATTATAATATAAATCAAAAATATAAACATTAAATTAAAAATACAAAAATACAGTATAAAATAAGCCGCCCTGGCCAGATAAAATCCAATAATATTAACAGTTAAAATGCCACTTGAATAAAAAGGTCTTCGCCTGGCGCCGAAAAACAAATAACAACGGCGCCAGGCGGACCTCTCTGGGGAGCGCATTCCATAGATTGGGCGCCACAGCAGAGCAAGGCCTCCTCCGAGTACCCACCCTCCTAATTTCTTTCACGGAGGGTTCCTGGAGAAGGGCCTCCCCCGCCAATCTCAAGGGGCGGCTGGGCATATATGGATGCAAGCGCTCCTTCAGGTAACCAGGACCCAAGCCGTTTAGGGCTTTATAGGTCATCACCAACACCTTGAATTGGGCCCGGACTTCAATGGGAAGCCAGTGAAGCTGACGGAGAACTGGAGTCATGTGAACACAACGCCCAGTCCCCATCAGCAGCCTGGCAGATCTATTTTGCACCAATTGAAGTATCCGGACCGTCTTCAAGGGCAGCCCCACGTAGAGCGCGTTACAGAAGTCGAGACGGGAAGTCACCAGTGCATGTGTCACTGTCGCGAGGCAGTCATACTCCAGATAGGGGCGCAGCTGGTGAATCAGCCGAAGCTGGAGGAAAGCGCTCCTCGCCGCTGCTGTCACCTGAGCTTCTAGTGAAAGCTCCGGGTCGAGGAGCACTCCCAAGCTGCGGACCTTGTCCCTAAGAGGGAGTGCAACCCCATTCAGAACAAGGTTCAGTTCACCCTCTCCGAAGCCCGAACCACCAACCAATAGGACCTCCGTCTTGTCTGGATTGAGCTTCAGTTTATTGGCCCTCATCCAGCCCATTACCTCAGCCAGGCACTGGTTCAGTACAGCCACTGCTTCACCTGGATTGGTGGAAAACGAGAGGTAGAGCTGGGTATCATCAGCGTACTGATGGTTCTGCAGCCCACACCTCCTGATGACCTCTCCCAGTGGTTTCATGTAGATGTTGAACAGCAACGGGGACAAAATGGACCCCTGCGGTACTCCATGGCATAACTGCCATGGCGCAGAGCCATAGTCCCCCAGCACCACCTTCTGGAACCGGCCATTGAGATAGGAGCGGAACCACTGCAAAGCAGTGCCTCCGACCCCCAATCCCGCTAGCCTATCCAGAAGGATACCATGGTTGATGGTATCGAAAGCCGCTGAGAGGTCCAGGAGAACCAACAGGGATGTACTCCCCCTGTCTTTTTCCCTGCACAGGTCATCATACAGGGCGACCAAGGCAGATTCAGTACCGTACCCGGGTCTGAAGCCAGATTGAAATGGGTCCAGATAATCAGTTTCATCCAAGAGTGCTTGGAGTTGTCCCGCCACCACTTGCTCTAACACCTTGCCCAGAAACGGGATGTTGGCCACTGGTCTATAATTAGTGGCCATCTCTGGATCCAGTGACGCCTTCTTCAGGACCGGTCGGAGTACCGCCTCCTTTAAAGGGGCAGGCACCCGACCCTCCCTCAGAGAGGCGTTAATCACTTCCAAAATCCAGGTCCCAATCCCGTGCTTGGAATTACTTATTAACCAAGACGGGCAAGGGTCCAATAGGCAAGTGGTGGGATGTACTCGTCCAAGCACCTTGTCCACATCATTGGGCCGCAATAACTGAAATTCATCTAATAATTCTGGACCAGACGGCGGCATTGGCGTCTCCCTTAAAACCTCTGTATCAATAGTGGAATCCAGCTCGTGACGAATCTGAGTGATTTTCTCCCTGAAATGCCTGGCAAAGTCGTCACAGCGGGCCTTTGAGGGTGGAACCAGGTCTTCTTTCGGACCTGGACAAACCAGGCCCTGCACCACTCGAAAAATCTCCGCTGGATGGCATTGTGAGGAGGCAATGGAAGCGGAAAAAAATCTCTTTTTCGCCGCCCTCACTGCCACAGCATAGGCCCAATAGTGGGCTCTCAAGTGTGTTCGGTCAGATTCATCACGTGATTTCCTCCACCTACGCTCTAGCCATCTCCCAACCGGCTTCATCGCCCTCAATTCAGGAGTATACCAAGGGGAAGAGCGGGCTCTGCCTGGTGGGAGAGGGCACTTAGGAGCGATCGTGTCTACAGCCCTGGTCATCTCCCCGTTCCACAGTTTGACCAGAGCCTCGACAGGAGCACCCGTCTTGTCAGCCGGAAACTCCCCCAGGGCCTTCAGGAATCCTTCCGGATCCATCCGGCTCCGGGGGTGGACCCACACAATCGGGTCCGCACCCTTACAGAGGGAGAGGTCGCTCTCGAGCACAAACCTCACCATGAAGTGATCTGACCATGACAGGGGAGTCAAACGTAAATTCCTCACACTCAGACCACCCTCTTCCTGCCCTGTCGAGAAAACCAGGTCCACAGTGTGTCCACGTTCATGGGTCGGGCCGATGACCTGTTGAGACAGCCCCATGGCCGCCATGGAGGCCATGAAGTCCTGAGCCGCCCCGGTCAGATCAGTCTTGGCATGGAGATTGAAGTCCCCCAGGACCAACATCCTGGGGGTCCTCAACACCAGGTCCGAGACAGTCTCCGTCAGCTCAGGTAGGGAGACTGTTGGGCAGAAGGGTGCACGGTACACCATCAGAATCCCCAATCTGTCTCGGTTGCCCAACACCAAGTAGAGACACTCCAGCCCTGGCCTCGAAGGGACAGGAAGTCCCTTGAGAGAGATGGAGGCTTGGTAAACTAAAGCGACGCCCCCTCCCCTCCCCTCTGGGCGCGAACAGTGCTGAACCAGATACCCGGGCGGGCATAGTTGGGAGACAGCCACATCCCCCCGCCCCGCCCAGGTCTCCATTATGCAAGCCAGGTCAGCCCCCTCATCCACAATCAAGTCATGGATGAGGGAAGATCTGTTATTGACTGACCTGGCGTTAAGCAACAGCACCGTCAGGCCCGAGGGGCGGCTGACAAGACTCCCTGGCACCCTCTGGCTGGGAGCAAAACCAGAAGTAGCGACAGGTGTCAACCATCTGTCCCTCCTTCTTCTATGCGGACACGTTAAGCTCCCACCGCTGTAACGTCCATTGCCCAAGACTACCCCAATGGCAGTGCCCGTGCGCTCCCCAGTAAGCGCAAGCGGCAACGTGGCCAGGGACGACTCCATAAAACAACTTAAAATACCATAAAATTATAAAAACAGTTAAAAACTTACAATGACACGCAGCGCAGCAGGAAGGCTAAATATCACACAGCCAAACAAAGCCCCCTGGCCAGCCCAGCCCCCTGCTCGGCCCCCAAACAGCGGCGACCACCGCCCTTTGGCCGCCGCCGGCGCTTTTCAGGGCGCAGGGCCTCCTCCGACGCTTGTCGCGCCCGGGCACGCCTCTCACGCGTGCAGGGCGTGGCGGCCAGTCAGGTGGTGGAGTCCGGGGCGCAGGCATTCGCTGCCGCTGCTGTGCGCACAGGTGTCTCTTCTGCCGGCGCTCTTAGGGCACAATCATGTGCCCTCCTGACATTGCCCAGGTGGCCACAGAATTACTCCACTTCCCAGCTCTGAGAAACTGTTCAGGAAGCTGGGGCCAAGGCATCCAGGGACCAAGCCACTGCCTCACCCCATTTCAGCTTGCACAGAAAGAATCATGTTGTCCCTTCTAGGGTCTGAAATGGGTATTGGAAGTGAACAAAAGGTTGTGCCAGGGAGAGGAGGTGGCCAGGGCCATGGGGTAATGCCAGTTCCAACTGGTGCTCCACCTTTCTTCCATCGCCTTCCCAGCACTCTATCAAGATGCCTGAAAATGGCTGTCTGCAAAAAATGTCTGATGCAGTGCATGTCTGCAGCAGGGATCTTCACTGTAGTCCCTCATTCCAGACAATGGATACATGTAAACTTCCAAATTTGGAGGCTTACGGGCACTAAGGCTTTGGAACATGGGTTTGTGCCTTTAAACTATGCAAGAGATGACAACTTGCAGGCAACTTTGGCTTTCTGGTAGGTGTCCACAATTTATAATTTTTTGTTTCATCATTTACTCGACTTAGGCTGAGTGCTTGAAGTGTGCATCATCTTTGTTAATTGGTGACAACCCTTTTTTCACCTCCCCAGGTTCCCTGGCAAGCTCAATCTTTGACCCTCTTCAAGGCCTAGTGGGAGCTTCAGGAGGTGTCTATGCTCTGATTGGAGGATACTTTATGAATATTCTTGTGGTAAGAAAGGAGCTTGACCACCCATTACAGGACACTTGGGGGACTTTGGGGTTTTCCCTAAAGTGATTTCCAAAGGGATATATTGAGAAAATATCACAAATCAGGACAGAATGTACAGGACCTAGTAAATAGGATACTACATCTTTTGCTAACTCACCTTGCTATCTGAGAACAAAGTTCATTTAGGCTGCAATCCTGTATACCGCACTGTATTGAACTGCACAAGAAGTAGGTGCATTCTTTTTTCAGCCACACAAGAAGCTGCTGCCAGCTCCTACATCCTCAAAGTGTTAAGTACCTCACATTTTTTTTCCTAAGGGAAAAAAACTAAAATAGGAAATAGGAAAGAGATATTAAGAATGACTAGAGAAATTAAGAGAAAGAGAGGAAAGCAGGAAGTGGTGGGGGGGAGGGAAATTGCCTTAGGGCAACTGCCCCTTAACTATTGTTGAAGCATAAAAAGTGCATTCCTGTTGACTGTGCCCTTGATGCTTGTAAGCCACGGAACCAGAAGGCTTTTGAGTATCTAATGCAAAGCAGCAGAGGTAATCGCTACCTCCCTGAATCTCCTGCTGTGCATTTTGGCTAGACTGCTGTTTTCAGCCTTCTAGCTGATACTGGGGCCACTGATCCTGATGACGCCCAAGCCCACACCCTAACCCTTATCTTTCATTTCCTGACACCCAGTATATCCCCTTTACCTGCTCTGTTAGGCCAATTTCTAGAGCTCTGAGAGGTAGCCAGTGTTCCTTCAGCAGCTGTGGAAATAGGAAAAGGATGAGAGTGTGAATTCCCAACTCTGAGGTCAGAGCTCTGACTCTTGATGCCTAGGGGCCATGGAATCACTCCTTGGAAGCTGAAATGTGTCCTCTGATTTTTGTTGTCAACTATAATTTATACTTTCACAAGATGGTTGTTGTCCTGCAAAATAAGTTGAAGGTTATTTATGGTATACTAGGACTAGTAAGTTCTAAAGCTGCCACAGACACATCTCAAAAACTACACAGCTATTTTTTTTATTTTTTTATTTTTTTATATTGTGATTTATATCCTGCCTTTTTCCTACAAAGGGCTCAAGGCAGCTTACATCATCTCTCCTCCTCTCATCTCATCCCCACAACAACAACCCTGTGAGGTAGGTTGGGCTGAGAGTCTGTGACTGGCCCAAAGTCACCCAGTTGGCTCCATGGCTGAGCGGGGACTAGAACCCAGATCCTCTGAGTCCCAGTCCCATGCTCTTAACCACTACACCACACTGGCTCTCACTTGCAAATCTTTGGTATGGGCTTAGGAGCAATTGGGGTAACAGGAAGATCAGGTCTGCCTGTAACACAATCATTTTCTAATAGAAGACATCTTATTTTCATTTCACATTGTAGAACAGTTGCAAATAAATCCAGCAGGAATTGGTGGAGACCCTTTTGAGAAGCCAGGCATCTTACTATAAAGTAGGGAGTTGAGAGAGGGGAATTCCTTCCTTTCAAGGGAAGACAGGAACAAAACAGACACAACTGCAGTGTAACAAGATTCTTGTGACTTATTGACAAAAGCTCTCTGACAGTACACAAGCATACATCAGTATGGGGGGAGGGTAAATGTTATAATAATAATAATAATAATAATAATAATAATAATATATAAACAAACTGGCTTTAATAGTGTTTGTTGGACTGAGCTGAAGCCTTTTCTCAGCCTGAGAATCTTCCTTAGAGACATCACTTGTGCTGAATTGAACCTTCTGGAAGCCCAGGCATGTGGTACAAGTGTTCTTCGAGGATTTTACAGTTCTTTGGAAGGGAGGACTGATACTGATAAGCAGGAACAAGTTTCTAAAGGACCTGGCAATTCAAGTATGACACAGTAGAAATGTGCAGTCCATCCCTGTAGCTGCTGTTGTAACTGAGGGAAGATAGCGTAGGAGTTGAAGGAAGGGGATAAAGAACCTTATACAAAGACCTGTAAACTGAGTTGGCCCATTATGTGTTGAGCTATCTAGTCTTTTCAGAACTAGAGAGAATTCTGCCACCTAGGCCATGTTTTGCTGAGGGTCTGAGAAGGAAGAAATCAGATCAAGGACTTGTGAGGAAAGCCATATCTGCTGCCAGATTTATTTTATTTTATTTATTAAAACATTTCTATGCCGCCCCATTCGCCAAAGCCTCGGGGCGGCTCACAACATAAAGTCTATGTCCTTTTTTTTGAGTCTCTTTAGCACAGTCTCAAGAAGAAAATGTTTGGGTTGCTGAAATCAATCCAACCAATGCAAAAATGCACACAAAAGAAATCCTTTGTTGAACTGGTGTTGCACAAACCTGTTGCTTGCCTAGGCTAAAGAGAAATGTGCTTTCTGCTGGACAATGAGAACTGTTTTACACAATTTCTTATTACAGAGGTGATACTCTCCCACATAGACACAAAATGCACCAACCCATTGTTAACACAAACAAACATTTAGATGAACATATGAGTGCTTATGTTCATGGAAAGAAGTTTTGAGAACTTGCCATTTTAGCTGCCCACATCCTGGGGCTGGCAAATGGGCTCAGTCCCCAACAATCATTAGGCTACTGTAAGGAAAAAAAAATTTTTAGCACCATCAATAACAACAGTAACAACAGTAACAACAATATCACTATCATTATCATTAATATTTGGCAACATTGCAAAAGGAAAAAAGGAAACAAAACTTCGTTGAACTCAAAAGGGAAAAGTAGCCTCATAGATTTGACAAGAAATTCTTCCCCCTGCATGCACGTGCGCACACACATACACAGCCCGAGTTTCACCCATTCCCTCCCAATCATTCAGTTGTAACATAGCACTGACAAGATGGTATACTAAGAATTCAGAACTTACACACAGACACACACATATAAGACACAGATCCATGTGGCATAGAAAAATGGAAGTTATTGGAGAGGGAAAAACTCTTGGATGGCTGACACCAATCACATGCTCACAACATTGCTTTTTGGAAGGATTCCCTTCCTTAAAAAAAATCCCCTAGCAACTCATTGAGAGTGCTTAAGGGTCTTTGTTTTAACCCAAACCTTCCCAGGCAGGATTTTTCCTGAGGCAAGACAAGCTTTGAACACTCAAAGAACCTCAAATGCCTTGCCTAAGTTACACAACTTTATTTATTTATTTGTAAGACACCAAGATTTCTTTTGAGAGTTTTCTAGAGACTCAAGACTTTCTTTTGAGAACTAGTGCAAGCCCGCCTCCAATGTGTTTCCCAACAGTGATAATGAAGTGATAAACCATAATCTTAATACATAGGTGATTTAACTGAACTTTACATGTGTTAATTCAACAGTCCAGTATGGAATCACTTTATAGTTTGTTTATGCCTCTTTTTTACAGAACTTCCGTGAAATGATTCCATTATTTGGAGTTGCCAGGTTGCTATTCATCTTCTCAATAGGTAAATTTTTCTTATATATGTAAGAAAGGGAGAGAGGGAGAATAACTAGGTAATAAACAGAATAGGTTTAGATATTCTTTTGTTATTTTTCCTGACATTGTTCCAAAGGTTTCGCTGATTTCTGTATAATTTTATATCCCTTCCCTTTTCTCCCTGTCAATCGCTACCTGTTAAGCTGTGCTTGCTTACTTCCAAATAAACTTCGATACTAATTCCAGATTCTTCCATTTGGTTACTTACCAATGTTTAATGTTTTGGTCCTAAGCTTGACATAGAGGCTATTGGCTTGATCCTGAAGCTTTAGGAGAGTCCTTTAGAGTCCAGAGAATCCCTTGGTTCAGGCTGAAGAAGACACAAGTGGTGACAGCAGTTCAGCATCTCTGGATTAAAGTTTCATTCATTCATTTTAACTATTTGTTAACTTTTAATGCCAGGTAACTGACAGATGACTTTGGGAAGGGTTATACTTATATATATGATGATGCAGCTGTAAAAATATCAAAGCAATATAATATTAATAAAAAATTTAAAGACCAAGCAACAAAATTAATAACATGACAACAGAATAAAATTTAATTGCTATTGGAAGAGGAAGGTCTTAATCTAAGATTTTAATAGGTACAGGTGAGTTTTATGAAGCAATCAAGACAGAAGATATAACCTCTAGTACAAGGTACAAGACTTTCTAGTGCAAGTGCCAAATTCCATTTCAGAGAAACTTTTTATGGGTCAGTGGATAGGGCCAAAGGCAAAAGTGGGGAGCCAACATACTAGCATTAATAACTTTAAAAGACCACCACATCAACTTTTAGCTTAAAGCTTGTCCTGTGAGTAATTAAGCTTTAAGAGAGACTTTTTTGACATGTGAAAAGGGAGAAAGTTATAGAAAAGCATGCATAAATGCTAGGCAGGCATAAATCAGTAGCTGGAGGAAAGGGAACAACAATGGGGGCATGACCATCTGTGTAATCTTGGAGGCTGGATTTGGCTCTCCGTGCCTTCTCCAGCACGTTTTAAGAGCTATTCCTCTGTTGTTTATTTTGTGACTGCTGTGCACACCTGTACATTAGGTCCCCATAGAACTGACTGCCAAGGTGGGGCCTGTGAAATGTTTTGGAGGCTTGCCCAGTTGGCTACTCTTTGTATTGATTTCTGACTCTTTGCATTGATTTTCTAGTTGGAACAGATGTGGGATTTGCTTTGTACAGAAGATTTTTCTCCCCTGTACATGGGCTTCAGGTAAGTGCATGTTTCTTGTGACAGAATTTCAACTTTTCTACCTTGCTGGTTCATTCTGTTCTAGCAAATATTATGGCTTTTTCTTATTTCCTTTCCATCCAGGCTTTCACCTGATAGGCTCTCTTACAAGATTGGAATGCTGCCATCTGATCATATTTAGGAATATTCCCTTTGTCTGCAACTGCTTCATGCTTTCTTTTTCTCTCTGACATTTTAAGCAGGGTAAGGATTAAGCACGGGGTATGCTGGAGGCCAGTTCACTACTCAAGTTCAATACTAACTTGCTTAACAAAGCAAGTTAAGCAAGCCCCAAGTATTGTAAGGGGAGCCAAGCGCTGCTTTCAATGATCTAGGTTGCAGGGTAAAAAGCATGCATAATGAGAAGAACTGGATTGCAAGTGACAATAAGTGGAAGTAGTACTTGCCCACTTCCACTGTGGAGCTCTGAGTGAACCCTCTGTGCATCTGTGGCCTATTGGGCCCTATCCAGAGCAAATGCATGTGCACTTTTCAGGATCTATGGCCGGAAATGGGTCCACTGTCTAGTCTTCACACTACGAGGAGTAACCTAATGAAGCATGCAGACTTGGCCTTATGACACATGGCCATCCTTTGGATGAGGATTACAGCTGAGTGCCACAACCCTTTTCCCTGAGAGGGCTTGGCTTCCAGCAGCATTGCTAAGGCTCATCTAAAACTAATGTCTCCACTCTTTCTCAGCCTGCCTGGTACAGATTCCTCTTCTTGTGGAGCACCTAGTTCCCCTGTTTCCACTTGGAGGCTATTCTTCAGGGCCACTGCTGTTTTTGTCTAAGTGGCTGTCTTCCACGTTACGGACTGCACTGACATCCTGAATACTTGCTGGCATTTCTGCTCTGGCTTTCACTAGCACCACACCAGTCTCTCATATAGCCTGCATGTAATGCTGAGAACTTCTAGCCCGTTTAGTTCAGAAACTGGGGGGACTGCTGTTGTTTGTGCTTGGAGTGAGTAACAGGAATGCCCTGTGATATCCAGACCTGGAAATTCTGGCATGTCCAGATGTTAAGCAAACCAGATTTAACTTAATAGCTGCCCATGGTTTCTTGCTGGGTTACAAGAGGAAGAAACAAGTGGGCAGCTTGTATGCTCCTCTGTTTCCTGCAATTCTTAGTTTTAACAGTCCAGGAAATGTTAGTACTATGTGCAGACTGGATCTTTGAGCACTTGATCTATTTGGCACTATTTGATTCACTATCCTTCAACAGAACACCATTAAGGGGATGTGTGTGTTTGTTTGTTTTCTCTTAAGGTTTCCTTTGTGGCCCACATTGCAGGCGGTCTTGCTGGGATGTCAGTAGGTTATGTAATATTCAGCTGTTTTGATAAGAATTTCATTAAAGATCCTAGATTTTGGGTCTGCATTACTGCTTATTTAAGCTTTGTGGGGTTTGCTGTATTTTTCAATGTGTTTTTTTCACCAGCAAACCAGTAGAACTCATTACCTTACAATCAATATACAGAGACATCAAAGAATGATGCAAATAGTAAAATAATTGCATGTAATGTTTGGTTTTAATACTTTTAGAACATTATAACCTTTGCTCTAGTTCTAAAATTAAATGTTGCATTGTTGTTATATGCTGACTTATGGCAACTCCATGAATGTTACATTAGAATGCTGCAAATATATTATTTTAGTATTAAACACCAGAGCATTTTAATTGTTGTATGTTGGAAAGTATTTACAGTACCATGTTATAGTCTGTTATTTCAGGAGCTAAGTTAATTAATAGAGATGCCCTTGTGTGTATATGACCATTTTTTCCTCCTTCCAGTCAGATCAGTGAGATTACTCTTACCTGAAAGTTAGAGAAAGCCTGACTAATACTCAGATGACTAGTGAATTACAAATGGGAAACAATCCCCAGGTCAGCAGGAAGGGCTGTATCCAAAGACACCCAGCTGTGGCAGAAATATGCAGAGTTAAGGAGGTGTTGGTCAACCTTTTGGAGCAAGAAGGCAATTTAACATCTTTAAAGGTGGGAGGTTCCTTATTTTTAGCAGCTGGAGAGAATTGGTGCATCTGCTAAATTGCTCCCTCTGTGCAACTCTTAATATTTAACATGAGCTTTGATGGAGAAAATTTTAAAGGACTATCTCTGACTGCATCAACTGATCCACAGAGAGAGTTGACTCTTCTGCTCTTGATATGGTTGTTGTTCTCCCTCCCAGTTTCAAGGATCCCTGCATCCGCTCATCACATTTTGAACATAGGGAAAGGCAAGATTTAAATAGAATAAAATGAAAATGCTCATTTTCTCTCCTGCAATGTCTTCCTGGGGCTATACCACTCTTGTTGGAAGGAATTACATTTAACGTAAGTGACTATGCAGGCTTCTATGAGCTAGTACTTCACATTTAGTTTTAAGTTCTTGTATGCCAGACCTTTTGCTTGCTGTGTTTTATAGCCACAAGAAAGGGACCGCATGGGCATGATATGCCATTTCCCAACATCTGTGGGAGCTGGTCTAAGATGGTAATATGTTTTGCTACCCTCTCTATATCTCATAAATTGATCCTTGGTATGGATAATGTAGCTCTGGATTAGGGGTGAGATGGACTCTTTCAGAATCCATCCCTCTTACATTTGTGGACTTCCTCCTATGGCTGGCCTGGCCTGGCCAAGCAAGGCAAGCTGAGGAACTCTGCAAACCCCCAAGTGCGCAACTGGCAACCTTCCCTGTCAGGAGTGGCTGAAGGATAAGGATGAGAGGCGCAGGGCACCATTTCCGTTGACCAACTTTCTTTGCTGTCCGTTGCTGCCAATGGAGGCAGGCACAGTGGAGGGATACTGCCTGCACAACATGTAGGGCTCAGTTCCCATGACTGCCCTGTGAAGCCGGGGCATGCTTGTCAGGAACTTCGACTGAGGGCCACTGCAAAGCAGACAGGAGTCTGGGGACTGACCCCAGGGAAATTGAGAGATTCCTACCCTCAGATGGATACCCCACATATCCCTACTCTGGATGTCTAATATTTCTCCAGAGAGCACTGAAATATTTATGTTAGTGATAGAGGAATATTAGGTTGGTGCGGTAGGAGAAGAAAAAAAAAGCGGTATACTTATTAGCAAGTCTAAGCCAGCATGGAAATAGGTCTTTCAATTTATACAAAGACAGGGCCTTACCAACAATCAGTCTTTTGTTATTTTTTTTGTTTAAAGGGAACTCTTAATTTTTCTCTACATAAAATAATAAATACAATGATCCCTCAAATCTTCCCAGCAAGAAGTGCCTTTGTTTTCACAATGGCTCACAGAATTATTTAGGCCATCAGGTCCAATCCCCTGTTCAATTTTAAGGATTGTTGTTAGCACCCCCTCTTGGATGCCCACTTTAATGAGATGAGGATGTTTGAGAGTGTCAAAGAAACAGAGAGCAATGCTGCCAGGAGGCCAGACTTTCTCACTAGGCTGGTTTCCTAGCATGGCCACTCAAGGTGGAATGGTCAACATGGAGACACCAGACTAAGAAATATCCACCCTTTTCAGGAATAATGGTCACATTGGCAGAGGAGAATGGGTATCTCTAATGGTGATGGGGGCAGAGAAGCTTCTGAAGGGTAACTTCTGAACAGCAGTGGTAGGTGGGATATGGCACTGATAGAGGATCTTTCAAGGAGAGTGCAAATGAAGCTCAAGTTAACTCTGTTAGTACAGTGCAGAAGGACGCAATATAAACTACTCCTGAATACTTCTTACCCTTGAAATCCCCATGATGAAATAATTTAAATGAAACAAGAGATAGTGCCAGACGATGAGACTCCCAGCTCAGGCACTCAGCCAGCTACTGGAAAAGAGCAAAGAACATGTACAAATAATACTGTTGATAATGATCTAACTACTTCAAAACTGAAAGTCTAGCAGCTAGCATGCACAGCAAACAAAAGGAAAATACAGTGCTGCACAACACATAAAACTGGAGCATGGAATATACAAAGTATAAATCAAGGTAAACTGAAATCTGTAAAGCAAGAAATAGAATGGTTAAACATAACAATACTTGGTGTAAATGAACGAACATGGAGTGGAATGGGGCATATTCAGTTAGACAAAAGTGTTTTAAGTTCGTAAATGACAAAATTAGAAGAAATAGAGTGGGTCTAATACTAAGGCAAGATGTAGCGTTAGCAGTAAGGGATGAAGTCTGGCTGAGTAACAGTCAGAACTTGTAACATAATCTGCATAAAAATCTGCTCCCAACAACAGATGCCAAAAAAAAAAAAAAAAAAGACAAAAGCACGCATCCAAGAGGAAATTGATAATACACCAAAACAAAGAAACACAGAGTCAGGAGGAGTATCCTGGGCCATCTAGTCTGACCCCCAGCTTTAGCAGGCTCCACTCATGACATGCCTACCATGTGCATGTCCAGCCTATCATTAAACACCCTCACCGATGGGACTTCAACCACCTCCTGTGGAAGCCTATTCCATATTCTAGGGGTCCTGTCAGGAAGCACTTCCTGGCATCCACCTTGAATCTTGGGCACGCATCCTGCCCTCCACCATAGGGGAAAAAAGGTCATGACCCATCTCTGCATGACATCCCCTCACCTACCTGTATATTGCTAACAGGTCTCCTTTTCTCAAGGCTGAAAAGACCGAGGTCCCTCAGTCTCTCTGATCTTCATAGGTGAACAGAAAAGTAGGAAACAAAGTAGAATCCTATGCTGTAGGAAAATTTGGCCAAAGGGGTCAGAAATGAAACAAGTGAATGAATCATAGGATTCTGTGAAGCCAATCATCTGATTATTGCAAATACATACCTCATGCAACTGATCAGGATAGCAGATGGACAACATAGCAAACAGTCTAACTCATAGTAGGAGATGGAGAGATGTTATTCTTACTGTCAAAACAATGGAAGTGGTAGTGACTATGAACTCTTAATATCAAAAATCACAGTAAAGCTCTCTAACAGAAACATAGTACCAAGAGACAACAGAAATAACATTCCTGAGGAACTTAAAAGTCCACCTAAATAACTGATTTGCACTAATGAATGAAGCTGTATGTGATAGGAAGAACTGCAACATGATTTACTAGTTTCTGGGAACCAGGTAATTAGTTTCATATACCACAGCTGTGCTGGTTTAATGCAGATTTCCTAAAACAAATTACACAACTGAGTATTAGGGGTGCAGGTCTTTTATTTGTCTCTGGAGACAGAACAAAAAACACTCATCAGTGAGATGGTTGAGGCAGCATCACCAAGGATTGTATGAAGATAATGAATGCAGTACAGTAATTTCTAAGCTTGATCCCAAGCCTGGAAATAGTGCCACTTTTAATGTAGTCATCTTAGAAGATCATCTTTTCCTACCTTCTTTGAGGTAAATAGCATACCTATAAAATAAAGGTATGCTATTCAAAGGACCAGATGTCAGACTGACCTTTTCAAAGAGTATGGTCATTGTTAACTGGCAACAACATTCTGAAAACAAACTGCAGCTGCAGACAGAAGGGCAGATTGAATTTTGTGGGACATTCCATTAATTGTTTGTTTTTTCCCTTTCGTTATGCCTGTAGGATAAACAGAAAATAAAACAGTTGCAAGATTTCACAGATATCATTACATTTTCCACCATAAAATTAGAAACAATTTTTTTAAGTTTTTAAGTCAGTGGCAACCCATATTTTAAATATGAATTAGTATGTGGAAAAGCCCCCTTCATGGATCACTGCCTTGCCGTGGTGAAGGGGCATGCATAGCTCAATGAAGCTATGAGCTATGCCGTGCAGGGTCACCCAAGACGGACAGGTCATAGCAGAGAGCTCTGACAAAGTGTGATCCACTGGAGAAGGAAATGGCAACCCACTCCAGTATCTTTGCCATGAAAACCCCATGGACAGTACCAAAAGGAAAAACGATACGACGCCAGAAGATGAGCCCCTCAGGTTGGAAGGTGTCCAATATGCTACTGGGGAAGAGCAGAGGGTTAGTACTGGTAGCACCAGAAAGAATGAAGCGACTGGGTCAAAGCCGAAAGGACACTCAGTTGCAGATGCAT
>NW_025335339.1:763499-772620 GCF_004798865.1 Varanus komodoensis | reverse complement strand
GGAGAAGGAAATGGCAACCCACTCCAGTATCTTTGCCATGAAAACCCCATGGACAGTACCAAAAGGAAAAACGATACGACGCCAGAAGATGAGCCCCTCAGGTTGGAAGGTGTCCAATATGCTACTGGGGAAGAGCAGAGGGTTAGTACTGGTAGCACCAGAAAGAATGAAGCGACTGGGTCAAAGCCGAAAGGACACTCAGTTGCAGATGTATCTGGTGGTGAAAGGAGAGTCCGATGCTGCAAAGGTCTATACTCCATAGGAACCTGGAATGTAAGATCCATGAATCAAGGCAAGCTGGACATGGTCAAACAAGAGATGACAAGACTGAACATCGACATCTTAGGAATCAGTGAACTAAAATAGACAGGACTGGGTGAATTTAATTCAGATGACCATCAGGTATACTACTGCGGGCAAGAATCCCTCAGAAGAAATGGAGTAGCCTTCATAGTCAATACAAGAGTAGGAAAAGCAGTACTGAGATACAATCTCCAAAATGACAGAATGATCTCAGTTCGAATCCAAGACAAACCATTCAACATCACAGTAGTCCAAGTGTATGCCCCAACCACTGATGCTGAAGAGGCTGAAGTTGACCAGTTCTATGAAGGCCTACAACACTTTCTCAAAATAACACCAAAAAAGGATGTCCTTATCATCGCGGGGGATTGGCATGCTAAAGTAGGAAGCCAAAAGATAACTGGAATAACAGGTAAGTTTGGCCTTGGAGTACAAAATGAAGCAGGGTACAGGCTGGCAGAATTCTGTCAAGAGAACACACTGGTCATAGCAAACACTCTTTTCCAACAACCCAAGAGATGACTGTACACATGGACATGACCAGACGGTCAACACAGAAATCAGATTGACAATGTGCTCTGCAGCCAAAGATGAAGAAGCTCTATACGGTCAGTAAAAACAAGACCAGGAGCTGACTGTGGCTCAGATCATGAGCTTCTTGTTGCAAAACTTAGGCTTAAATTGAAGAAAGTAGGGAAAAGCACTAGGCCTCTCAGGTATGTTCTATTGTATTTCAATGTATCTTATTGTGTTGTAAGCCGCCCCGAGGCTTCGGCAAGGGGCGGCATAGAAATGTTATAATAATGATGATGATGATGATGATGACGACGACGAGTTAAGTCATATTCCTGATGAATATACAGTAGAGGTGACAAATAGATTTAAGGAATTAGATCTGATAGAGTGCCTGAAGAACTATGGACAGAGGTTCGCAACACTGTACAAGAGGTAGCAACTAAAACCATCCCAAAGAAAAAGAAACACAAGAAAGCAAAATGGCTGTGTGAGGAAGCTTTACAAATCGCTGAGGAAAGAAGGGAAGCAAAAGGCAAGGGAGAAAGAGAAAAGATACACCCAAGTGAATGCAGAATTCCAGAGAATAGGTAGAAGAGATGAAAATGCCTTCTTAAATGAACAGTTCAAAGACATAGAAGAAAACAATAGAATAGGGAGGACCAGAGATCTCGTCAAGAAAATCAGAGATATGAAGGGAACGTTTCATGCAAAGATGGGCTTGATAAAGGACCAAAATGGCAGGGAACTAATAGAGGCAGGAGAAATTAAGAAAAGGTGGCAAGATTACACAGAGGAACTATACAAGAAAGAGCTTAATGTCCGTGATAATCACGATAGTCACTGACCTCGAGCCAGACATCTTGGAATGTGAAGTCAAATGACCCTTAGGAAGTCTGAGCAACAACAAAGCTAGTGGAAGAGACAATATTCCAGCTGAGCTATTCAAAATCCTAAAAGACGATGCAGTAAAAGTGCTACACTCAATATGCCAGCAAATTTGGAAAACTCAACAGTGGCCACAGGATTGGAAAATGTCAGTTTACATTCCGATCCCAAAGAAGGGTAATGCCAAAGAATGTTCAAATTACCACACCACTGCACTCATTTCACATGCTAGCAAAGTTATGCTCAAATTCCTAAAAGCTGGGCTCCAGCAGTATGTGGACAGAGAACTACCAGAAGTACAGGCAGGATTTCGAAGAGGCAGAGGAACCAGAGATCAAATTGCCAACATATGCTGGATCATGGAGAAAGCTAGGGAGTTCCAGAAAAACATCTACTTCTGCTTCACTGACGATGCTAAAGCCTTTGACTGTGTGGAACACAACAAATTGCGGCAAGTCCTTAAAGAAATGGGAGTACCGGACCATCTTATTTGTCTCTTGAGAAACCTATATGCGGGCCAAGAAGCAAAAGTGAGAACTGGATACAGAACCACTGACTTGTTCAAAATTGAGAAAGGAGTTCGGCAAGGCTGTATACTGTCACCCTGCCTATTTTACTTACATGCAGAGCACATCAAGAGAAAGGTGCAGCTAGATGAATCACAAGTTGGAATTAAGATTGCTGGGAGAAATATCAACAAATTCAGATATGCAGCTGATACCACTCTAATGGCAGAAAGTGAAGAGGAACTAAAGAGCTTCTTGATGCGGGTGAAGGAGAAGAGCGCAAAAATTGGCTTGAAACTCAACATTAAGAAAACTAAAGTCATGGCATGTTGCCCTATCAGTTCCTGGCAAATAGATAGGGAAGAAATATAGGTAGTGACAGATTTTATTTTCCTGGGCTCCAAGATCACAGCAGAAGGGGACTGCAGCCAAGAAATTAAAAGACGCTTGCTCCTGGGGAGGAAAGCTATGGCAAATCTAGACAGCATACTAAAAAGTAGAGACATCACCCTGCCAACAGAAGTGCGTATAGTCAAGGCTACGGTTTTCCCAGTTGTAATGTATGGCTGTGAAATTTGGACCATAAAGAAGGCTGAGCGCTGAAGAATTGAGGCCTTTGAACTGTGGTGCTGGAGGAGACTCCTGCGAGTCCCTTGGACTGCAAGGCGATCAAACCGGTCAGTCCTAGAGATCAACCCTGACTGCTCTTTAGAAGGCCAGATAATGAAGATGAAACTCAAATACTTTGGCCACCTAATGGGAAGGAAGGACTCCCTGGCGAAGATCCTAATGCTGGGAGCAATAGATGGCAAAAGCAGAAGGGGCCAGCAGAGGATGAGGTGGCTGGATGGAGTCACTGAAGCAGTCGGTGTCAGCTTAAGTGGACTCCAGGGGATGGTGGAGGACAGGAAGGCCTGGAGGAACGTTGTCCATGGGGTCGTGACGGGTCGGACAAGACTTCGCAACTATCAATAACATGTGGAAAAGCATTAAATAGAGCCACTTCTTATAAGTGAATGGTAAATCAGAGCATGTTTTGCACAGGTTTGGGTGTTTGGAACCTTCTCACTTATAAGCAGCAACAGCAGCACTGATAAGACATTTGTGGCTTGATCTGGAGAAGGGTCAAAGCTTTGAGAACTGGCATTATTGGGGCAGGAACCAATAAGTTCCTGGCTGAACTATTAGCTCTCCAAGAACTAGGTTGGCCTATGCAATTTACAACTCTCCAGGTATAGCCTTCAATGGCGGGCGGGGGGCTACTAGCGTATTGTAAAAATTACGAAGCCAAACACTTGGCTCATTGTAGCAGCACTTTATTTTGAAAACTGTTACAAATGGTAAATTTTCTTAAGCCCTTTGAGAAAGCAGCTGCGGTGTGCATCGTTGTATAGGCGCCACGGACTGGGTCCCTGCAGCGCACAGAAAGCGGTCTCGTGTGCTCAGACTGACGCCGCTGGTTCACGGGAAAGCAGCAGCGTTCGGAACCTTCCAGGGCTGGCGAGCGCGACGATCCCGGCAACCGCCGCAGCCACAGCGTCGCCAGGACGGCCGGTCCGGAACTGTGCTCGGGGCGGGCAGGAGCGCCAACGTCGCCGGCTTTTCCTCACCCCGACCAGGCCGGAAAGCCGCGCGGCGGAGCTGGAGGCCGCGCGGCGCCACGGGCAAAGACCGAGCCTACGGGGCCCTTCAGCCCCGCGCCTGGGAGCCGTGGCTGCCGCGGAAGAGCCGGCGGAGGAGAAGAGCGGCTGAGGCGATTCCACGGGGGGAGGAACAGGACAGCCGGAAGAGCCGAGCCCCCCCGCGCGTCGGGCCACCTTAGCAAGGCCGAGGTGGAACAGCAGCGGCCGCAAGCCTGCGCCACCGGAAGAGCAGCTGCGTGCCAGGGCGGGGCACCTGGCGCCAAGCGCCCGCCCGCCGGTCTCCATGGTGACGGACACGCCGCGCGTCGCTGACAAAAGCACGAAGCGCCAGGGCGCTCTCGCTTCCGGCACGGCCGCGACCCCATGGCGAACTACAAGGTACGGCGGCGTGGGTGGCCGGGTGGCCCTCCTAGCGCGTGCTCGCTCGCTCCTCTCTCTCTCCCTTCTCCGCAGGCCGCCGACTCCAAGCGGGAGCAGTTCCGCCGCTACCTGGAGAAGTCCGGCGTGATGGACACCCTTACCAAAGGTAAGCCGGGCCAGCGCTGGGCTCTGCTGCGGGGCGGGGCTGAGCTGGCGCAGCTCGCCCGCCCGCCCGCCCGCCGCCCCGCTGTCGGCCGCCCCTTCCTCCTCCTCCTCCTCCTGTTTTTCTGCAGTCTTGGTAGCCTTGTACGAGGAGCCGGAGAAGCCCAGCTGCGCCCTGGAGTATCCTTCGCTCGACGCCCCGTGGCCGCTTCTGAAACTAAGTCGGCGTGAAAACGCCGGGGAGCTCTGCGGGATATCCGGAGGAGCCGCGCGGTGGGGCGGCACCGGCGACCCCCCCCCCCCCGGCGCGTGTCAGGGCTGCCCCCTTTGCCGTGCTTGCTTCCTTCACTGGAGGAGAGCCGCCGTCTCAGGCTTCTCAAATTGGCCTATTCGAACGAGTTAGCCTGGTTTGGTGCTCTCGGAAACGAGCCTGAGTGTAGTGGGCCTTGCCATGTCGGAGGCCGTGTGGAACAGCTGAGTGGGGAGAGTGCCTCCGCGTGCAGCTCGTGCATTGCACCCTGCTTCCTCTAAACAAAGAAAAATCTTAACTGCTGGTTGCAAGCTTTCTGAAACATCATTTGGGAGCTAGTGCACCAGAAAATCCAGAAGTTGAGGCCCTGCGTTTGGAAGTGGCAGAGATGAAAGAGAAGTTTGAAGCTGTGCTGGAAGAAAACAAAAAGTTAAAAGCCAAGGTAAAGCCTGAGGGTATTTAGTATTTCATAAAAAGCATATTAGGGGGAAATCCATTCAGTCCAGCTCTTGAACAAATGACTACTCCTAACCTAAATTTGTATTCCTTGCTCTTGATAAAAAAAACCACTTTGAATTTGCTAGTAAGGTCTAATTTTGTGGATAACAAGGCCATCAATAGATGCTACACAGGATAGCTTCATTATTTCCAGTTCAAAAGTAATTTGCTTTTGAAGACCACTATTGGGGAACATTACTATAACGTCTTTGGACAGATTTATATATTTTCTTTGCAAATGTTTCTGCAGGGAAACAAATTAGCTGTAATGCAATGGTAGAAATTTGCTATTGTGTTTTACACTTACAAATTATATAGTATAATATATTTAAGGAAACTATAATATGAAGGGGTCCTCTTAAATTGCTGAAACATAACAAATATTTTTCTCATGCAGCTTGCTCAGTATGAGCCACCTCAGGAAGAGAAGAGGGGAGAATAAGGTTCTTTTCATATTATTGGAATAAAAAAAAACCTAGAAGCATTGCTGATATCTGTAAAAAATTTTTTAGTCATTGTCCTGTGGAGCCTTTAACTTATTTCTTACAGAAGTTTTCCTGGGCTACAGCACTGTTCTCTTCATCAGACACAGATATTATCCTGAGTTATACATATGGAGAGATTCAGTGGGCAAGGAATCAGGAAATCCTGGTTCTAGTCCCCATTTGCCCATGAAGCTCACTGGGTGATTTTGGGCCAGTCACTACCACTCAGCCTCACCTGTTTTATTGGGTTGTCGTGAGGATAAAATAGGTTTGTGTAAACAACCTTTGGTTCCTTGCAGGAAAAAAGCACACAAAATAAAATGTACACACATGGGCTATGATAGGGAAATTAAATGCAGAAAGTACAATTAGTGATGTTAGCAGGAGTTAGATTCTGAGCTCAGTGTAACTATCTGGGAAACAACTTGGATCCAGGTCTTCATGGATGAATATATGACTAATCTTGAGAAAGCAAAAAATGACTCTTTTTCCTGTTTGCCATAACTGGATGAAATTTACTTATATAATCATCCCTTATTAAGCGATTATGTTTGCCAAGTAAGTGCAGGAAGTTTTGTGTAAAAGCCTTTACAGCTTGGGAAGCTTCCAAAACAATGCACCTATCCCCATTTTGGGTAATTGGTACGAAAGGTTCCAACTCTATTGACAAACCTTTAAAAGTTGAATATTTCCCTTTGTATTTTGTCATGCTCATCTGTAAAGCATTGACAAGAAATTTAAATATTCTAAAACATTTGTCAGTACTAAACAAAACCTTTACAAAAATGATTTTCTCGTCAATTTTAATAATGGATGACTATATTTGGTTGTGAGATCATTGTAGACTGAAAAATCTGGAAGTATATAAACAATACTTTCCAATGATATGAAATTACAACCACATACTCTATGCAGCTTAGCCCTTAATTCCAACCCTCCCAGTTTGTCAAAGGAAGAACAGTCAGTCTTAGCCTGGTATGGGCTACCCTCATTTTAACAATTGGCAAATTTATCAGCTATTTTGGAGGAGAGAAGTATGAAGGAATAAAGGAGGCATAAACACTGATAGATCAGCAGGCTTGATTGCATCTTGGTATCTTTAAGTGTTTGGACCAATATTGCTTTAGCTCTATCAGATCTGGAGACAGATAATCTCATTGTCTGTCTTAAATATCTTTTTAACCAGAACAGCGGGGCAAATCTAAGAACTTAAGCTTTAATAGTTATTATGCCAAGTTCTGCATAAACTAGCTCTAATTTTGTCAATGCAGGAACTACCAAAATTCTATGCAAATATTTATTTTGTGCTCTTTTGAATGAATTTGAATTGGTTGTGGCTCATAAAGGAGACCCATATAACAATTTTGGCAAAACCCTAGTCTTCCCCAACCCAAAGGTGGGCAGCACTACATTATCTTTTGCATGATAAAACCATATCATCTCTGCCTCTATCACAGTGATTTTTAAGCAATCAAATGCTTTAAGGGGATTTAACCTCTTTTCTCTTAGCAGTTCCCTCATTGTGGAGGTTTTCTATTTTGAAGGCAAACAATTGTATTTCCCCATACGTATTCCTGGGCAAATTCACCTAGGATTAAATTCACAATTGCCTCCCCTCAGGTTGGTTCTGTGACCAACTGCTCCAGGGCACAGTCATTTAGGACATCAAGAAATTTAATATCTGTGTTGGAGCTGGAACATACTTTCATCCAGTCAATGTGTTGAAGTCATCCATTATTACAGTACTGCCTTTGTTGGAGGCCTCCATGATTTCATTCCCCATCACACTGCATTCTGGTCTGGAATGTGATAGCATACTCCTGAGGGAAAAGGAGAAATAGATTTCTAGAACCATTTCCACTTGATTCCTTTTAAAGTGCTCTTATTCTGTTAAAGATAAGAGCTCTTAGTGCTCTTATTGTTAAAAATAGCCAGTTCAACTGTTGACACTTGCCCTCTGTTACAAGGATGGATTTCTCCTTGCACAGATATTTAGTAATTCTCTTACACCCCATACTCCAGCTAGAGATCTGGAATTTATCCTTAAATCAAGAGTTCTAGATCTTTAACAAGTCACATTAGTGATCCAGCAAATTTCAGATTGAAGTGAAGCAATAGGACATAACCAGACCATATGTATGTGTTTATACCTGAATTACATCTGCTAAAATTCATGCCAAAATGTTGGTGTTATCAGCAACACCTGTTTTGTGAATGGCTACTATTTAAGATAATTATCACTCTGTATTTTATTTTTCTCTTGACTCTCAATTCCTCTTACAACTATGGGATGCATTTTGAAACAGGATAATACTTGTTCATAGGCTCCCTTAATTCTGACTTTCTTATATCTATTTCTTTAATACTTACAAATATAAGTGAGATGATTGTAGGTGACATTACACAGGCAACCAAAGAAAATTATACATGTACACACACATCTTAAACCTTTTATAAAGTGCATTTGTTAGCTGAAAAAAATGGTGACAAAACCTTTTTAAAAGCAAACTTTACTTCAAATCTGGAAATGACTGACATTAGGCAAGCTACTCTTTTTCCATTAAATCCTGAAATATTGCTTAGGATATGATATGCAGAAAGAGCACATCAAAAATTATCAAGTAAGGGAAGATGGAGCTCTCCTGAGCACAATCCAATGGGTTGTGTACCTATTAGAGCAAGTCTCTAGAAGTGCAAACTTCAGAGCATCTAATCCCCTGCTGGGCTCCTGCCAGCTGGGTGGAAGAAATGGTGAAGTCCCCAAAATCTCCTGTATTCCACCTCTGCCAGATAGTGAAAGCACACGGATGGGGCTGGTGAGGCCACGGAGTTGTCTGCTGCCAGCTCGCTCCCTTTCCTGCCCAGAATCCTCCCCCTCGTGACACAATCCACGGCCCCGGCTTGGTTCTTGCCACTTTTTCTGCAAGGGGGAAGGGCCGAATTGGGGAGTTTCCCCTCCAGAGGTCTCCGTAACACCTACAGCTTCAGGACGGGGTCACGAAAGTGCTCCAAGGTTAACCCGAGAAGTGTGGCCGGCGCGGCGCGGCCTTTTTCGAAGGCGGCCACCACCTCTTAAAAGACAGCCGCGCATCGAGAGGCCGCACAGCACCGCTCTAGCCGCTGAAGAGCCCGCCGGAGTTCCGGGAGACGTTCGTTCCCAGGAGCGCAGTTCCCGCCCGTGAGGCGCGCTGTTGGCCCCCGGGCCGCTGCAGCGGCGCGTCCCCAGCTTTCAGGTGTGCTGGCCGGCGCCCGCCCCCCGCCTATGCGCGACCACCGGAGTATCCCGGTTCCGTAGAAACGGCGGCCGGCGCTCTGCGGAGCCACGAAAGCGGGTGTCGGTCGCGGGGGCCCGTCCGCAGCGCGTGGAGATCAACGCCGGGGCGGAGCGGGGAAGGGAGAACGGAGCGCGGTCGCCGGGGAGCGGCGATGCCGCGCGGGGGAAGGAGCCCGGCGCGGCGCGGCGCGGCGCGGGCCGCGGGAGGGGCCTGCCGGAGCCGCGCCCCGCGCAAGCCC
>NW_025335339.1:740425-763399 GCF_004798865.1 Varanus komodoensis | reverse complement strand
GCCCCGCCCCGCCGCGCCCCGCCAGCCAATCCGCCCGCGCGGCCGCGGAGGCGGCACGGGATTGCGCCGAGGCCGCTCGCCATGGCTTCGCTGCCGTTCGGGGCCGTGAGCGCCGCGGAGGAGGCCACGGCGGCGGCGGCGGGCACCTTGCCGGGGGGCAGCAGCATCGGGGCGGCGGATTCGTTTCCGAAGGACTTCGGCTACGGGGCCGACGACGACGACGACGGCGGGGCCGGGGGCGACGACGGCGCGGCCGAGCTGGGCGGCGGCGGCTGCGGGCTGGGCTCGGGCGGCGGCGGCGGCGGCGGCGGCGACTCTTCCAAGCAGCCTCGCATCCTCCTCATGGGGCTGCGGCGCAGCGGGAAGTCCTCGATCCAGAAGGTGAGGCTCCTTCCGTGCTGGAGGCTCCCGGTGCAGAATGCTCCGATGTGCCGGAAAGAGCGGCCTGCGGCCCCACGCCCTTCCCCCGTTCCCCCGAGGATCCGGCATGGATCCAAGCTCCGCGACAGTGCGCTGGGGCGCGAAATGCCTCGCCGGGCGTCGGAGCAGCCTCGAACTGCGAGGCTGCTCACCCCGGAGTGACTAGCTCAGGATGCCTGCCTTCTGCGTCCTGGGCTTGCTCTGGGGGTGCAGCACAGTGGAGCAGTTGCGGTGCCAGAGTCGGGCCAGGAGCAAGTGACCCTATGTCACTTATGACCCTAATTGGGCTAATTATTGGGCTTGGCATTTCTGCAGATAAAAAGACCTATGTATTCCTGAGCTCCTTGGAAGAAAAGTTTAAATACGTAATAAAACAAGTACATAACACTTGCATTTTTTGCTGTTGTTACTGACAGGTGGTGTTTCACAAAATGTCTCCCAATGAAACCTTGTTTTTGGAGAGTACCAACAAAATCTATAAGGATGACATTTCTAACAGCTCCTTTGTGAACTTCCAAATATGGGACTTTCCAGGACAAATGGATTTCTTTGATCCCACATTTGACTACGAGATGATCTTTAGAGGAACTGGAGCCCTCATCTATGTTATAGATGCACAGGTCATTGTGAAATATAACATTGGAGAGAATTTGCTGCTTCTAGAAAAAACGGAGAGGGTTATTGGTGATGCTTCTGTCTCATAGCAGTACAGTTACTTTTGATGTAGAATAACTTGCAATTTTGCAATGATTGGAATTGTATAGGTTAGTATGTAGTTGAACTATTTGTAAGGGCTTCAGTAAGTGGCATCTGGTCTTTCTGGAATGGGGGAAAATATTAATTATTCATAGAATCTCTTTGACTTTCTCCTAATATCTATTTCTTTAATAGTAGCTCTGAATTGTAGGCATATTAGCTGTGGTTTGTAGCTGTTATGGGTAATGCATGGATAATAAGCTGTGGAGTGACTAAGAATACATATTAATCTGTTCTGCAGGATGACTACATGGAAGCTTTAACCAGGCTGCACATTACAGTTTCTAAAGCTTACAAAATCAATCCAGAAATGAACTTTGAGGTTTTTATTCATAAAGTTGATGGCTTATCAGATGATCATAAAATAGAAACTCAGAGGGATATTCATCAGAGAGCTAATGATGATCTTGGTGATGCTGGCCTAGAAAAACTGCATCTTAGGTAAGTGAAACACTGTAGGGGATTATTGGCTTCAGTGTGATATTTTCATTATGGCCAGTGAAGCTCATCAATCTGAGGACTTTCTGTACTAGTACTGGGACATTTGATATTTTTTAGAGGATTTGATCATAACATTTAAAACCGCAGATAAATAAAAAGGGGTGGAGAATCTTTAGGTGTAGACTGCCTACTACAACATGGATATGGAGTAATTTAGACAAAATTCATCCTTTTTGCATGAAGGGGAAATACCTGTTCTGAATTGGAGAACACCTATGGATTTCATGAATATTTGAAATTTATTAACAATCTGAAGCTGAAAAGTTGACATCTTTTTTAAAAAAGCAATTGATTAAGTTTGGGGAGCAGGACCTTTTTTCTTCTGCCTAGTTATTACAGGGTAATATTTTGGGTTTGGGAGCAACATGTTAGTGTGTGGGGGGTACCCCACACTTTTTAACAGATTCTTGAGAGTGTGCTGTTTTTCCTCCCTCTTCCTGCAGTTCCCTCTCTACAGAGTCTCCTATCTAGGGAGGTTCCCTGAAGCAGCAGCAGCTCCTGAAGGAACACCCTTTCTTTCTTAGCAGCTTTCTGAATTTAGTGATGAGGAGTGGGGAAGTGTGCTGTTCCAAGGTGGTAATGACCAAAATGGAACTCTGGGTAGGAAGTCAAGAGGGCAGCTAAGACTTTGGGTTAGATTAAGCCAGGGTGGTGTGTTAATTGACAGAAAAATTACAGCCATAGCTGATACTTCATCAAACGTTTTTCTTCTGCTCGTCCCAAAAGGCTGCAAGAACTGCCAGAGAGTCCCTTTTCAGCTTACAGACTAAAATGAATGATGTAAAAGCAAAAAGAAATGAGAAAAGGGAAAACAAGCAACTCTTTAAGTTTCTGATAATCGGGTCTTAGATAAACTTCTTAATGCTCCTTTCAGAGAAGGCCGTGTGGGTCTGTTGTAGAAAAATGTGTGGCATCTTAAGCGTATGTAAGATGTATCTTTGTGGACTAGAGCCAGATGGATGCAGATATTTGTATATACATAGTTACAATTAATGTAACTGTATATACACAGTTACATTAACTGGCTGTTCACAAGGCAGCTATTGCCTTTAGCGCAAACATACTGACCTGTTAACACATGTAGCATAATATAAACCATATAGAGGCATTCAAATCTTCAGGGAGATGAGGAACCAAATCAAGGAGGTCTCTCAGCTGAATCAGTGGAATAGCCCTTCAGTCCCATCTCTCCATTTGCAGTAGCTCGGTTGAATGTCCACTCTTCAGTGACTGTAGAGGGATGGAAGATCCCAGTGGCGCTCATGTCTTACAAGAGCTAGTTGAGTGCCCTGCCAAGCATCTCTCTTGAAACAGAACAAAATTTACTAAAGCTAGTAACTTACTTGTTATGGCTCGGAAATGCTGTTTATTTGGTCTGAGACCATAGTAACCTATATAGCTCATTCATGTTTCATATTTGTTTACATCGTGTGGTGAAAACCCAAATTCTGTTTTCTAAGGTTCAGTTTTAACACCTCCTGAAACCATGGTGAATTGAACCCCAGGACCAGAAGTGCTTTAATTACTATTGATAGAATATGGATACAATTTATCAGTAAGCAAGCTAAGCAAGACTTACACTCATTTTCAGGGGGTTTCTTGGACCAACCCAACCCTTTGGGTTGCTGTGTTTCATGGACAACTTTTCACTCTGGATTCCAGGCGGAAAACTTGTTTTATCTAATTATCTTAAGGATTTTATAGAGGCCTCTTTCTCTAGGAGGTATTTGAAGCTTTCAGCTGGATGGGGAGACAACTCAGCTGTCCTTGCTTATCTTTATCTTAGGGAATACTGCATATGCAGCAAGCAGGCCACCAGGCTGATATCTATCAAGGCCCTTACACAGTTTCTCACAGGAATACAAGGCTGAATGCTATTTAGTCTAATACTGCTAAAGAAGATGATAGTACTAGATGCTGTGAGCAGTTTATACTTGCTTCCCATTATAATGACTTTTGGATCATGTCAGGGCACATGAAGAAGGTTAGTGGGATGTTCCTTGCCTACGCTGCCAGTAAAGTCTGAGGCAGTTAGTGAATGCTCTGCAAACTAAACTAAAACTGTTTGCTACAAACTAAAGCTGGCTAGAGAGCATTTTTATCTTAAATTCTTTTTCTGTTATACTTTTGACTTCTTTTTTCCTCTGGATTGACTTCTGGAAGATAAATCTTAAACTTAAAAGATGTATTTCAAACTGTTCAGCATGGGCCTGATCACTGTGGTAATTCCAGTGGTGATGCTTCCAGTTTTGGCTAAAGCTGCAAGCACAAGTTAGAATCACTCAGGAATTAACCGCTGGGTTCTTCTTTGTAGCTTTTATTTGACCAGCATCTATGATCATTCAATATTTGAAGCTTTCAGTAAGGTGGTACAAAAGCTCATCCCACAGTTGCCAACCCTGGAAAATTTGTTAAATATCTTTATATCGGTGAGTAGTAATTCATTCTTTATCCTTTTAAAAATTGACATTAATGCTGGGTAATGTCCGTAAGCATATGGTCTTGGTTTTGAAGTTGTTGAGGCTGTAATTGTTTGGTATAATTATTTAGAAGGTGTTATATTTATTTATTTATTACATTTATCTACTGTGCCCTAGCCAGGAAGGCTCTCTGAGCAGTTTACAAAGTTAAATGGATAAGAAACACCAAGTAATTAGCATAGTTGCTTAGAATAGGTAACTCCAAAGTTGAGATTCCAAAATATATAAAACCACGAACCTGTGTGAGCCACAAAAGCCCAAACAATTATGTAAGCCACCCCAAAGACTGATCTATGCAGGACTTCTAATGTAGAGTTCAATGGCTGCTTTCGACCAGGTCAAGCAAGAGCCCGGCTCTGTAGGCAGTAGTACCCATTACTGATGCACTTTTCCCAACGTGACTTCTTTCTCCACCTGCCTTTCAGCTGGAAAGCACCAGAATATGAACGTGAGAGGTCACTTTGAAGCATGAGAACCCCCCTCCATAGTGTGAAGACAAGTCAGAAGCTGCAACCAGCCCTCCCCAGCCTGGTGTCCTCCAGATGCTTAGGCCATAACTTATCAATGTTGTGAACTTTGGTTGTGCTGGCTGGGGTAGTGGAAGTTGAAATCTGGAAGGTACCAGATTGCAGGAGGCTATTATAGGCAGAAGGAAAGTTTTGGCAGTTTGCAGATAGGCTAGGTAGGTTTAATTCTAGGCTTTTGAAACTATTACTAATATTAATGATAAAAATAAAGATTTAAGCCAAGCTTCACATTTATACTTTGTTGTTGTTAGTCGCAAAGTCGTGTCCGACCCATCGCAACCCCATGGACAACATTCCTCTAGGCCTTCCTGTCCTCCACCATCCCCCGGAGTCCACCTAAGCTCACACCAACCTCTTCAGTGACTCCATCCAGCCACCTCATCCTCTGCCGTCCCCTCCTTCTTTTGCCATCTATTGTGCCCAGCATCAGGCTCTTCTCCAGGGAGTCCTTCCTTCTCATTAGGTGGCCAAAGTATTTGAGTTTCATCTGCAGGATCTGGCCTTCTAGAGAGCAGTCAGGGTTGATCTCCTCTAGGACTGACCGGTTTGATTGCCTTGCTCTCCAAGGGACTCGCAGGAGTCTTCTCCAGCAACATTTATACTTAGTATAATTATCTCCAAATTATATATTAAATATAATAAAATGAAACTAGTCCAGAACAGATAGCTTTTTCTCATATAGGTAGCCTGCCTTTTGTAAGACCAGTGAGTGTGGCCATTGGTCTTTTTGGCACTCTCTAAAACAGGAGCCGCTACTGAGTGCCAGGCTGCTCATCACTGCCTGAAAGCTCATGCAGTTCCTAACCGCTGTTCATTGGTTTGAGGTAACTTACAAACTAAAGGAGATCAGATCTCTTCTCTCCGCCCCTGCTATCTGCTGGAAACAAACTGCGAGTGTAACTGGCAATTTGGCAATTGTATATTGTGCCTTTCATGTGCAAGAGGAGTAGTATAAAGTCCTTTCAGTGGCAGAAGTGCCTTTCAGATAGGTTTGGATGTTTTGATATGGACCCAGCATCCTCAGGTTAGTGGTGAAAGACCATTCTGTATGCCTATCCTTTGCAAAAGAGTTAAATTAATTCCACCGTTACCCTTTTTGCTGCTTTAAATTTAATTGATACCAAGGTGTACAATAGTTCTGTATTTGTGAAATCTGACAGTTTACAATTCTAAATCTGTCTATTTTTCTTTAGAATTCAGGGATTGAGAAAGCTTTTCTCTTTGATGTTGTCAGCAAGATCTATATTGCTACAGATAGTTCTCCAGTTGACATGCAGTCCTATGAGCTATGTTGTGACATGATTGATGTAGTCATTGATGTTTCTTGTATTTATGGGTAAGTGCCATGCTTATAGAACCATTTACGAGAACTTCAGGATTTTTTTCAAGCACAAAGGAAAAGTCTTTATTCTGGAATATCACTGAGAGTTATGGAATCTGTTTGAGATTGTGGATTGTTAATGAAAATTGCTGAGATGGTGCTTTGCTTACTTTAATAAGTCCTATTACTTGACTGCTGTCTGGCCCGGAAGCTGGCTCCTATTGTGCCTGCTATTGCAAACTGAGTGTTTCTCTTTGTTGCCTGAAGTTAACTGAAGGACTCAGATAACAGAAAGGCAAGTGAGAACCACAGAATTCTGCATGCAGTCTGGCACATGTGGTTGCTGAAGAGCAACTAGGAAAGAAGCCGAGTGTTGTTTTTTCTTTGTAATATTTATTTATTTCATATTTATACTGCTTGGTGACTGAGGATCTCTGGGTAGTTAATAAAATTTAAGAAAAAATAAAAATGCACACAGTTATACACATACAAGATAAAATTAACGTAAATCAACAAAACTGCAAATGCAATTGAATCAGCAGAGAAGCATAGCAGTTGTGCAAAATAAAATGCAATATTAACATGAAGTAAAAGGTTTACCTGCAAAAATGCTAGAAGAACAGAAAGGTCCTTACCTGGCACCCAAGAGACTCCAACATAGGTGCCAGGTGCACTTCTTTGGGGAGCTCATCCCACAGCTAGGTGCCACAACATAAAAAGCCATCCTACTGGTGGCCACCCACTTCACTTCCTTTGGAAGGGGCTCCTGGAGAAGGACCCCCCAGAGATGATATCAGGGTCCATGTAGGTGCATATGGGAGGAGTCGATCCTTCAGATAACCAGGCCACGAGTCAGTTAGGCCTTTGAATGTAAGTCCTTGCATTTCAAATCAGGCCTGGACTTCAGCTTACAGCCACTGCAGCTGGAAGAGGACTGATGTGGTCTGTTGTTGTGTGCCGATCTCCACTCACAGTTTTGCTGTCCTGTTTTGGGTTGAAGTTTCAGACTGTGAGACAGCCCCACATACAGAGCACTGCAGTAATCCAAATGAGGGTTATCGGAGCGTGGATGATTGTAGCTAGGCTCTCTCTGTCCAGGTAGGGTCATAATTGGTATACCTGATAAAAGATATTCTCTGCCACCAAGTTTTCTTGTGGCTCAACTGACAACTCTGGGTCCAGGAGCTCCCAAATTATGAACCATGCCTTTAGGGGAGTGTAACTCCATCCAGAGCAGACTGATCCCAACTGGACAGATGGACCACTCACTCACAGTACCTTCATCCTGCCTAGATTGAGTCTAAGTTTTTGGCCCTCATCCAGTTCAGTCCCACACTCAGACACTGATTTAGAGCTGCCACTGTCTCCCCCAGGTTTGATAAAAGGAGAGCAGGTGCTGACCATCACCTGCATATTGCTGGTATCTCAGCCCACACCTCCAGGTAACTATGCCCAGCAGTTTTATGTAGACATTAAATAGTGTAGGGGATCAAATAGAACCCTGTGGTACCCATTGCCATGGTCCACCGATTATTGCTATGTGGGCCATGGCACAGGGCAATAATCCCCCAGCATCGTCTTCTGGAATCAGCAGGCCAAATAGGAGTTGGACCATTTTTTAATTATTTTTTAAATTTTTTTACCCCGTCCTATACAAATGTCCCAGGACGGCTTGCAACATAAATAAATCATAACAAATAAATACAACAAAATACAATAACATTACAAATATAACATAAAGTGACTGAGGATGACCATATTAAAAACCTAGTTAAAATATCTAAATATTAAAATACTGGGCAAATAAAAAGATTTTTACCTGGTGCTGAAAGGAATATAACGTTGCATCGCAATGCAGTGCATCCTTCTCCTGGCCTAGCCAGCCAACCATGTACTACCACTTGCCTGTTTAAACTATTAATGCCGTCTGTTAGCCAGCCCATTTTTCAGTTCTTTTTTCTTTATGCTGGCTTTTCATCTCTTGCTGAGAGGCCCTCCAGCCAACTCTGTCCCATGAAAGGAATTTTTCTTATTGGTGAACTTGTTGACTGTGTTCTGTGTCAAGACATGTCAGTTAATGCACTTACATTTGATCTTATTTGGCAGTTGATATCTATCTTAGGCCAAATAGGTGCATTGAACTGTTTGTTAAATCCCAGCTCCCCACTGGCCAGGTATCTCATAGCTTGCCAGTTTATACTGTTGAATCAGCACAGTTCTTAAGCATAGATACAGTGCAGTCACTTCTAGTTTGGTTCAAGCCTGGTAAGTTAATCTGTATTTCTTCTCTTTAAATTACTTATTGGGACCTGAGCTTGCATACTATCATTTGCAACCACCACTAGATACAGCTCCTCCTTTTTTAGATTTCCATCTGCGTTATGTTACTTTATTTCCCTTAGATGGTCTCTCAGTAAATCTAGCCTTTCCAAGATCTCTGCCTGTGCAAACTGTGGCAAGGTCTGAAAAGAATTCAGGAGGGTCTTCTCTGTGATGAATAGTTCAGTACTTTGATTTTCATCCCTAATGCTGGGATTACTTTGGTATCTGTCTTCACTGCAGGAGACGCAGGACACATGCTGTTCTGTTGAACTGTTATTTTAGGAAAGAATTCTTAGGAACTGAGGCAAGAAATGAAGAAAGATGAAGCTCTCGGCTTTATTGACAAACTGAAAATTAATACATTACTGGTCCACACAATATGCATTGTAGAGTTCTTAAAGAACTCAGATGTAAACTTAATAACCTCATAACAAAAAGATGTAACTTTTCCCTAAGATCAGTCTCTGAACCAGAGGACTGGAGAATGGCCAATGTACTCGTAGTGCCAATTTTTAGCAAGGGGATCCAGCAGGATTCTGAAAATTACAGGCTTAACATCTTTTCCTGTGTGAACTGGTTGAAAACATTATTAAAGGTAATTTATAAGCACCTAAAAGTCCAGCTGAGAAAGAATTACTATGACTTCCACAGAAATAAGCCTGTCTCACCAAACTTTATAGAGTTCTTTAAGTGTGTTAGAAGACACATGGACAGGGTGATACAGTTGATGTTTCTTTGGACTGTCAAGAGTGTTTGACAAAATACTCACCAAAAATTCCTGAGTAAATATAGCACTTTTGGAATTAGATGAGAGGTCAACATACAGCTCAGTAACAGAATTACTGAGAATTTTCCTAATGGAGGAATTTAAACAGTGGGGTCCCAATGGCATCTGTATTAGCACTGGTGATCTTCACTTAATCATAAATGACCTGAAATTAGGAGTGGGCAGTGAAGTGGCCAAGTTTGCTGATAACTACTGAGGGTGACCAAAGAAGGAGGAGCTCGAAAGGGATCCCTCCAGACTGGGAGAATGCGTGTCAAAATGGCAAATGCAGTTCGTTGTAAGTAAGGGTAATGGGACAATGGAAAAAATGATGTGACAAGAAATTATTATTATTATTATTATTATTATAACATTTCTATGCCGCTCCTTGCTGAAACCTCGGGGCGGCTTACAACATGATAAAATACATTGAAATACAATAGTACATAATAAATTACCATTAAATATAACAATACAAAAAATACATTGATTTACAAATACAAAATTAAAATTATCAGTATAAAATAAAAATATAGGAGGAGAAAGAGAAGGAAGAAGAAGTTGCCCAGGCCAGATCATATGTTTTAACAATTGAAATGATGTTTAAATAAAAAGGTCTTTACCTGGCGCCGAAAAACCAGTAACGACGGTGCCAGGCGGACCTCTTTGGGGAGTGAATTCCATAGGTTGGGCGCCACCGCAGAGAAAGCCCTCCTCCGGGTACTTACTCTCCTAATTTCTTTCATGGAGGGTTCCCGGAGAAGGGACTCTCCCGCAGATCTCAAAGGGCGGTCGGGCATATACGGACGTAAGCGCTCGTTCAGGTAGCCAGGACCCAAGCCGTTTAGGGCTTTGTAGGTCATAATCAACACCTTGAATTGGGCCCGGGCTTCAATGGGAAGCCAGTGAAGCTGACGGAGGACTGGAGTCATGTGAGCATAACGCCCCGTCCCCGTCAGCAACCTGGCAGCTCTATTTTGCACCAATTGAAGTGTTCGGACCGTCTTCAGGGGAAGCCCCACGTAAGTATAAGGTGATGGGATCTGAGCTAATGGTGACTGATCAAGAAAGGGTGAATGATCAAGAAACTGATTACAATTTCAAGTATAACTGAAATACTGTCCCAAAATCCCAAATGAACATTGATCACCCCTCCCTCCTCTCTCTCTGGTAGGCTAAAGGAAGATGGTAGTGGAAGTGCATATGATAAGGAGTCTATGGCAATTATCAAACTCAATAACACAACTGTTCTCTATTTAAAAGAAGTGACCAAGTTTCTGGCCTTGGTGTGTATCCTTAGAGAAGAAAGCTTTGAACGCAAAGGTGAGAAAAGTATTGTGTTCCCCATAATTCAGTGGGCTTTTTAAATGAGTATACTGCAGCTTCCATAGGGCCAAGAACTAGTCTCCTTCTGTGTATTTTAGAGGCATCTTCTGGTTTCCAAAAGTAATCAGGGAGATAGATGCTTTGCTTGGCAGGCAATGACACTTCTGTTGCTAGGGAGCTGAGGGCAGCAGAGATCAAAGGCTAGAAGCAGCCAGTTCTGTGACTGTTTTTGCCAGGGGGCTTTATGGTGTTTCCATACCAACAAAGGTAAAGTGATGATCCTGAGTCCAAATGTCTAGGGAAGTCCTGCTGAAATGTGGAAATAGACCACTGATTCTCTCTGCAGTTTCAGAAAACTAATCCTACCATGTGGCAATTCTAGAACTGGGTCCAGATGACTCTCCACAGTAAGAGTTCACCATGGCTTCTCATGGCATGTAAACCTACCTTTAATCAAAAGTGGTTGTTCCTTTGGCACTCATTGTGTACAGTCATTTTGTGCTGGAAGGATAATGAGTTTTTTGCTTTTGGTGCTGCTTTTCTTGTCTTTGTGAATGCTCCAGACTGATTACTACCTTAGTTCAGCCCACTTAGAAAAGCCTTTCCAAGATATGTATTGAATTCACAGGGCTAACTCAGCACTTTAGAATCATTACAGGTGGGTTCTTCATGTATGAAACCATATTTTAGGTAACATGCTAATTGCTGGTGTGACCCTGTTCTAGTTGCTAGAGAACCCAAATGTAGGCAAAAGCTCGCTTGGATCTTGACTTGTTGATGTGTATGATCTGAGTTCTGAGGCAGAAGGCATGTTCCACTGCAGCCCCCTCTGGGGTTGTCGAGCTTGCATTTGTTTTGTTGCTGGAGGCAGTTTGTGACTGAACTGTAGCCAGCCAGAGGTGTAAGAAGAGTCATTCTTGTTAACTCTTTGCAGAATAAGTGTAGGCAGAGCAGATGCTGCAGCTTTGGGACGTGAACCTGCTATCCTGTAGAGCACACTTCTGGCTCAAAGACATTGGCTAAAGCAAATGTAGTGAGGCAGTAAGCTAAGGTCCCAGGTGGGCAGTGCTTTGCCTCCTCCTGTTAACCGATGTTTGTTCTTTTTACTTCTCACAGGTTTAATAGATTACAATTTCCACTGCTTCCGCAAGGCCATCCATGAGGTCTTTGAAGTGGGCATTTCCTCTCACCGATCCTGCAGCCATCAAGCAAACATCCCTGGTCTGAAGGCAGTGGCACATAATGGCACTCCTAGAAATGCAGTCTAGGAGGACAAATCTGGATGACCAACTGCTCGCCTGCTGCAGGTCTCTGTGTCGAGGATGGGTAGCACAGAGAACTTTGTGCATCCTGTAGGAAAAACTTTGCCTTGCAGAGGCAAATCAGAGGTGTGGCAGCAAGCAAAATGGCTGCTTAGAACTTGAGGACTGGGAGCAGTTGCTTCTGTCTTCCTGTTCATAGCACAGCTGCTTCTCCACTTGGCATCTCCCTTCATATGAAACAGGGCATGGACTATTTGGAAGTAAGCTGGATTGACACTTGCTCAGCATTATGTTTTCAAACTTCGCCAGTTTCAAAAATGGTGACTTTCTGCAAAAGTTCAGAAAATCAGACACTGTAGCTTGTAACTTACTTTAGCACAATCGCAACATTCCAAGTGACCCTTTTGTGGTAACACCTGAAAAAAAATCCATATTTCCCAGCAGTTCCATTGAGTTCTTTATCTTAAGCATCTGATAAAGAAAAGAATTGACAACTTTAACTTTGTTGCACAGAACCAGTTTAGCATGTGCCTGTCATGGATTCTCAAGCTTGTGTACAAGCCAATTAAGAAGTTGCTGGCAATAGTTCCTGTCCTTGTCCGGGACTCTTTTGTAGTAATTGATCCAGATTTTGCCTAGTGGACTTTTGTTTTACATATTTCATTTTCAAAGCCACATGATTGCATAAGCAATTAATTTGTGTAAATTGTGGTTTGTAATTTTGGAAAATTCAGAGTGGCCTGAATGTCCATGTCTAGAATCCGCAGTGGCCAGCTTTCAGGCAGTGAGCCTCCTTTCTCTCAAGTTTAGCAAGATAGAGAAACTGCCCAGAACTGGCACGTTTTCCATAGGATGAAGGCTTGTGTCTTTCGTGCGAACTTTCCTTTGTGGCCTCGTGTCCATTGGTTTGTAAAGAGTTGTTAGGCCCTCTTCTCGGGGGAGACAACCCTTCCATGTTCCAAGGCCTCAGGCCCTGTTCCTCTTCATATGTCTATGTGACTTTGGTGAAGGATTAACCGGTTTGCTACAGCTGACTGTTTTACAGTGTCTTGTCCAGAGAGGGTAGGAGCTTTCACAGAATTCACTTCTCACTAAACTGCATTAATAAAATGCATTTATCTCTGCAAATGTTCTTTTATGAATTAAGGGCATGTGTGAACTTTGGATTTTGGTTTTGAGCATCACAAGTTCACACACACTGTTTGTGGTGGATTAATCTGGTGGCTACGCCTTCAGTTGGGGATTAATGCTTAACTGCTTTTTCCTTTCCAGCACTGCCATTCATTCCATTCACTCCCGTGCCGAGCAAAGGCATGGGGCACTGTGAGGGGTCAGCAGGCCTTGCTGCTGCATTGCTCTTGCCACTGGGCGCATGCAAGCCCCCAAGTTCAAGGCCTAGTGTGTATCTGGGGTGGGGCCATTGCATCGTGCTGTTACACCAGGAAAGACAATTCCATACTATTCCAGGCAAATTAAGTTTATCAAGGACAAGAGCATAACAGAACAAAAGCCAATTATATCTGTAGGAACCAAATGAATCCTTAGTGAGGGGAAGTGAGGCAAGATTAAATGCCTTTCTTGTGGACTGATCATTTTCTTGAATTAGAAGCCTATTAGCAGCCATCATAAGGGAGCTGGTGCTGCAAGATGTGACAGCTTTGGTTCTGAATCGCTTTAGCACAGAACTAAGAACCCTTAAGGTGCTCGTCTCTGGATTGCATCCTTGCCACCCTGCCAGCTTGGGCTTCCAGCTGCTTTCCCCTTCTGACGCTGGGTGGTGGGGAGGCACAGCGGGTTGCTGCTGGCTGTGCTCCCCAGTGGGATGGGGTGGGCCGACCTGAAGGGTGAGAGCTGGGGATGGGGTCATGCTTGCTGGTGACCAGCCCTTTGTTGGACAGATGTATACCCTGGGCAGCTGGGGGGGGGGGGGATGCCACTCCCTCTTGTCCCTGCATCTGAGAAGCAGCCGCACCAGCTTGTTGCAGAAGAGCATGATTCAGTGGGGTGGGGGGGAGTGCTTGTTGCTGGGGGAAGACTTCACTTAATTTCTTGTGGCAGGCATGCCCCTTGTCCTTGCACTGGGTAGAGGTGTAGGTGAAGCTGCTCTTTCTCATTTGTTCTGGCGACAAGAGCAAGCCATTCTTGTAACATGCAGCGTGCACCTGCTCCTCTGTCTCGGTACTGCCCCAAAGGTAGATGCACATGCTCAGGTCATTCCTGGTCCAGAGGTAGGCATGCAGCATCTGGCAGCCCTGGGCAGCATTTCTCACCATGGTGGGTAGATTTTCCTCAAGAGTGGGCTGCTGGGAATGTGGCAGGGAGGGCTACATGCTCCTCATTCTCTTCTCCTTCTGGTGTGGACCTCTTGCCCAGGACCCCTTGCCTGTTGTGACTGCAGCCTTGCCTGGCCTCACAAAATACTCCCTGACCTCGTCCTGCTCTATGACTTTGACTTAAACTTGCTGTTGGAGCTGGGACTCTGTATTGCCTAGTGTTTTATTTAATTCCTATACAGCCCGGCAACCAAAGCTCTCTGGCCTAGTGCCTAGAGCAGGGGTTCTCAAACTTTTTCAATGGGGGCAATTGAAAGGTGGTGATGGGTGCGTGCGGCGAGGGGGCGGCTTGCTCCAATAGGATCTCGGAGCGAGCGAGCTGCCGCCTCGCCGCACGCGTGGTGAGGCAGCAGTGGCTCCGGTGGGTGCACATGCGCTGAGGCAGCGGTTTGCTTGCTCAGAGATTGTTTTCTCTGAGCCCAAATGATCTCAGGTGTGGGCACAGCAAGTTCAAAACTTCCGAGGCGGGCTGGATAATTGGGCATGGTGGGCCGGATCTGGCCTGTGGGGTGTAGTTTGAGGACCCATGGCCTAGAGTATCATTTTCTGCCACCCATGCCATGGACACTGACCCAAGGGATGCCAGGGGCAAGTTAGCAGTGAGTCGAGAGGGAGGCAAGGCAGGGGTCGTGGGCTTCTCAGGGCAAGCGCCTATTGGTCATGCCCTTCATGCAGCCCACATGCTCCTTTGGTGCACGAGTGGGTTTGCGCAGAGGAGAGCCTAAGCTGCTTGCAAGCGGCGTTTGTGAAAACCGGTGGTCAATTCGGCACCCTAAACAAGGCTATTTCCAAGGCTGCTGCTGCCCGAGGTGGCACAGCCCGTTCTCTTCTGCCAGCGACATTTCAAAGCCGCAGGTATGCATCTGGAGAGAAGTGAGGTCTCTGTAATGCAAGCCAGGTAGGCCCCCTCTTCCACAATTAAATCATGGATGAGGGATGCTTTATTGTCGACCAACCTGGCATTGAGCAGCAGCACCGTCAGGCCCGAGGGGCAGTTGATAAAGCTACCTGGAACCTCCCAGTTGGGGGAATAACCAGAAGAGGGGACAGATACCAAACATCTGTCACACCTTCTATGATGACGTGTTAATCCCCCAACGCCATATCTTCCCCTGCCCAACACCACCCCAAGGGTGGTGCCCACGCACTCCCCAGGCAATCCCATAAAACAACAATAGAACTCAGTCGTGGTATAAATAAAATGCAATTAAAATGCAAGTAAAACCCACCCCACAACAAAAACACAGAGTTCCTAGCCCAAATGGCCCCAAATGACAACGCCCTTGGGCCGCCGGCCCCTGGCTGCAGCCAGTGAGTTAAGCCCACATCCCTTCCCTGCCCGCCGCCCCCAGTCCGGTGCAGCTGCCACCCACGCCGGGAAGGGGGGAGGAGGAGCAAGCACGGGGCCCGTGGAGAACTCGCTGGCGCAGACGGAGGAGCTGCAAGCAAGCAGCGTCCCCGGTTCAGTCCTTTGAAGTTCAGTACTTTTTATTGAGACCCCACAGATTGCAGAACCATTTGAGCTCTAAATAACTCCAAGTTGAAGAGAAACCTCTGCTTGTATAAAGAATAGCATCCAAACTGGAAACTCCCTTGCAAGTCCCTCTCTTTTGGAGAAACTACTGGTTCCTCAGGGCAGCTCTCACTGCTGGGGATAAAGACAGCCCAAAGAACGAAGCCAACGGAGCAGCTTGTTTCTTCCAGTGCCTGCTCACTGGGTCGAGAACTGGGTCTTGTCCCCACACCCTCTTCCCTCCTGAAACCCCCCTCCCCTTCCAAAATAGACTGATTCTCACACTTGGCCTAAAAAAATTGACCAGGCGCAGTTGAAGGATTGCAAAGGCTTCTGATCCCTCCTCCTCCTCCTCAGAATCCAGTGACAACTGCTGCAATGTGTGAGAGACTCGTCCACACTCTATACTATGGCAGAAACATGGAACCTGCATGAGAATGTTGTTTCTGTGTGTGTGTGACAAAACCAAGCCATAGTGAAGTGTAGAAACCATCGTTTCTTGGCATGGTTCCATGGAGACCTTGTGATGGGCCCCAGACAGGTTTCAGACAACACCCTGTGATTTCTACCATTGTTTATCATGACATTTGAACCTGGCCTGTATGCCTTTTCCAATGGCTATTCATTAATATGTAGATTCTGGATCAGCACCTTCAGTGCTTACATGTATATCACAGAAGCACAATGTTAAGAAGAGTGAATCAAGGGCAAAAACAGCTGATTGTGGCCTTAAAGTGGATAGAAAAGTGTGGAGGACTTAAGGAAACAACATGCAAACATATGCACAGGCAGGGCATTTCCACAAACATGCCTATGCCTAAAAAGCAGGGGTGGGGGGTGGGGTGAGAGGAGACATCAGTGCAACCACTCATGGGTGGCTTCTTTCCAAGAGCAGTAAGTATTGGACCATCCAGCCAAACCCCCCGCGCCTCTTCTGTCTGCTCAGCCCGTGTATTGCATTCCTTCCTTCTCCGTGGCTGTTCCTGCATCTTCCGCTGACATTTTTCCTCTGTGTAGCTCACCTAATTTCTTGTACAAATTGCTTTGATATGCCAAGGGAGAGAGTAGCGGTTAAGAGGAAGCACTGTGCATGGTGAACCCACAGGCAATATTGGAATGTTGGAATATCTTCCAATTTCTCATTAATTTGGGAATTTCCAAGCCAAGTGGGAATACTGTGGATTTTGGCTGCTTAGCGAAGCATTTGTGATGCTTTCCCACCCATTGTGCTACTTGGTGTGCATTTTTTAAACCTTAGCTAGTGCTAGTCAGAGGAAGACTCAATCCAGCCAAGCAGTGCCAGCAACAGCCATGTGAGACTCACTTTTGAGTCATTCAGGGAGAAAGTATGTGTTTCCATATTTGCATTTTGTGCTCTGCATGGTGTGTGTCTGTGTCTGTCTTAGAGAAAGAGACTGGGAGAAGGAATGGAGACAAACAGGCTCTGAACCTAGACAAAGCCAGTCTGGAATCCTAGAACTGGAAAGCTTGGAACTCCCATGTGTTGTGTTCTTGTCTGGCTTCTTGTTTTTTACTTAAAAAAAATCCACTCACTTCTGCTACCCATTTAAATGGTCCTTTTTAGTTCGTCTTCCAGTTATCCACTGGGGTTCAGAGATGGGTCTCACAGACAGGGAACTTCCTCTGTATGCAGGACAACCCAGGTTCAATCCTTGGCAGCTCCCAGCAGGGCTGCAAGAACCCAGCCTGTCACCCTGAGAGCGCTGTTGCCCTGAGGTGTCTAGATGGGTCAAGGCCAGTTTGACTCCATACAGCATGACTCCCACTGTTCCTCTGTTTCCTCGGCCCCCTCCTCTGCTGTTTCTCCAGCAAAGATGTCTTCCACTCCTTCTCTGTCTTGCTCTGCGTTCCTTCATTTCTTTCTCTTTCCTTTTCATATAGCTCCACATCCCCTCCCACCAGCTATTAGTATCCAGTGTCGGTATGGCACAGCGCTTAAGAGCATGAGACTGGGACGCAGGAGATCTGGGTTGTAGTTCTCAGCCATGGATGGAGCTCATGGGTGGCTTTGGGCCAGTCACAGACTCTTAGCCCAATCTACTTCACAGGTGTCCTGTCCTACCTGGTGGATGAAAAGTGCCAGTACCGTGACCCTGCCTGGCCACAGTCAGGCACAGGGTTGAGACTGCAGTGACTGCCCTATGCTCAAGAAGCAGCCAGGTCCTTCCTGGGGGGTCCTGGGGGTCCCCAAGGACAGGAGCCAGAGGCAGAGTGAATTCACCCCAGAAAGGAGGTGGCATGCACAGCTTCTACAGAAGTCCAGACAGCATGAACAAGGAGTTTTCTGTGGAGCAGCACGCTGTCTTGATTACTGTGCTGAGTTACAGCGGGCTATAAATTAGGTCAGCCAGAGCTGCTCTGTGTGGCAAACAAGTGCTGTTATCTGTGTTCCCTGACTTTGTAGAAAAGCCTGGTATTGAGATTCCAGGCCTCTTTACTGGACATTGTTTCAGACACCTCCCACATGACTTGAAATTTCAGGGGCATAAACCAAACGGCCTTGACTCTTGGACTGAACTAACAATTCTTAAGAAGGTAACTTGGAAACTGGGCATTTGTGGGCATAGGGCAGGAGAACAAGGCTCTTGCAGGTACAAAATTGAGAGGAGAAGGAGAATTACGTAGCCACTTTGAATTCCTTAAACAGAAAATAGGATATAAATAAAGTTAGTGGTAGATGAGGTGACAGATATACAGAGGTATCTTATCTAGTTATATTTGGAGGTAAGTACTATTGAATTCCCTCTTCATGGATCACTGCCTTGTCATGGCGAAGGGGCTTGCGTAGCTCAATGAAGCTATGAGCTATGCTGTGCAGGCCACCCAAGATGGACAGGTCATGGCAGAGAGGGCTGACAAAAGGTGGTCCACTGGAGAATGAAATGGCAACCCACTCCAGTATCTTTGCCATGAAAACCCCATGGACAGTACCAAAAGGCAAAAAGATATGATGCCAGAAGATGAGCTCCTCAGGTCGGAAGGTGTCCAATGTGCTACTGGGGAATAGTGGAGGGCTAGTACTAGTAGCTCCAGAAAAAATGAAGCGACTGGGTCAAAGCCGAAAGGACACTCAGTTGCAGATGTATCTGGTGGTGAAAGGAGAGTCCAATGCTGCAAAGATCTATACTCCATAGGAACCTGGAATGTAAGATCCATGAATCAAGGCAAGCTGGACGTGGTCAAACAAGAGATGACAAGACTGAATATCGACACCTTAGGAATCAGTGAACTAAAATAGGACTGGGTGAATTTAATTCAGATGACCATCAAGTATACTACTGCAGGCAAGAATCCCTCAGAAGAAATGGAGTAGCCTTCATAGTCAATACAAGAGTAGGAAAAGCAGTATTGAGATACAATCTCCAAAATGACAGAATGATCTCAGTTCGAATACAAGGCAAACCATTCAACATCACAGTAGTCCAAGTCTATGCCCCAACCACTGATGCTGAAGAGGCTGAGGTTGACCGATTCTATGAAGGCCTACAACACCTTCTAGAATTAACACCAAAAAAGGATGTCAGGCAGTGTGGTGTCGTGGTTAAGAGCATGGGACTGGGACTCAGACGATCTGGGTTCTAGTCCCCACTCAGCCATGGAGCCAACTGGGTGACTTTGGGCCAGTCACAGACTCTTGAGGCCCAACCTACCTCACAGGGTTGTTGTTGTGGGGATAAGATGGAGGAGGAGAGATGATGTAAGCCGCCTTGAACCCTTTGTAGGAAAAAGGCAGGATATAAATCAGAAAATAAATAAATAAATGTCCTTATCATCATGAGGGCTTGGAATGCTAAAGTAGGAAGCCAAAAGATAACCAGAATAACAGGCAAGTTTGGCCTTGGAGTACAAAATGAAGCAGGGCACAGGCTGGCAGAATTTTGTCAAGAGAACACACTGGTCATAGCAAACACTCTTTTCCAACAACCTGAGAGATGACTCTACACATGGATATCACCAGATGGTCAACACAAAAATCAGTTTGACTATGTGCTCTGCAGCCAAAGATGGAGACGCTCTATACAGTCAGTAAAAACAAGACCAGGAGCTGACTGTGGCTCAGATCATGAGCTTCTCGTTGCAAAATTCAGGCTTAAATTGAAGAAAGTAGGGAAAAGCACTAGGCCACTAAATCATATTCCTGATGAACATACGTAGAGGTGACCGTAGAGGTGACAAATAGATTTACGGAATTAGATCTGATAGACAGAGTGCCTGAAGAACTATGGATGGATGTTTGCAACATTGTACAAGAGGTAGCAACTAAAACCATCTCAAAGAAAAAGAAATGCAAGAAGGCAAAATGGCTGTGTGAGGAAGCTTTACAAATCGCTGGGGAAGGAAGGGAAGTGAAAGGCAAGGGAGAAAGAGAAAGATACACCCAATTGAACACAGAATTCCAGAGAGTAGCTAGAAGAGATAAGAATGCCTTCTTAAAGAACAGTGCGAAGAAAACTTACCACCCTGAAGAAGGAGAAATAGTGATTACAGATCAACAAGAAGATGAACAGGCACCGCAACCAAAAGAAAAGAGAAAAGGTAGAAGCATAAAGGCTAAGCATAAATAGACAAATATATATTTTACAAACATGGCTCTTAAAATGGAAGGAAGAACCGAACTATTCTCTTTGAACGTAAATGGACTAAATGTACCCTCTAAGAGGAGAGGGACCTTCTCTCTCAACTCCAAAAACTGAAGTTAGATATAATTTGTCTACAAGAAACACACAGTAAGAAACAACATAGTAAGTTCCTGGAATGTCCAAAGCTTGGAAAGTTATTTATATCTTTGGTGTACCAAAAGAAAAGAGGTTTAGCATTGTACATTAAGGAAAAATTAGACCCCAAATATATCTTAGCAGATGAAGATGGTAGAATTTTGATGGTTGAAGTTCCAATGAAATTCAAAAGGGTGCTTTTGGTAGTGATTTATGCACCCAATGATCACCAGGAAGCGTTTTACCAAAAACTACATGTGTTACTTTCCCAAGTGGATTATCAAACTTTGTGTTTAATGGGAGACTTCAACGCAATTGTGGATAGAAAAATAGACCACAAGAGTGAGACTAAGGAGAAAAAAGGCAGGAGGATACTTCCAAAGTCTTGCTTTAATATATTTGAAGAATTCAGACTGACAGATGCTTGGAGACATAAAAACCTTCTGCTAAAAGTATTCTGCTAAGTATACTTTTTACTTGAATAGACATACGTCGTGGTCCAGAATTGATATGATTTGGATAATCCCAGATTTAGTTCCAGATGTGTTAGAAGCTGAAATAGATACAAATGTCTGGGCAGATCATAACCCTGTAACCATAACATTGAAAGGGACAGTAAAAACACCTAGATGGGTATTCAATAAATCTCTATTAAAAGATAAAAAGTTCAAAGAAGAGATAAACAAGGAAATGGAACTGTTTTTTCAACTTATTAAAGCTGAAGAAACCTCTTTGCAAAATGTTTGAGATACAGCTAAAGCCTATGACAGAGGTCTAATAATAACATATTCAGCAAAATAAATAAAATGAGAAAGTAGGAATGATCCTAATTAGTAGAGGAATTGATGAAGCTTGAACAGGAGCTCCAGGAAGATCCATCCAAAAAAGACCTTAAGACACAAATGAGTATCCTAAAACACAAACTGAACCTCCTGGATACAAATGAACTTACCAAACAAATGAAATTGACTAAACAGAACTTTTTCGAAAATGCTAATAAACCAGGGAGGTGGTTAGCTTAAAAACTAAAGAAGGAAGAGAGAAGAGATTAATATACAAATTGAAGGATGGAGAAGGACAACTGCAGGTACAAAGTACATTAATTAGGAAAATAGTGGAAGACTTCTTTGCAAAGCTGTATCAGAATAAAGAAACTTTAACTGAGAAAGTTAATGAGTATATCCAAAAGGGAAATCTACCAAAGCTGCCGGAGAAATACCAAAAAATATTAAATGAAGAAATAACAATGACAGAAGTAACTGAGGCAATTAAGAGGCAAAAGAATGACAAAACCCCAGGCCCGGATGAAACCAGCAGTTTTACAAAGCCTTTGAAGGAATCCTGTCTATGCCTCAAGGACATATGCAATACGATATCGATATCGTTAGAAGCTAAAATACCGAATACTTGGACCGAGGCAAGTATTACCTTCATTACTGAAAGAAGACATGGACTTGACACAGATCCAGAACTACAGACCTATATCACTTTTAAATGTGGATTACAAAATATTTGCCTCTGTAATGGCAGAAAGACTGAAAAAGTATTTAACAGACTTTATTCATCCAGATCAAAATGGCTTTTTACCTAAAAGACAAATGAGGAACAATGTGAGAATTATTTTGGATATTTTAGAGTATTATGAGGTCCACTCTGAAAAACCAATGGTGTTATTATTTATGGATGCACAGAAGGCCTTTGATAATGTTAATTGGCAATTTATGAAACAACAATTAGTTCAAATGGAATTAGGTGAAAAATTTATCAATGCAATATTAAGCATCTATCAAAAACAGACTGCCAGGATTATAATTAATGGAGAGCTTACAAATACCATAGACATTCAAAAGGACACAAGGCAAGGATGTCCTTTATCACCACGGCTGTTTATATTGATTTTAGAAGTGTTAAATAGAAATATTAGAGGAGACATGGATATTAAAGGCGCTAGAATTAGAGATGAAAGCTACAAACTGCAAGCATTTGCAGATGACTTAGTTTTTATTACTGAGGAACCCTTGGTAACAATGTCTAAACTTTCACAAAAGATTGAAGACTATGGCGAAGTTACTGGGATGAAAATAAACAGAGAGATGAAACTGTTAGTGAAAAATCTCACACTGGAACAGAGAAAAATTCTGATGGAACAAGTAGATCTCCAAATTGTAAAAAAGGTTAAATATTTGGGAATTTCTCTCACAGCTAAATGCACTACATTGAAAGAAGATAACTATGATAAATTATTTAAGGAAATAATAAGCTCACACCAACTGCTTCAGTGACTCCATCCAGCCACCTCATCCTCTGCCGGCCCCTTCTTCTTTTGCCATCCATCATTCCCAGCATTAGGCTCTTCTCCAGGGAGTCCTTCCTTCTCATTAGGTGGCCAAAGTATTTGACTTTCATTTTCACTATCTGGCCTTCTAAAGAGCAGTCAGGGTCAATCTCCTCTAGGACTGACCGGTTTGATCGCCTTGTGGTCCAAGGGACTCACAGGAGTCTCCTCCAGCACCACAATTCAAAGGCCTCAATCCTTCGGCGCTCAGCCTTCCTTATGGTCCAGCTTTCACAGCCATACATTGCAACTGGGAAAACCATAGCCTCGACTATATGCACTTTTGTTGGCAGGGTGATGTCTTTGCTTTTTAGTATGCTGTCTAGATTTGCCATAGCTTTCCTCCCCAGGAGCAAGCATCTTTTAATTTCATGGC
>NW_025335339.1:739174-740325 GCF_004798865.1 Varanus komodoensis | reverse complement strand
TATGCTGTCTAGATTTGCCATAGCTTTCCTCCCCAGGAGCAAGCATCTTTTAATTTCTTGGCTGCAGTCCCCATTTGCGGTGATCTTGGAGCCCAGGAAAATAAAATCTGTCATTACCTCCATTCCTTCCCCATCTATTTGCCAGGAAGTGAGAGGACCAGATGCCATGATCTTAGTTTTCTTAATGTTGAGTTTCAAGCCAACTTTTGCACTCTCCTCCTTCACCCACATCAAGAGGCTCTTTAATTCCTCTTCACTTTCTGTCATTAGAGTGGTATCATCTGCATATCTGAGGTTGTTGATATTTCTCCCAGCAATCTTAATTCCAACTTGTGATTCATCTAGCTGCACCTTTCTCTTGATGTGCTCTGCATGTAAGTAAAATAGGCAGGGCAACAGTTATACAGCCTTGCCGAACTCCTCTCTCAATTTTGAACCAATCAGTGGTTCCGTGTCCAGTTCTCACTGTTGCTTCTTGACCCACATATAGGTTTCTCAAGAGACAAATAAGATGGTCTGGTACTCCCATTTCTTTAAGAACTTGCCACTATATGTTGTGATCCACACAATCAAAGGCGTTAGCATAGTCAATGAAGCAGAAGTAGATGTTTTTCTGGAACTCACTAGCTTTCTCCATTATCCAGTGTATGTTGGCAATTTGATCTCTGGTTCCTCTCCCTCTTCGAAATCCTGCCTGTGCTTCTGGTAGTTCTCGGTCCACAGACTGATGGAGCCCAGCTTTTAGGAATTTGAGCATAACTTTGCTAGCATGTGAAATGAGTGCAATGGTGCAGTAGTTTGAACATTCCTTGGCATTGCCCTTCTTTGGGATTGGATTGTAAACTGACCTTTTCCAATCCTGCGGCTACTGTTGAGTTTTCCAAATTTGCTGGCGTATTGAGTGTAGCACTTTTACTGCATCATCTTTTAAGATTTTGAATAGCTCAGCTGCTATACTGTCACCTCCACTAGCTTTGTTGTTGTTCAGACTTCCTAAGGCCCATTTGACTTCACATTCCAGGATGTCTGGCTTGAGGTCAGTGACCACCCCATCGTGGTTATCAGGGACGTTAAACTCTTTCTTGTATAGTTCTTCTGTGTAATCTTGCCACCTCTTCTTAATCTCTTCTGCCTCTTTTAGGTCCCTACCA
>NW_025335339.1:693903-739074 GCF_004798865.1 Varanus komodoensis | reverse complement strand
TGTCACCTCCACTAGCTTTGTTGTTGTTCAGACTTCCTAAGGCCCATTTGACTTCACATTCCAGGATGTCTGGCTTGAGGTCAGTGACCACCCCATCGTGGTTATCAGGGACGTTAAACTCTTTCTTGTATAGTTCTTCTGTGTAATCTTGCCACCTCTTCTTAATCTCTTCTGCCTCTTTTAGGTCCCTGCCATTTTGGTCCTTTATCATGCCCATCTTTGCATGAAACATTCCCTTCATATCTCCAGTTTTCTTGAAGAGATCTCTGGTCCTCCCTATTCTATTTTTTTCTTCTATTTCTTTGCACTGTTCATTTAAGAAGGCATCTTATCTCTGCTAGCTATTCTCTGAAATTCTGCATTCAGTTCTGTGTATCTTTCTCCCTTGCCTTTCACTTCCCTTCTTTCCTCAGCTATTTGTAAAGCTTCCTCAGACAGCCATTTTGCTTTCTTGCATTTCTTTTTCTTTGGGATGGTTTTAGTTGCCACCTCTTGTACAGTGTTGCGAACCTTTGTCCATAGTTCTTCAGGCACTCTGTCTATCAGATCTAATTCCGTAAATCTATTTGTAACCTCTACTGTATATTCATCAGGGATATGATTTAGGTCATACCTGAGTGGCCTAGTGCTTTTCCCTACTGTCTTCAATTTAAGCCTAAATTTTGCAACGAGAAGGTCATGATCTGAGCCACAGTTGGCTTCTGGTCTTGTTTTTACTGACTGTATAGAGCTTCTCCATCTTTGGCTGCAGAGCACATTGTCAATCTGATTTCTGTGGTGATGCCCATGTGTAGAGTTGTCTCTTGGGTTGTTGGAAAAGAGTGTTTGCTATGACCAGTGTGTTCTCTTGACAAAATTCTACCAGCCTGTGCCCTGCTTCATTCTGTACTCCAAGGCCAAACTTGCCTGTTATTCCAGTTATCTTTTGTCTTCCTACTTTAGCATTCCAATCCCCTGCGATAAGGACATCCTTTTTTGGTGTTATTTTGAGAAGGTGTTGTAGGCCTTCATAGAACCAGTCAACCTCAGCCTCTTCAGCACCAGTGGTTGGGGCATACACTTGGACTATTGTGATGTTGAATGGTTTGTCTTGGATTCGAAGAGAGATCATTCTATCATTTTGGAGATTTTATTCCAGTACAGCTTTTCCTGCTCTTTTATTGACTATGAAGGCTACTCTATTTCTTCTGAGGGATTCTTGCCCCAGTAGTATACCTGATGGTCATCTGAATTAAATTCACCCATTCCTGTCCATTTTAGTTCACTGATTCCTAAGATGTTGATGTTCAGTCTTGTCATCTCTTGTTTGACCATGTCCAACTTGCTTTGATTCATGGATCTTACATTCCAGGTTCCTATGGAGTATAGATCTTTGCAGCATTGGACTCTCCCTTCACCACCAGATACATCTGCAACTGAGTGTCCTTTCAGCTTTGGCCCAGTCGCTTCATTCTTTCTGGCACTACTAGTACTAGCCCTCCGCTATTCCCCAGTAGCATATTGGACACCTTCCGACCTGAGGGGCTCATCTTCCGGCGTCATATCTTTTTGCCTTTTGGTACTGTCCATGGGGTTTTCATGGCAAGGGTACTGCAGTGGGTTGCCATTTCCTTCTCCAGTGGATCAGCTTTTGTCAGAACTCTCTGCTATGACCTGTCTGTCTTGGGTGTCCCTGCCTGGCATAGCTCATAGTTTCATTGAACTACGCAAGACCCTTTGCCATGACAAGGCAGTGATCCATGAACAATTCCCATAAAAATTGATAATTTTTTTTGATGATTTAAATACCCAAATCTTGAGATTTGTATGGAAAAAGAAGACACCAAGGATTAATTTAAAAATACTTCAGGAGGCTAAAGGGAATGGGGGTTTTGGCCTTCCTGACTGGATGTTGTATTATCAACCTTCTGTCTTAACATGGCTAAAAGAATGGATAACTTTAAGAAATAAGAGAATTCTGTATCTTGAAGGGCATGATTTGCAAATGGGCTGGCGCGCTTATATGTGGTATAAGAAGTGTAAGGCACATGGTTGCTTTTTAAATCATTATATTAGGAAATCATTAATGTCGGTGTGGGAAAAGCTAAAGACAAAACTGTATACTAAATTACCAAGATGGCTTTCACCTATGGAAGCTCTTGTATACCCAAATGCTTTGAACTTTGATATTTTATTTTTATTTATTTATTAAAACATTTTTATGCCGCCCCATTCGCCGAAGCCTCGGGGCGGCTCACATCATTAAGTTAAAATAATTATAATATAAATTAAAAATATAAATACTAAATTAAAATACAACAATACAGTATACAATAAGCCGCCCTGGCCAGATAAAACCAATAATGTTAACAGTTAAAATGCCGCTTGAATAAAAAGGTCTTCGCCTGGCGCCGAAAAACAAATAACGACAGCACCAGGCAGACCTCTCTGGGGAGCGCGTTCCATAACTTAGGCGCCACCGCAGAGAAAGCCCTCCTCCGAGTACCCACCCTCCTAATTTCTTTCATGGAGGGTTCCTGGATCTCCATGGGGCGGCTGGGCATATATGGATGCAAGCGCTCCTTCAGGTAACCAGGACCCAAGCTGTTTAGGGCTTTATAGGTCATCACCAACACCTTGAATTGGGCCCGGACTTCAATGGCAAGCCAGTGAAGCTGACGGAGAACTGGAGTCATGTGGACACAACGCCCAGTCCCCGTCAGCAGCCTGGCAGCTCTGTTTTGAACCAGTTGAAGTATCCGGACCGTCTTCAAGGGTAGCCCCACATAGAGCGCGTTACAGAAGTCGAGACGGGAAGTCACCAATGCACGTGTCACTGTTGCGAGGCAGTCATACTCCAGATAGGGGCGCAGCTGGTGGATCAGCCGAAGCTGGAGGAAAGCGCTCCTCGCCACTGCTGTCACCTGAGCTTCTAGTGAAAGCTCCGGGTCGAGAAGCACTCCCAAGCTGCGAACCTTGTCCCTAAGAGGGAGTGCAACCCCATTCAGACCAAGGTTCAATTCACCCTCTCCAAAGCCAGAGCCAACCAACCAAGATATGATTGTGAGATATGATGATATTTTGGATAATGAAGGAGGATTGAAACTGAATCAGTGAGAACTGGACAAGGAACAAATGACTGGTTCAAAATTGGGAAAGGCGTTCGGCAAGGGTGTATACTGTCTCCCTGCCTATTTAATCTATGCAGAGAACATCATGAGAAAGGTGAGGATAGATGAATCACCAGTTGGAATTAAGATTGCTGGGAGAAATATCAACAACCTCAGATATGCAGATGATACCACTCTCATGGCAGAAAGGGAAGAGGAACTAAAGAGCCTCTTGATGCAGGTGAAAGAGGAGAGCTCAAAAGTTGGTTTGAAAGTCAACATCAAGAAAAGTAAGATCATGGCATCTGGTCCTATCACTTCCTGGCAAATAGATGGGGAAGAAATGGAGGTTGTGACAGATTTTTATCTTCCTGGGCTCCAAGATCACCGCAGACAGGGACTGCAGTCAAGAAATTAAAAGAGACTTGCTCCATGGGAGGAAAGCTATGCAAATCTAGACAGCATACTAAAAAGCAAAGACATCACCCTGCCGACAAAAGTGCGTATAGCAGGAGTCCTCAAACTTTTTCACCAGGGGGCCAGTTGAAAGGTGCCAGTGCTGGACGTGTGCTAGAAAGGTGCCGGCGGCGTGCGCGGGTCAGGGAGGGGCTGGGGTGGTGCGCCGGGTGTAGCAAGGCAAGGCAAGGCGAAGTGGGGGTGCACACGCGGTTCGAAGCAGCAGTGGGCTCGTGGGGCAGCCACTTGCCCCCTTGGAGATTGTTTTCTCCAAGCAATTCCAAAATGATCTCCGCACGAGCAAGCCGCTGGCTCCCCATGTTGTTCATGGGGTCGCGTTGGGTCAGACATGACTTTGAAACTAGCAAGAACTCTATTGAATTCAGTGGGGCTTATTCTCATGTAAGCAGAGAATGACCATTGTTTGCAAGTATAAGCAGCGTATGGTGTGGAGGGGGAGAATATGATAGGCTGCCCTTTTCTACCTAGGGGCATTTTGAATAACTGAGGTTGCTGTTGGTCTGCCTGCTATTAGCTTCCCTGTCTACCAGCCGCCATGGTGAAGGAGACAGCAGTGTCCACTGGGACAGCCCATGGGGCCAGAGTGCCACCACTGATTTTTTTATGCACTATCCATTGAAGTCCAGAGTCATTTCATGTCTACAGCCAACAAAGCAGCATTTATTGCACCTTGACCAGCAGTGAGACAAGACCAAATCAGTAGCACCAGGGAATCCTGTGTTGAGTTCGTTTTCCTGGCTTTGCTGATGACAGTTCCACATTCCAGGGTTCTGTGGCATCCACCAGCATCTCTGCCTTTGGCTCTGCAAGCCTTCCATGAAGTAAAGCATGACCCAGACAAGGATATGAAACCTGAAACAAGCTATTTTCCTTCCATGTTTCTAGAGACATAGTTCTAGGACATGGGTCCTCAAACTATGGCCTGCGGGACGGATCTGGCCCGCCATGCCCATTTATCCGGCCCACACTGCCGCCTGCCATCTGCCTGCAGCACACTCGCCACCCAGGTGGGGAGGCGGTGGCTTGCTTACTTGGAGAGGGTTTTGGACTTTTTGGGAGATCTTTGAGCAAGCAAGCCGCCTTGCGCGTGCCCAGTGCCGCCTCACTGGTCCACATGCCCAGGCACCCCTGCCTCACCGACCCGTGTGGTTCATCGCCGCCTTTCAACTGGCCCCCTATTGAAAATTTTGAGGACCCCTGTTCTAGGAACAACTGAAAGCGCATGCTACTTTTAAAACTTGCTTCCCACCAGAATGAAGTGGGTATTTCCTTGTACTTCACAATTTGTTCAGGAGATGGCAGTGCTGCTCCATGTGTGAAGTTTTTAAAAGGTCTGGCATTGGAGTGCTCCTTCTAAAACCCAGAGCATTTGGGTTAGAGAGGTTTATTTAGCAGCTGCTTTAACAAAGCTTATTTCTGCAGAGTCCCTTGGTCAAGGGCGAATGATCCACCTCAGATAGAAAATCCAGGGGTTGCTCCCTGTTGCTAAGCGTGAAGGCAGAGAGCTGTCTGTGCCTTTGCATACTGGGCTCAACAGTCAAGCACTGCTGTGGAGTAGCTCTTTAAGAAACACGACACCATTCTCTGACTTGCATTTGTGTTTTGGTTTAACACAGAGAAAAATATGTGCAAGATGTGGTAGAGGAAGCCAGTAAATGCGCCTTCAGAACAGCTTAGGCCAGGCTATGAAGGTCGATGAGGCTCAACTGGCAGGATGGGCGGGAGGTCATCAATTTCCTTCTTCCATCAGCTTGGGAAGTGCCTGAGGTTGCAGGGGCTTTATTTGCGTCACCAGGATCTGCAGAAATCTGTTAGGGTCATGTTGTCTCATGAATACAGTACAAAAACCTCATATTTCAAATAATCACATGTGTAATGCTGGATAAGCAGGAGAATTCTGTGTGTAGGCCATAGCTACCTTGTGAATTACACGGTCACTTTGTTGACCTGAACTGAGATAGGCCATGAAGCTGTATCTGCCGCCTGAATCCCCCAGGCAATTGGCTGGAGGGAGAAATAGCAGAGAAATGAGAGAACTCAAAGCTTATCTTGTCCATGGCCCTGCCGATGCCAGACATGAGCTACAGCAGCCCTTGTAGGAGCTGCTATTCAGCTTTTGCTTCAGTAGCTATAAACATAGAACTATATAATAGTAGAGTTGGAAGGGGCCAGGGGCCATCAGTGCAGGACTCCAAATGAACCCACACCTCTGAGATGACTGTCCAGTTGCATCTTGAATGCCTCTAGTATGGAAGAGCACGTAAACCTCTTTCTTTGTTATCATTTTGCCATACACATTGAGTAGTTGAACCCCCATTTCTTCCCTCTGTCTTTTTCTTTGGACATATCTGAAGAAGGCTTTTTTTTTTTTTTTTTTTTTTTGCTTTTAGCATCCCTCACTAGCCTCAATTCATTCCTACCTTTAGGCTTCCCCGCAACCTGCCTGTATTCTTCCTTCCTGTATTCTGCCTTCCTTTCATTTCCTGTACATCTCCATTTTTGTTTTCAGATCATCTTGAAGCTTTTTGTGAAGCCACATGGGCTTCTTCTGTAGTCTTCTATCATTATTCCTTCTCAGAATTGTTTGTAATTGTTCCTTTAGAATTTATTTCTTTTCTTTTTTTAATTCCCACTCATTTTGGATTCCTTTTCTCCTTAGAGCCACTTGCCATGAGACGTTGCTTATTATTGTTCAGAGTTTATTAAAATGAGCTTTCCTAAAATCCAGGATACATGCTTGGCTACATTTGGCTCTTGATTTTTTTACAATTACGAATTCAAGTATGTCATGGTCTCTTTTCCCGAGAGTTCCCAAAGCTGCTGCTCTGACCACTAGGTCTTCCCTGTTGATTAGTATCAGGTCAGGAATTTGTTCCTTTTGTTCCTTCCTGCACTTCTGTTATTGGAACACATGTTAGGATACATGTCCCAAGATGTTCTGTAGGGGACAGGATAGAAAAGCTTGTAATAAATAAATAGATATATATATCTTGAAGGGTCCATGTTTGGCAGAATTGGAATCCCCCGTAAGGACAACATCACGCCACCTTGAAACACTGGTAATTTGCTTTTCAAAAGTTTCATCCTTGTCTTCTCCTTCAATAGGTGGTTGGTAATAGATTCCAACCACTATGTTCCTTGTTCCATTTATATTAACCCAGAGGCTCTCAGTGGGGTTTCTAAGCTCAACTTCCTGTACTTCTGTGCAGAGATATGTATCTTTAATGTATAGTGTGACTTTGTCTCCCTTTTTGTTCCTTCTGTTCTTCCTAAACAGGTTATATCCTTCAGTTGTGAAATTCCAGTCATGGGAAATTCCGGTCAAGCCTCAGTTATACCTATCAGGTTGTATTCACCCCTCCTGTATTAAGAGTTCAAATTCATGCTGTTTGTGTTCTATACTCCAGGCATTAGTGTAGAAGTATTAAAAGACCACATCCTTTATATTCTAGCTTTTGTTACATTTTTTGGAAGACTAGCATCGGGCACTGTTAGAGCTGCTCTCTGTTGCAGTGTGTATGCCTTTGTCTGTTGTACATCCAGGTGTACTTCTCCCTCCCCTGTAGGATTCAGTTTCAAGCTCTCCTGATAAATGCTGTGGCAAAACACGTCTTTCCAGTCCTTGTAAAGTACAGCCCATCCCTTCCTTGCCTAAACTGCATGGAAAACATGTCAATAACATAACTGTTGCCAGCTGTTTAATTGATTTAAAAACAATAGCAGATCAGTGTTGTTTAACACATGAATAATAATGTATTTTAAAGCATGATTTTTAAAACTGTGGATTGCTTCTAGCATCTGCTACTTTGATCACATCTTACAAAGCAGCCCTCAATGCAGCAGCCAGAGAGCCTCTCTCCTGTGTTGCTTTTTTCCCCAGTGACGAGATCTGAAGTTTTAAACACCTTTTGTAATGTTTACTTAATAGATGTATTACACTAATACAGACTGTAAAACATTTCTTACTGCAAACTGGACTATGTTTTCTTCTACTCTCACTTTGCTTTTCACTTCTGCTGTTCTGGCTGCAGAGGGACTCTCCCCAGTGGATGCTCTCTGGGTCACCTCTGCATGCTGCCTACTCAGACTCTGACTTTGTGCTTCAGAAAAGCACCTGGATTTCAGCCTGGCTACCTACTTTGGTTTAAGCATCGGAAGATTTGAAAATTAAAGGCCTCTCATCAACCATCATAGGACATTAAACATAGAATAATTTTTTTTTCTGTTTGCAAGTATTGTAGCTGCTTAGGAGGGGCTTGCACTTGCCAAATTTCAGAAAAGTAGGCCCAGGGGTATTTCTCCTACACACTTTATATTTCAATAATTACAAAAAGAACTGCTGGTATTTTTAATTCTTGGCAGAATTGTTTGAAATGTGTTGCCGGTTCAAGTATGACAAGTTAGCATTTACATTTCAATAGTACCCTAAAAGTTGCATATATATGGACCATTCTTATGTGCAGCACCATTCTGAAAGTGGTAGACAACTTAGAAATGGCTCCAAGTAAGGATACTGCCAAGTTTCAGAAAGACTGGTGCTGCAATTTATGTGAAAAAGAAGTCCTCCCATTTAGAGTATCTGTGCTGTGGAGTGTTTTGCTTCCCCTTCTCTCTCCTTATTTTTTAAGGTAATATGAAAATGACAGATGTCTCTGAAGCATCCCCAAGCAACCAGCCAGAATTACAGAGTTAGGGAGACTGAAGGCTTTTTTTCATAATGAAACCAGGTAGCACTGGAAGAATAGTGCTCATGGTCACATCCTTGCCCTACCTCTTAAGCGCAATTATTGGACAGGCCTTGGTAGAAGATACCTTATGATTAGGAGAGGACATGTCAATCAGTAAGCCCTAGTCCCTTTCTCACTTCCCCCATCAGTGTTTATATTAAAACAAACCACCACTGTTTTTGGAAACACACTGTCTTTCCAAAGCTGAATTGTGAGCAAAGCCTCAATCAAGATACAGATTTGGTTCTTGTCAACTTAGAAGGAAGTCTGCTTCGCCTTGGGAAACAGAAGCAACAACCCAAAGGTGCCTAATTTGACTCAGGCTTCAGCAAAAACCAATAAACATCCCAAAGGATGAGTGGCCTTAGTGATTGTGTCATCAGTTAGTTGCAATTTTACTTTATATGTGTATCAATTCTATCATTTCACAGAAGAAAGGATCGATATTTCTCAAGTTAACAGTCTTTTTAAAGCCCTGCCCTGCTGTGAGATGAAGTCATGCATCTTCTCTTGGCTTGGAATGGCTGGAATGTTAATGCCCTGATTTTGTGTCAGCTGAGGCCAAATTAGCCTTCCAATCCCACTCGTGAGTCATCCTGTCTTTATGTGTTCGGCACTTTACTGTACCTCTACTACAATGCAATTTAGATGCAATAAAAATTATGGCAACATTTTTATCCACTTCATTAAGCCACTAATTTCTTGTAAAAATGTACATTAATCTTTTTATAGCTGCATGCAGAGTGGCATATTTCATGTCTATAACATTGATTTGGTCTTTCCTGAGAATAATTTTCCTAGTACTTTAAAAATGTAAATGAAGTTACTGTAGTTTAATTTTCCAATATAGTTATGACAGTATTGATCTTGGAAGGGAAATACTGGCTCCATTGATATTTAGAATTGTCTCTAAATATGTTTGAGAATGCAGCAAGCTGTAATGGACTTCCTTCTGGTGAATTACAACAGCTACAGCACATGTAAACTTTTTTTAAATGTCCAGAGACCTTCTTAAATTAAATGTTTCTTTAAACTTCAATATAATATGACTGCAATTACATGGTCAAAAACTGGCTGCAAAGAAATGGCTGTCTGATCTTCATGTGGGGAGTTGGCAGTGGCATGGGGCAGATTCACCCCCTACAGGATGGTGATTTCAGGATGGGGGGGTAAAATGACTTGGTGACCTCCCCTTGGACTGCTGCTCTGTTATCCAGGCAGGAGCAAGAAACAGCATGCAATTAATTAGTGATGCAGTTACTTTGTCCTTACCACACCTTGAGCATTCATGAAAATCAGAACAGCAATGCATATGTAAATAGTTTAAAAAGCTTGCCTGGCTCTTCCCTTCAACAACAGCAGGTAAGGTTAGTTGCTTGAATACAAAACGTCTATGCCACTCAGTTTATAACAAATCTTATAAATAAATAGATAACAAAAGAAGGAATGGCAAGGATATTTACAAGTCATTGAATCACATGTATTTCTAACCTATATGAAAATAATAATAATAGTAGTAGCAGTAGTAGTAGTAATGGCTGTCAAGACAGATATTTATTGCAAAGCATTTTATAAATAAAATTAACCAAATCTTGCAACTGTAGAGAGCAATAGCCCTGGTTCCATTTGAGAAAAGTCAAAATTTGATCATTGTTAAATGCAGGATAGCTTTGTATTGAGAACATAGGGCCTGTGCCTCACCAAAGGGCCATCAAGTCCAGCGTTGGTCACACACTGGCAAACCAACTGCCAACTGGATCCCACAAGCAGGCTAAGAGGGCAACAGTAGCCCACTGCCCACGTTCCCCAGCAACTACTAAATATGGGAACATTGTCTCTGATACTGAAGGTGGAATACAGCCATCTGAAAGAGCAGCTATTGATAGTCTTTTTCATGAATTCGTCCAATCATCTTTTGGAAGGGAAGGGAAGTCCATAGTTAGACAATGTGCTGTGTGAAGTAGTATGTCCTTTTATATGTCCTGAATCTCCCGCCTCTCCATCCATCATTAATAAAAACAGTGAACAGCAATAGGACCTGTGGTCCTTCACTTGTTACCTCTCTCCAGTTGGTGCCATTGATGAGCACTTTTTGAGTCCTAATTCCGTAGCCAACTATGGGTCCACTTGATAGTTCCATCTAATCTACTTAGAACTGGTTTGCTAATCAAATATCCTAAAGCACTTTGTCAAAAGCTTTGCTGATCTGCTGGATCCTTTCCCCCACCTCTGACTTTTAGGAACACCCATCCAATGCAGATTGGGCCCACACACTGACCCTTGGTTTCCCTTCTCTGGACTCCCTCCTTCAGTGGGAGGCTTGCTGATAGGGCAACTTCACATGCCCAATATTGCACATTCCCAATATTTTTCCATGTCAGCCTTCTAAATGTGGCTGCTTTGGCTCCCAGAATGCTTGGGAGCATCATTCTTGACCAGGAGAATGTTCATACCCAATGATTGCACACTGATTAACATGCACAGTAGTGGCACTAATCCAGAGCAACCAATCCTAGTTAAGGACAGACAGGAAGGTTTGGAAGTAAGTCTGAATCTGGTCCTAATTCTAGGCTGCACAGAATTAATTTAGGCAGAATTAGGCAGTGAAAAAAGAGATGGAGAAAGAGCAAAAGCACTCATTCTTCCTATGACTTTGCAAGGGCAGTGGTAGATGAGCATTTGCACTTTGGATGTTAAAATTAACTTTCTTCCCCAACTTTCACCTTTCTGTGCAACTGCTTAAAGGTAGATGAGCAACATTGGGGTCCAAATAATGCTGTGGTGGTAATCTTTGAACCCCACCCCTCAACATTTGCTTTGTGGTACTGATAATTGTTGGTTTTCACCATGGAGGAATGGAAACATTGGGACTCCAATGTTTGGACTCATTACATTTTAACTGGTTCATAAATGATGTAGATGATGTGTGGTGAGGTGACCAAACTGGAGGATCAAACCAAATCTAGGAAAGTTAAACAAAAAGGGATTGTGAAGGATCTTTTCAAACTTGTGACCATGGAGATGGTCTTCTGGAGGTGCCTCAGCTTCCATTCTTCGTGCTCCCAAACAGGCCTCCTACACAAAGTTGGAGGAGATTGGAGGTGACATCTGCCTCTGCACTCCTGGCATGCATAAGGTTTCCACAATGTTTCGAGTACGAAGGGCTATGGGCAGCCTCACTGGATTTTGCCTTGTGTTTGTAAAATGCACAGCTACACATGCTCAAGTGTACTTCATCAGGATAGGCAAATACTTTTCTTTCACTTGTTAATGCACTAGTGTAGAAGCAGTTGTAAAGTAGTACAAGGGTGGGTGGAAGAATAGAAATATATGTTGCTTTCCAAACTGAAGTAATGCATGTTGTTCAGTCTGGGTCTAAAATGTCCTAGTTGCATCACTGTACACTCGTAAATTATCTATGGATGAACTGGGATGGCTTTGCTAGTTTTATTCACGAGATTGTTTCCAGTATTTTGCATATTAGCCTTTGCTTAGAAAAATATTGTCCGAAGTCACAAGTTCTTTCCATTGGGAGCCAGTGTGGTGCAGCGGTTAAAAGTGCAGCCTAGATGCTACTCCCCGCTCAGCCATGGAGCCAGCTGGGTGACGCTGAGCCACTCATAGACTCTCAGCCCAACCGAACCACAGGGTTGTGGTGATAGGATTGAGAGCAGGAAGAAGAGACGTATTCAAGCTGCTTTGAGTTCTTCATAAGAAAAGAAGGTGGGATATAACTCAAATAAATAAACATTGCGAAACAAGTGTGGACAAGTGCAATAGTGAATTACAATATATTGAAATATATTGAAGCTATTGAACTTCAATTGAAAATATACTGAATTTTCAATTGAATTGAAAAATATATTGAATATATTGGAGTTTAAATTTGGTCCATAGAAAGGAGGTTGAATGGTCATTTGTTGAATTAGCAATTCTACAACAGACTAAGGAATCCCAGGTTTCATTTCAGCATGAAATCCACTCATGCTCCCTTAATTCTCCTTTTCAAACTTTTCCATAATATACCAGGCTGCATATCTATCAAATAATTCTTTTTGTTGTGATTACAATAGCATACAATTGCAGCGTATTTTTGGAAGTCTTCAAGGATGACATTGATGTGGGCAGGCAGCTTATGCAATGAAGAAGTATTGAGTTTTCTACTGGTTTGGACCCTGAGGTTCTACTGTTTTCATGCAATGAGATCAGTTGTAACATTTTAGAAAAGTTTCTTCAGCAAAAAATAAAACAAAACAGAAACAGAAACAGAAACAGCTAGGGAGTCTATCAGCCAAAAGGTTAAAAAAGGCCCAGTATGTTATTTTCACTGAAATGATAGGACTGAATAGAAGACATCTTCGATAGAGTGTTGTATGTTTTTTGCTCAAATAGTTTGGCTGAAATTCTCCTTCATCATCCTGGTCTCTGTGCATCATGTATATGGGTTCTGCGCACATGCACAGAGCTCAGTCAGGAAGATCCCAAAGCTGCTTGATTACTATTAAGCAGAAGCCCGTTGATTACTATTGATTACTATTAAGCAGAAGGCAGGGTTCTTCAAACTTTTTGAATAGGGGGCCAGTTGAAAGGCTGCGGTAACTGTTGCGGGTGGGTGTGGTGGGGGTGCCTGGGGGCAAGCACGAGGCGGCATCGGGCATGCGCAGCGGTGGCTCGCTTGCTCAGAGCTCTTCCAGCCAGTCCCAAACCATCTCCAAGCGAGCAGGCCACCACCTCCCCACCTGTGCGGCACGTGCGGGCACAGCCCACAGCCGCTGATCTGCTCGAAGCTCCACTCTGAACGCAGCGCTAGCTAGTTAAGTAAATCAGCTAGTTAAGTAAATCGCTACATTCCTCTGCTAAACAAGCTTCCTGCAGGCTCTCATGTTACACTAAAGAAACACTGCGGAAAGGATGCTCTTTGTCCCAATGAAATCTCCTTCAACTGAATGTTAAAAGCTGCACTTGGGACCTGTCACAATTCACAGCACTTGACTGTTTATCTGCTAATCAGCCACTAAACACACCTGCGCTGATTTACTGAACTCCCCCCACCCTGCACCCCGTAGGTCAACCATGGATAAATCAAAGAAAAGAAGAAAACCAACGTTTAATGGTACGTGGGTAGATTCATTTGCTTTTACTGCTGACGAACTTATGGGGTTTTCTGTTTAATGCACACAGCCCTTTAGCACTGACTTTGACTCTTCAGGAGGCTGTTCTCCTGTTCAAACTATATGAAAGGAGTCCTACTAGTTTATAATGTAAGATTAAAAATAACAGTTTTTAGTGACTGAACAAGAGCTGCAGCTAAATCATAATGAAGATATACGTAGCATTAAGGTAACAAACAATTGCAGCAGCAACCTGCCATGTACAGACAGCTACGCCAGGTGCCATTTTTGCCTGGGGGAAATCCACCTTGCTGATTCCTGCTTCTACTGCCAAGTATTTATGAAGCAGGCAAAGAAGCAGTTTGCAAGGCATGTAAAAGGAAACTTATGGAGCCGGACCTTTCAGACGGGCAGCTCCCCACAGCCATCCACACTGGGAGCCTCAGTCCCCCTTCCACAGACACCTCTACCACTTCTCCAGAAAAACACTCCAAATTGGAGAAAACCAAAAAAGGCTGCCAAAAAAAGGCAAAGCCCCCAAAGTCCAGCATCTTGAAGGGGTGAAATGGTGGTGAGTGCACAAAGCAATGTCGCGATGCACCGCCCCCCACGGGTCTCCCATGTGCTGTGGTCACAGTGCCCAGAACAGATTGATGGCAGTTCTCCCCAGTCATGGGACCCACACAGGATGCTCCAGTCCAGCTGTTGCCACCAGCTCCAACCACTTTGTCTTCAGATGGGCAGCCCGCGAAGCCTCTTCTCCAATACTGCAGCAGTTGTCTCTGGACAGAGGTGTGAGTCACCAAATGGCTTCGATTCCAAGATCACAGAATTTAAAGTGGACAGCTTCCTCTAACTTCACAGCCCAACACCGTTTCCACCTGACAAGGCCTCTCCGCTTTCCACACCCTGCTTCAAGGCCACTCTGTATTTTCTCTCCCCCCCACACCCCAAAACTGGAAGTTCCTCAAAGAACCCCTGTTTTAGATGTTCTCAGGGCTCCAGCCTTTTATAAACCCAGAATACACTCTATCCATAAGTCACAAAGACTTTTGATTCTCTATGGTGGCATATCTCAAGGCTCACCCATGTCCTCGCAGAGACTTGCTAAATTCTCATCCACCTAGCATAGCCTCTCTCCAGCCTCTAACTCACTGACCTCTGGCCTTCGTGAACACTCCACCAGAGGGACAGTGACCGCCACAGCCCACAGGAGTGTCTTACTCATGGGTCCTCAAACTTTTTAAACAGGGGGCCACTTCACTGTCCCTCAGACTGTTGGGGGCCAGACTATAGTTTGAAAAAAATATGGACAAATTCCTATGTACGCTGCACATTAAAAATATTTAAAATTAAAATAAATTTAAAATTAATTAAAATGATTAAATTAAAATAATTTAAAAATTAATTTAAAAATTAAAAAATGTTTGCTCTGCTCACTTCGGCTGCAGCAGAAGCCCAAGATGAGATGGGGAAGAGCATGTCCATATTCAAGGGACATAGCTACAATGTCCGCGATTGTGCTGGGTAGAGGGAAGATGGGCGTGATCATGCTCATGCAGGGAAGACAGGCACGATTACAGTCGCGCTCGTGCAGGAAAGGCAGGCGCAATTGTGACCATCTCCCCCCAACCACCCCAGCATGTCTGTGATTGCGCCCGTCTTCCCTGCACGAGCGTGACCGCGATCGCGGCCATCTCCCCCACCCCCAGCACAATCATGCAGGGAAGACAGGCATGATCGCAGGTATGGTCATGCAGGGAAGGCAGGCATAATTGCGAGTGCACTCATGCGGGGAAGGTGGGCATGAACACAGGCGCGCTCATCCAGGGAAGCCATGCGCAATTGTGGGCACGCTCATGCAGGCAAGGCAGGTGTGATCACGGCCATCTCCCCCCGCCCCCCGAGCATGACCATGATCGTGCCCGTCCTCCCTGCATGAGCATGACCGCGATCATGGCCATCTTCTCACTGAGTATGCCTGTGCCAGCTCAGAGCTTTTGGACTTACTCAGACATTGTTTTCTCTGAGCAAGTCCAAAAGCTCTGAGGCGGGTCGGATAAATCAGCATGGAGGGCCAGATCTGGCCAGTGGGCCATAGTTTGAGAACCCATGGTCCTACTGATCTCTGTCAAGCTGCAATCTGGTAACCTCACCAGCCACCCATATGTATGATGCACAGAGACCATGATGAAGGAAGACAGGTTGCCTACCTGTAACTGTTGTTCTTCAAGTGGTCATCTGTGCATTCACACATACCCACCTGCCATCTGCATGGTGTCACTTGATATGTATGGGATACCCTCTCCCCTTGCCCCCTGGGGAAAGGGACATACTTATGATAGTGGGCATCATTTGAAATGAGGTCTTGGTGGGACAACCCCCCCCCCCCGCAATGCTGGGCGTGCCTCATGGGATAGGTCCCACTGAATAATAATCAATCAGTTTTGGACTCTTCCTGTCCTGGGCTCCATGCACGCATATGGAGCTCACGTGTCAAGGCACAGATGGCCACTCGAAGATGACCTGCCCCTCGTTACAGGTAGGCAACCTGCCTTTCCCCATCTTGTTTGTGGGGCTGAAGAGATGAGGGACGTGGGGCATTGTAAGCAGTGTAAGCAGTGATGCTTTCCTGGTAGTTTCCTGTGTCTCCATCTAGCAAGCATTGTTGGCTATTCTGGCTGTTGTAACTTTTGTGTTATGTAACTGTAATCCTACTGCAAATCAATACCACCAAGATGCATTAAGAAATTCATGGTATTTCACAGTGATAATGTTCGCACATTAGCCGTGCACAGGAGAAAGCTATCTCTGCCTGATAATTACTATATTACCTTCTGCTATCACCTCACTTTCAATATATTCCAGAACATGGGTCCTCAAACTATGGCCCCTGGGCCAGATCCGGCTCGCCATGCCCATTTATTTGTAAGCCACCCCGAGGCTTCGGCAAATGGGGCGGCATAGAAATTTTCTAAATAAATAAATAAATAAATTTATCTGGCCCACCGCAGAGGTTTTGGACTCGCCACACCCGAGCGAGCAAGCTGCTGCCTTGCCACGCATGCCTGCCTGCCTGCCCGCCTGCCCGCCCACCCCCTCCTCGCCTCACTGCATGCACCCGCCTCGCTTTGCCTCGCTGCATACATGCCCCCAGCCCCCTCCCTCTTGCCAGCCCACGCCCACCGCTGGCACCTTTCAACTGGCCCCCTGTTGAAAAAGTTTGAGGACCCCTGTTCCAGAAGATACTGCAGTGCCTTCTGCTGAATGCCCTCAGTGAGTAGATATCTAGCTGAAGGCCAAACTTACCTTTAGGCTTCCTGGCCACTAACAGTAATGATGGAGTAAGATAGTGGGACCAGCATCCTCTTGCCTCTGTCCACAAAAGCATAGGACAAGGACTTGTGATGGAGTTCTTGCACTCTCCCAGCAGCCCAGACTCAACACCCAGACAAACAGACCAGGACTGAAGGTGTTTCCACTTAACCCATGAAGGTAATCAACTGACCAGAGCATGCATCAGATGTAGACCTTAATCATCATCCCTAGTGAAGGGAGTTTATCTCCTATTGAAATTCCTGTTAGCTGAAGAAACACAAGGAGGGGTGGAAAGGGAGACCTTACTGCAGAGGCAACAATTGCTTTTATTAAGTACCAGCCCTGAGGAAGATAGCAGCCAACCTAAATAAGATAACATATGCACAACACCGCCACCGCAGACCCCAACCCGCCTGCTGACACCACCGCTGCCCCAAAGGACGAACGGCGAACCGGGACTCTGCCAGCCTGCGGGCCCTCCACCCTGCTGGCGAGTGCTCCGCGAGCCCTACCCCTGCCCCCCCCCCCGGAGTGGGTTGCAGCTGCTCCGGATTGGGGACGGAGCATGGGGAGGGGCCGTGGCCAAAGGGCTACAGTCTAAGGGCATCGCCGCCTTTTGGGGCCGTTCAGGGCCGAGATGGGGCTGGGCTGGCCAGAGACTCTGTGTGTGTGTGTGGGTGGGCTTTTGCAATTGGGTGAGTTGGAGGGTTTTATTGTATTTTTATTGTATTTTATTAGATTGTTTTAATGGATTCATGCCTGACTGCTTCCATGGGGTTGCCTGGGGAGCATGTGGGTGCCACCATTGGGGTGGTTTTGGGCAATGGTCGATATGGCGTTGGGGGTTTAATGTGTCGGTATAGAAGAAGGAGGGACAGATGGTTGACACCTGTTCCCCCTTCTGGTTATTCCCCCAACCGGAAGGTTCCGGGTATACTTATCAACCGCCCCTTGGGCCTGACAGTGCTGTTGCTGAATGTCAAGTCAATCCATAACAAAACATCCCTCATCCACGACTTAATTGTGCATGAGGGGGCCAACCTGGCTTGCATTACAGAGACCTGGGCCCGGGGGGGGGATGTGTCCTTCTCTCAACTGTGCCCGCCCAGGTATCTGGTCCAGCACCAGCCACGCCCAGAGGGGAGGGGAGGGGGGGTCGCTTTAATCTATCAAGCTTCAATTTCCCTTGCAGGGCTTCCTGTTCTCTCGAGACCGGGTCTAGAGTGCCTTTATCTGGCGTTGGGCGACCAAGACAGATTGGGGACTCTGCTGGTGAACTGTGCACCCTTCTGCCCATCAGACTCCCTGCCTGAGCTGACGGAGATTGTCTCGGACCTGGTGCTGAAGACCCCCAGGATGTTGGTCCTGGGGGACTTCAGTCTCCATGCTGAGACTGTTCTGACTGGGGCGGCTCAGGACTTCATGGCCTCCATGACAGCCATGGGGCTGTCTCAACATGTCATAGGCCTGACCCATGAACGTGGACACACGCTGGACCTGGTTTTCTCGACGGGGCAGGAAGAGGGTGATCTGAGGGTGAGCAATTTGTGTCTGACTCCCTTGTCATGGTCAGATCACTTCCTTGTGAGGTTTGAGCTCAATGCCGGCCTTTCCCTCTGTAAGGGTGCCGACCCTATTGTGTTGGTCCACCCTCGGAGCCGGATGGATCTGGATGGATTCCTGAAGGCTCTGGGGGAGTTTCTGGTTGATAAAGCTGGCGCTCCTGTTGATGCTCTGGTTGAACTGTGGAATGGGGAAATGGCCAGAGCTATTGACACGATCACTCCTAAGCATCCTCTCCCGTCCGGCAGAACCTGTTCATCCCCATGGTATACACCTGAACTATGGGAGATGAAGTGGGTTGGGAGACATCTAGAGCGTAGGTGGAGGAAACCACGAGATGACTATGACTGAGCACGCTTACAAGCTCATTATCGAGCCTATGCTGTGGCGGTGAGGGCGGCAAAAAAGAAATTCTTCTCCACTTCCATTGCTCCCTCACAGTTCTGTCCAGCGGAGCTCTTTTGGGTGGTACATGGGCTGGTACATCCAGGCCCTAAGAAAGATCCCGTACCACCCTCGATGGCCTGCTGTGATGACTTTTCCCAGCACTTTGAGGAGAAAATCACTCAGATTCATCACGAGCTGGACTCCACAAGTGATTCAGATTCTCTAGGGGAGGTGCCAATGACTCCGTCCAGTCAGATATTATTGGATGAATTTCAGTTATTGCGGCCTGATGATGTGGACAAGGTGCTTGGACAAGTACGTCCCACCACCTGCTTACATGACTCTTGCCCATCGTGGCTGCTGACCAAAGCCAAACACGGGATTGGTGCCTGGATCCTGGAGGTCATTAACGCCTCTCTGAGGGATGACTGGGTGCCTGCTCCTCTATAGGAGGTGGTAGTCAGGCCAGTCCTAAAGAAGGCGTCCCTGGATCCAGAGATGGCCGCCCATTATAGACCGGTGCCAACATCCCGTTTTTGGGCAAGGTGTTGGAACAGGTGGTGGCAGGACAACTCCAAGCTCTCTTGGATGAGACTGACTATCTGGACACATTTCAGTCCAGCTTCAGACCCGGGTATGGTACTGAATCTGCCTTGGTCACCCTGTATGATGACCTCTGCAGGGAGAGAGACGGGGGAGTGTGTCCCTGTTGGCCCTCCTGGACCTCTCAGCGGCTTTCGATACCATCAACAATGGTATCCTTCTGGATAGGCTAGCGGGACCGGGAGTAAGAGGCACTGCTTGGCAGTGGTTCCGCTCCTACCTTGATGGCCAATTCCAGAAGGTGGTGCTGGGGGACTATGGCTCTGCGCCATGGCAGCTATGCCATGGAGTACTGCAGGGGTCCATTTTGTCCCCCTTGCTATTCAACATCTACATGAAACCGCTGGAAGAGGTCAACAGGAGGTGTGGGCTGTGGAATCATCAGTATGCTGATGATACCCAGCTCTACCTCTCTTTTTCAACCGGTCCAGGTGAGGCAGTGGCTGTACTGAACTGGTGCCTGGCCAAGGTAATGGGCTGGATGAGGGCCAATAAACTGAAACTCAATCCAGACAAGATGGAGGTCCTGTTGGTGGGTGGTTTGACCTCCTGGGTAGGTGACTTGGACCTTGCCCTGAATGGGGTTGCACTCCCTCTAAAGGACAGGGTCCACAGCTTGGGAGTACTCCTCGACCTGGAGCTGTCCCTGGAAGCTCAGGTGACTGTGGTGAGGAGCGCTTTCCTTTAGCTTCGGTTAATTCATCAGCTGCGTCCCTACCTGGAGGACAATTGCCTAGTGACAGTGACACATGCATTGGTTACTTCCTGGTTGGATTTCTGTAACACGCTCTACGTGGGGCTGCCCTTGAAGACAGTCCGGATACTTCAGATGGTGCAAAATAGAGCAGCCAGGTTGCTGACGGGGACTGGGCATTACTCTCATATAACCCCAGTCCTCTACCAGCTTCACTGGCTTCCCATTGAAGTCCGCACTCAGTGCTGGTTATTACCTATAAAGCCCTTAACAGCTTGGGACCTGGATACCTAAAGGAACGCCTTCTTCCATATTTGCCCTCCCGCCCCTTAAGATTGGCAGCAGAGGCCCTCCTCTGGGAACCCTCTGTGAGAGGCATTAGGAGGCAAAGTACCCGGAGGAGGGCTTTTTCTGCGGTGGCACCCCGCCTATGGAATGCGCTCCCCAGAGAGGTCCACCTGACGCCGTCGTTATTTGTTTTTCAGCACCAGGCTAAGACCTTTTTATTTCAACAATATTTTAATAACTTTTAACATTGGCTATATAGGTTTTAATCTGCAGCCAGGGTGGATCTGGATTTTATTTGTATTATGTTTTATTTATTCTTCTTATTTATGTAAGCTGTTCTGAAGCTATGTGAAAGGATGGCATACAAATACTCTAAATCAATCGATCGATCAATCAATCAATCAATAAGCAAGGTGCATGGTGGTAGGGGTTTCCACCTGTAAAATGCATGCTGAATTTGCTATAGATAGCTGTATTAAGGACTGGGGATAGCTGAGAGTATGCTAATTAGGGACTGGGGATAGCTGAGAGTATGCTAATTAGAATATAAACTCTGTGGCCCCAGCTTCCTCCTCTATCCGCCCCCTGCCATACCCCTATGAAGTCCAGTGAGGTGCTATGGAGAGTTTTGTGGTCCCATGTGGACCAGCTGAAACTTCAGAGTGGGAGTAGCCAGTGTAGTTCTTTCCCTGCTGGCACTGAGTGGTGGAAAAAGGCCTTGACCTTTGGATTCCCAGCTTCAGGTTCATAGGATCTTGGCACTGTGACCTCCTAGACAATGTAAATCAGCTTATAATACTTAGCTGTGGTAGAAGGCTGGACTTGATGACACTCAAATTTCCTTCCAATGATATCATTCTTCATGAATGGAATCGGTTCCCAACTGGTTAATTGTAACATGGAATAAAGAAACCAGGCAAATGTGGAGGAGGCGGTCATAAAAGCACTTGAGTTACTTGAAATAAGAATGCTGTATTATGAAAGAACAAAGCCAGAAAATGACTTGCAACATTCACAACATTCAGAAAATGACTTGCAACATTCAGATGAACAGAGTTCCAGTTATGGAGTGTCTTGTTGGGGCATATGACCAGGTACATATATTGTCAAGGGCTGTTATGGATGGATTGACGTTGATTTTTGACTATAAATCTCCTTTGTTTATGTATATATTTCATTTCAGAATTTCCTTCTTAACTTCAAGTTCTTGACTTCATGTCTCAAATCAAGTCACAAGTTGAGTCTCAAGTCACTGCAATAAAATTTTGAGTCAAGCCCCAAGGACCAGCCTTAAGAGGGGGAAAAAAGCAGGTGGTGGGTTGTGTGTGTGAGGGCGGAAAAATGGTAACCCTCAATATTTCCATCTGCACTTCTTTCAGTGATGCTTTCAAGTCCTTTACCTTAACCACAATTTATTTAAACAAACAAATAAAATCCCTATCCTGCCCAGCCACTTTGAAACTCCCTCCCGCCCTCCCCACCACCTCGGCTGTGTTTTGTGCCTGCCTTCCAGGCTGCACTTTGGCCCTGGAGCAACTTGGCCAGAAAAATGCAGGCATCTTGAGTTGAGGTGCTTGCCCATTGCTCCCTAGTCGAGTCACGGATGCAAGTTGAGTGGGACTTGGGAGAGAGTTGCTTGACTCGAGTCTCCAACCCTGCCCTCTAAATGCAACTCTACTGCGCAGGATCTCTTGTTGCTCAAGGTAACCCCCCTCCTGGAACGTCTTGTGGTGAAGGCAAACTTCCATCTGCTGAGCACAGAGCCATGGTGCTGACCCTGGCAAGCTCCAAGAATGTGACACATAATGAAAGGTTGAAATGCCTCTCTGCAAAGCAGTGGAGCAGATCAAATCAGGAAGGATCAGCAAGATATATGTTGTCTGGCTCTGAGTGACAGAAGTTAATAATTAGTGACAATGATTGACAGATACACTCCATCTGCTGCTCTGATGCCTAGGAGCATTTCTCCCACGATTGTCTGTGGGCACAATGAACTCCTGTGGGAGAGGAAGATGGCCCGTGATTGACAGCTGCCTCAGAGAGAGACAGGCTGCTGACAGCACATCCACTGTCAGTAAAAGCACCAAAGTCTCTTGGTGCTTTATGGAAATCTCACTGGCTGTATACATTTATTCCATTTCATTTGTCATGTTTAAATATATTACTAGGTAGCCTGTATTTTAACTGCAGGGTTTTCGCAAGTTAAATTAGGCACATGCGCAAATATCCTAACACAACTGTTTCCTCTCTGCTCTCCGGCTACGTAAAGGTGTCAATGTACCCGAATTGTGCTACCCAATCAGTTTGTCTGTTGAAAGGTGACAAATGCAGTACAATCCATCCTGTGCATTGCCATGCCATGGCTCTGATCCCTGATCGCTACACGCATTTTCATGCACACAGCATGCTCCTCAGCGGAAATGGGGGAGGAACATTTCAGACAACACTGTGGCAGTCACTTAACTGACCGCGCAGAGGATCCACTTTTCACTGCGTTCTGGCTCAAAGATTTATGGGCTACACATCCAACTAATTGGCCTCATTGTGGAAAAAGAATGCTGTGCAACCAACAGGTAAAACTTGAGTTGACAGGAACATGTGACAAAAGATAATGTGCCTTATTCAGCAAGTCCCCCATTTTATAGCTTCTGAAAAGCAACAGATTAAGTGCCTCACATCTCTTGACTTGGGCATGCATACTTGGGTGGTTGGGGCAATTGCAATCTGTCCTGCCAGTGGTGGCCAGCTCAGAAGTTTCAGCTGGTGGAGATGTACCTGAAGTGAAGATTTTCTGGAAGTATCCAAACTTCTGAGTACCTGAAAGACAATGAATACTTTTTACTTTCCTGGCACTGATTACTGGGAAATGTTTAAACATTTTGTTATGTAATTAAGATTGTAATCTGGGTCCTTGAAGGAAAATCAGAAATAGGTTAAGAAGGTAAATGATGGTTTTCAAAACTTACTTCTGGTTTTCCTTGTCATCTGCTGTCAGGTGGAGGTGAGTCCACAAGTTTATGGGCATCATACATGGAACATATATTGAAAATTTTATGTTTAGAATATTAAAAGTTTAAAAGTTTTATTTTAAGAATATTATTATAATATTTAGCAACAACAACAATAATATACTTCAGTTCGAATGCTGTTGGATAATATTTATAAAAGCTTGGAAAAATTGTGCATAAGTGACCACCACAAAAGGCCTTAGTCAGTCTAAAAATCAATAGGTATCCCTTTCTCTTCTGCATCTTATGGAATAAATAGAACCTTGCTATACCACCACAGCATAGGATGTATGCATAGGCAAAACTTTGACCATTGAGTTCTCACTGTATTCCCAAAAGTCATCCTCAAAATTGCATTAATTCCTGGAAAGCGGATTGCTGGCTGAAGTAGTAATCTCAGACAGTCTGGCATCTGATGGGGTTTCTACACTTGGATTTCCAATTTGAGGGCACCCCCCTCTTCTTCCCTACATGGGACTCCATGCTGATGACTGCTAGTAGTGAAAGCCAAGCCTGTTTGCACACACAGCCTGAGCTACATCATCTCTTTGAATGGAGCTCCGTTTGGCTTGGCTGACATGTACAGGAAGCAGCATGCCTTGCAGAAACAAGTGATAACCATACACAGAACATAATATTCTTAAGGCATTGTGCAGCTGAACAGATCTCTCTGTGTTAGAATTTGCCCTTGCAATTCAAAGTGACAGAATTTTATAAGTTCAGCAGAGCTGAATATACATTACTAGCCCTGGAAACATGACAATCGGAGAGAAAGAGTAATCCTCATGAAGCCCGTGAATGGTTCAGACTTCTCGAGGCTTAGCAGGCACAGCATGGCTGTGTGTAGCCGGGAAAGGGCTGGCTCCTGGCAAATGTCAAAAGCAGACGATGCAGTCGGTGGCTGCAGATATCCCCCCTGCCGACCTCACAAATACACACATGACCTGGGCCCTCTCGGTGCTGCTGATGTCTGACTCTTTTGCCCCTCTGTCTCTGTGCGGTACTTACCAGAGAAAGGCCCGTTTTCAAAGTAGTGGAGATATATTTGCCTTTCTTTCCAGAATCGAATGAGAAACATAGATTGCATTCCCAGTATCTTAGCATGGTTTCCTCCTGATTCCTTAGATGCAGTGACAAGAGCAGAGGTGAAACATGCATGACTGGACACATGCCCATCTGAAAGAAGCAGGCTGCTTGTGAAAATGCCGGTCCTTATTAGTCTCTCTCTGCTCTGCATGGTCTCTCCCCACCAGATTATCACCCATTCTAGGACAATTGATGGTATTGATCAGTGCACTGAACAGGTCAAATGGGTGTCAGAATGTGCCCACTGTTCTGTCTGTGTCAGACAGGACATTTCAGCTCCCACCCAGCTTTTTGTGAAGCCACATGGGCTTCTTCGTCTGTGTTCTACTTTTTCTCCTTGCTGGATGTACTTATTAAAGTTGTTTAAATGCTGCCCATTAATATCACTCTCTCTGGGTGGCCATTGCAATAAAATTACCAATAGGTAACAACATTAAAATAATACAATTAAAATACACAAAATAAAGTATCATATAAATACTAACAATAATGCTTAAGTTAGTAAATGAAAACCAATGCAAACTGATGTAAACATGATCTTAGTAGTACTATAAGTGTGCTAGAAAAGGAAAAATTTTGTCAGCCTTCTGAAACTCAGCAGAGTAGGGACTTGACAAATCTCAGATGGTAATACATTCCATACTTAGGATAGCACCACAGAAAAATCTAACCTCCCCCTTAACATCTTTAGGAGGAAGAATTCATAGCAGGGCCATTGATTACCTTGAACTACAGGTGGGAAATTGAGCTCAGGGTCCTGGACATTATATAGGTGTCTGGTCCTGACAGGTTACATCAGAGGGTACTTTGGGAACTGGCAGATGTACTTTTGCATCCATTGGCCTTCATTTCTGAGGACTTGTGGAAATCAGGAGAAGTACCAGAGAACTGTAGGTTTGCATCAGTGGTCTCAGTTTTCAAACAAAGGCAAAAAAGGAGAGAAGGGCCAGTTGGTCTAATGTCCATTCTGGGAAAGAAAGTGGAAAAGCTCTAGAAACCCTCAGTAGGAAAGGGGTTTGGCAGCCATGCAATATGACTTCTGCAAAAACAGGTCCTGCCAGATTAACCTCATGGATTTCTATAACAAGGTTGCAATGTGGCTAGACAGAGGGGAAGTGTGGTTTACCTGGATTCTGGCACTTTTGAGAAGGTGCTGCATGATATCCTGGTTGAGAAATTGATGGACTTTGGGATAGATTGATGCATTTTCTGATGAGTTAAGGCATGGTTGATGGACAGTAAGCAGAGGGTGACTTGTTGTTAGTTGTGAAGTCATGTCCGACCCATTGCGACAACTTTTCCCCAGGCCTTCCGGTCCTCCACCATCCCCAGGAATCCACTTAAGCTCACACCGACTGTTTTGGTGACTCTAACTAACCGCCTCATCCTCTGCCATCCCCTTCTTTTGGCATCAATTGTTCCCGGCATCAGGGTCTTCTCCAGGGAGTCCTTCCTTCTCATAAGGTGGCCAAAGTATTGGAGCTTCATCGTCAGTATCTGAACTTCTAAAGAGCAGTCAGGGTTGATCTCCTCTAGGACTGACTGGTTTGATCTCCTTGTGGTCCAAGGGACTCACAGGAGTCTTCTCCAGCACCACAATTCAAAGGCCTCGATTCTTTGGTACTCAGCCTTCCTAATGGTCCAACTCTCACAGCTATACATTGCAACTGGGAAAATCATAGCTTTGACAATAAGCACTTCTGTCGGCAGGGTGATGTCTCTGCTTTTTAGTATGCTGTCTAGATTTGCCATAGCTTTCCTCTCAGGGAGAAAGCATCTTTTAATTTCTTGGCTGCAGTCCACGTCTGCGGTGATCTTGGAGCCCAGGAAAATAAAATCTGTCACTACCTCCATTTCTTCCCCATCTATTTGCCAGGAAGTGATAGGACCAGTTGCCATGACCTTACTTTTCTGAATGTTGAGTTTCAAGTCAACATTTGAGCTCTCCTCTTTCACCCGCATCAAGAGGCTCTTTAGTTCCTCTTCACTTTCTGTCATTAGAGTGGTATCATCTGCATATCTGAGGTTGTTGATATTTCTCCCGGCAATCTTAATTCCAACTTTTAATTCATATAGTCATGCCTTCCTCCTGATGTGCTCTGCATATAAGTTAAATAGGCAGGGTGACAGTATACAGCCTTGCCAAACTCCTTTCTCTATTTTGAACCAATCAGTGGTTCCATGGTCAGTTCTCACTGTAGCTTCTTGACCCACATACAGGTTTCTCAAGAGATAAATAAGATGGTCTGGTATTCCCATCTCTTTAAGAACTTGCCACAATTTGTTGTGATCCACACAATCAGAGGCTTTAGCATAGTCAATGAAGCAGAATTAGATGTTTTTCTGGAACTCCCTAGCTTTCTCCATGATCCAGCGTATGTTGGCAATTTGATCTCTAGTTCCTCTGCATCTTCGAAATCCTGCCTGTACTTCTGGTAGTTCTCAGGCCACATACTGCTGGAGCCTAGCTTGCAGGATTTTGAGCATAACTTTGCTAGCATGTGAAATGAGTGCAGTGGTGTGGTAGTTTGAACATTCTTTGGCATTACCCTTCTTTGGGATCGGAATGTAAACTGACCTTTTCCAATGCTGTGGACACTGTTGAGTTTTTCAAATTTGCTGGCATATTGAGTGTAGCACTTTTACTGCATTGTCTTTTAGGATTTTGAATAGCTCAGCTGGAATACTGTCACCTCCACTAGCTTTGTTGTTGCTCAGACTTCCTAAGGGTCATTTGACTTCACATTCCAAGATGTCTGGCTCGAGGTCAGTGACCACCCCATCATGATGATCAGGGATGTTAAGCAATTTCTTGTATAGTTCTTCTGTGTAATCTTGCCACTTCTTCTTAACCTCTTCTGCCTCTGTTAGGTCCCTGCCATTTTGGTCCTTTATCATGCCCATCTTTGCATGAAACGTTCCCTTCATATCTCCAATTTTCTTGAAGAGATCTCTGGTCCTCCCTATTCTATTGTTTAAGAAACATAGAAAAATAGAAAGAGAGCAAGTAAGCAGTAGCGTTCCAGATCATCTAGTCTGACCCCCAGCTCCAGCTGTCTCCACTCCCAACATGCCCACCATGTGCATGTCCAGCCTATCTTTGAACACCCTCACCAATGGGGCCTCAACGACCTCTTGTGGAAGCCCATTCCATACCCTCAGGGTCCTGACTGTCAGGAAGTGCTTCCTGGAATCTAAATGGAACCTTGGACTCCTGAGCTTTGCTCCGTTGGAGAGCGTCCTGCCTTCCTCTGCAGGGGAGAACAGGTCTCTACTCATCTCCGTGTTACATCCCCTCACATTCCTGTATGTCACCAACATAGCCCCTCTGAGTCTCCTCTTCTCCAGGCTGAAGAGACCCAGTTCCCTTAGTCTCGCCTCATACGGCATCCCCTGCAAACTGGCCACCAACCTTGTGGCCCTACGCTGCACTGACTCTAACCTGGCTATATCCTTCCTGTGAGGAGGGGCCCAAAACTGAGCACGATACTCCAGTTGCGGGCGCACCAGAGTTCATATAGAGTGGTAGTAATACCTCTCTTGATCTAGAAGCCACACTTCTGGCTATGCAACCAAAGGTGGCGTTCGCCCTCTTGACCACCGCATCACACTGCTGGCTCATGTTTGGCCTGCAGTCAACCTGCACCCCGAGGTCCCTTTCACAAGCGCTGCTCTCCAGCCACTTGCCCCTTAACCTGTACTTATGACACCCATTCCTATGCCCAAAGTGCAAGACCTTGCACTTATCCACATTGAACGCCATCCTGTTGTCTCCTGCCCACTTCCATAGTCTGTCCAGTTCCTTTTGGATCTGGGGTACCTGCTCCTTAGTTGTGGCCACTGCTCCAGTTTTAGTGTCGTCTGTGAATTTGATCAGCAGACTGTTCACCCCTTCTTCCATGTCATTTATGAAAAGATTAAACAGGATTGGCCCCAGCACAGAGCCCTGGGGGACTCTGCTTGTCACTGACCACCATCCCAGTGATTCCCCACTAATGGTTACCCTCTGCTTTTGGTCAGTCAACCATGCCCTAATCCATCGGACAGTGCTTTGGTGTATCCCAAAACTCCTCAGTTTCTCAACTGGGATATCATGGGGCACTTTGTCAAAGGCCTTGCTGAAATCCAGGTGCACCACATCCACTGCATCCCCTCCATCCAGCCATCTCGAAACCTTGTCACAGAATTCCACCAGGTTCGTCTGGCAGGACCTGTTTTTGTGGAAGCCGTGTTGTGTGACCGCCAGCCTCCCTTCCCTATCTAGCATCACTTGATCTCTCTGTATTATGAACCTTTCCATTGTTTTTCCTACAATGGACGTAAGGCTAACAGGTCTGTAATTCCCCATGTCCCTTCTACTATCCTTTTTGAAAATTGGGACCACTGATGCCACCCTCCAGTCCTCTGGAACTTCCATTCTCCACGAGGCCTCAAAAATGGAGGCCAGCAAGGGGATTTCTGGTTGACGTCGCAGAGAGACGGCTGTGGAGAACGGGGCTCCATGCTCCCCTCAAAATCTGTTCTACAGGGGGTCCAGGGGGGCCCATCCAAGCCCTGTCAGGGCAAGGATTAGATGCCCGTGCATATTTCTGCCTGGTGGGGGGCAGCAGTTCCTCACCCAATGGGAGAAATTTGGGGGAATTCTCAATGAATGGACAGAGAGTGGTGCACCCCCTCACAAGCTGTCGGTGCCGGATTAATAGCGAAGAAAACAAAAAGAAGCTTAAGAGTGGATATTGGACCTGCTGCATGAGCAACTAAACCTTTTAAAATACTGCCCATGAAAGAACCTGTGAAATAACCATCAATCTGAATAACAAAATAAAGTTCCTTTGGCTGAGGGAGGGAACCTCTCCCTGTGGAGTTCAAGTGGCGACAAATCTAGGGGAGATTAAGTGAAACTGGGGAAATTTGGGACTTGGAAGAGAAGAGATTTTTTCTATGTTTATTCTCCACAAGGGAGAAGAATTAAATTTGAACTTATTTTATATTAATTGGTAGAAGAATCTTTCTCTCTCTTTTTTTATTTCCATTTCGGAGACATGGTGATCAGATTCCTCCAGTTTCTGTATGGTTGAACAAATAACTTGTTGGCTGCCACCCTGTGGTCATTTTATTTTTTAACAGATACATTGCTTGCCAAAAAAAAAAAAAAAAAAATCCCTTATTTTCCTCTCTTTGTGTTTTTTTTTGTTGCTATTTAGTGGCTGTCTAGTACCACAAGAGGTTATTTAAAGATTGTTTTAATTAAACCTTTTGCTTTCATCATGGATAAAACTTACCTATCATCTTTGGTATCTACGTCTGCTTCTCAGAGCTTACAAACAACACTCTTGGCAATACAAGCATCTGTACCATCTATCCAAGCATCTCAAGAGCCTAAGCAAAACGCTATACAAGAATTTGCTTTGGAACAAAAGGATGAATTGGACAATTGGATAGCTATGAATTGGATAGCTATGTCTTGAAGATAATGAATCAACTTGCAGGTTCTGGTATTAAAATAAAACAAAATGAACAAAAGATACAAGAAGTGAAAATGAAGGCTGAAATTTTTGAAGAGAAAATTGAAAAGATGGATCAAGAGAAGCAACAATTAACACAAATAAATAAGTTATTATGGGATTCAGTTGCCATATTGGAGAGATTTCAGAACACACTAGAAGCAACAAATGAAAACCTAAGTGTTTTAATAAACACTATGCTAACAGATGTTCCTGTTTTGGAAAAGGAAGAGACTGATAAACAATCTGACCTGGTTTATAGAGTCAACCTAAGCTATGTTAGAAGTCATACATTTCTGTGGGAGAATGGATAATTTTAAGGGAATTATATATTTTGAAGGATATGATTTATAAATGGGATGGCATGCTTATAGGTGATAAGGGTAATTACATTTCTTGGTGGCATAAAGTTCAAATATGATTGAGATATGTGAAGTCTATAGAATATATGATTCTATAAAGGTATTAGTAACATTTGATTAAATGATTTTAAAACTGGATGAAAGAATGATTAAAGGATTGTATAACTTCTTTTTGGGTATAAAATGAAAGATGAATGAATTAAGGAAATTATGATAATACAGGCACAAAATGTTGGACATAACATTGAATTATAACGGTAAAAGTTGTGAGAAAGAAATATCAAGGTAATCTTAGTAATTTCACATAAAGAAAACTTATACAAATGTTTTATAGTTAGATAGATAGAAGTAAATGACTTACAGATAGTTCTTACTGCTAAGTTTAGTAGAAATGTTTTTAAACTTGTCAATTAGACGTTGGAAATGTAAACACAAATATAAATCTGAAGGCTTTTCTCTTTTTTTATTAGATATTATTCTTCATGATATTGATAAATAGATCATATATTTGCTCTTACATGTAATTACTATGGCAAGATTTTTATTTGCTCACTATGGGAGGAGTGAAGAGCCATGCACCGAAGAGTTGAGCTCAAAAGCTAGAGAAATGGGACTATGCATAGATTTGAATATGACTATTGACTGTTAACATGAGGAAGATGTTAACCCAGTATATTCAATGTCTTAAATAATTGTTTTTAAGGTTAGATTAAAGTGAAAACAATAAAATTTATTATAAAAAAATGGCAGCCAGCGGGCGTGAGAGAACACCTGCCAACTCTCTAAGTACTCTCGGTTGTAATCTGTTAGAGCCTGGCGCCTTTCTAATATCCAATGCCCTGAGGAGCCCCATGACTTCAAGGGGGGGTGTCTCTAATCTGTGTCCCTAAATCCCCAGCCTCATCTAATCTCCTATGCGGATATCCCCCGTCCTGCTTTGGGGAGAACACAGAGCCAAAATAGTCATTTAGCATCTGTGCCTGTTCCCTCATATCAGACACTGGATCTCCTTCCTCCTTATTTAGTGGTCCCACCACTTGTCTCCCCTTCCTCTTCCTATTTACATGCTGAAAGAAGCCCTTTTTGTTGCTCTTGATATTCTTGGCAAGCCTCAGCTCGTAATCAGCCTTAGCCTTGTGAAGAATCCTTCTGCAACGGGCCGCCTCCTCCCGGTATACCCTTTTGTCTATTTCCCCCAGTACCCATTTCCTATGGAGCTTCCTCTTTTGTCTAATCCCTCAAACCACCTCCTTTCGCATCCATGGCGGCGCTCTCCTCCGCCTCCCCACCTTACTAACTAGATGTATCATCAAGGCTTGCGCCTCCAAAACCTCCCTTTTGAGTGCCGTCCACCCATCCTCAACTCGCTTGCCTTCCAGTAACCTATCCGAGGAGACTTTCCCCAGTCTGGCCTTCAGTTGGCCAAAGTTGGCCCTCTTGAAGTCCCAGCTTCTAGTGCTCGACCTGCTGCACGTCCCCAGTCCCCTAATCTCAAAGCAAAGGAAGGAGTGATCACTCGCACCCAGAGCTCCCCTAATCTGTACTTCATCTATCAGCTCCTCTCTATTGGTAAAGACCAAGTCAAGGATGTTTCCCCCCCTCATCACCTCTCGGTCCCTCTGTGTGAAAAACCCTCCCTCTATAGCTTCTAGGAACCAACATGACCTGGCTGTCACCACCAAGTGAGTCTCCCAACTAATATCCGGGAGATTGAAATCTCCCATAATTACTGTGTCTCCCTCCCAACTGAGATATCCTTAGAATCTGGTCTGTCAGGCCATCATCCAGGGTCTCAAGTTGCCCTGGAGGGCAATAACATACCCCCACTGTCAGGTCCCTTTCCCTGTCAAAACCCCCAAGTTTCACCCAGACTGCCTCTACCGAATCCCCATCTGTGCTGCATTCTATCTCACTGCATCCTATCCCTTCCCTGACCTATAAAGCCACGCCCCCACCCCTCTTTCCCTTCCTGTCCTTTCTAAAAAAGTGATACCCCTCTATGTTTACATTCCAGACTTGCCTTTCATCCCACCAAGTTTCTGTGATTCCCACCAGGCCATACCCTCCTATTCCCAGGAGAGCTTCAAGCTCTTCCTGCTTGTTACCCATGCTCCTAGCATTGGTGTACATGCACCTCAACTCCTTCCCACCACTTCCTTTCCTTGGAGTTCCCAGCCTCCTCCTTCCTCCCATCCTCCCTGATACCTGGCCCCTCTCTGTAGGAGTCCTGTCAGTCCCTGCAGGACCTCTGAAACCCTGCTCCCAGAGCCCCGATCCTCTCCCCACACTTGTCCAGTGCAAACACGTTTCTGGGGGGCCTGAACACCGCCCCCCCCCCCCCCCCCCCCCCCCCCCCCTCCCCCCCCCTTTTGGGGGGGCCGCAACCCCCCCCCCCCCCCCCCCCCGGCTCAGTTTAAAGTCTTCCGGACGAAGCTCGCTAGAGCATCTCCAAAGGACCTTTTCCCCATCCTCGTGAGGTGTAACCCGTCCCTTGCCAGAAGTTCATTGGCAAGAAAACGAGTGCCGTGGTCAAGGAACCCAAAGAGTTCCTTCTGTCTCCACACCCTGAGCCAGTCGTTCACCTCGGATACCCACCTGCCCCTGCCTGGCCCAAATCCCCAGACCGGTAAGATTGATGAGAAAGCCACTTGGGCCTTTAGCTCCCGGAGTTCCTTCCCCAAGGCCTCAAAGTCCCTGGTGATCCTGACACACCCTGCCTGGCCACGTCATTTGTGCCCACATGGATCACCAGGAGCAGCTGGTGACACCCAGAGTGAACAAGATGCTTCAGGCTGTCCTTCACATGCCTCCCCAAGCTGAGAGAACCCGTTTCCAGCTCCAGATCGGTGCCAGGAGAAGGAGGAGGCCATGCTGACCTGCTTCTCCTGTGGGTGACATGCCTCCATTTCTCCCCGGCTGCTCCTCCCGTAGCCTCTCCCTTGATCCTCTGTCCAGAGGGGGGCTGCTCCGGGGGTGCCTGGAGAGCTCTCTCGGCCCTCAGGCACCTCACCACCACCACCCACTTGCACGAGGGCAACTGTAGCCCTGCCTCTCCAGGGGGAGAAGGACGAACATGTTGCAGCTGTCGCAGCAGCAGCAACACCCGTGACTCCCACCAAGGCAATCTCCTGGCCTGCCATTGGGATCCTCTCCTGTATATTCATCAGGGATATGATTTAGGTCATACTTGAGTGGCCTAGTGCTTTTCCCTACTTTCTTCAATTTAAGCCTAAATTTTGCAATATGAATTTCATGATCTGAGCCACAGTCAGCTCCTGGACTTGTTTTTACTGACTGTATAGAGTGTCTCCATCTTTGGATGCAGAGCACATAGTCAATCTGATTTCTGAGTTAACCATCTGGTGATGTCCATGTATAGCAGGGGTCTCAAACTCGCGGCCCGCAGGCCAATTGCTGGGAGGGGCAGAACACAGGGGAAGGGCCCTGTGGCCTTTAAAGCGCCAGTGGCGCCCGGGCCGGCCGCAGGATGAGCGGCCCACCACCACCGCGGTGGTGGAATACTTGATGCGGCCTAGCCTCACCCATACTCTACTTCCAGCGGCACCCAGGTAAGTTGAGTTTGAGACCCCTGATGTATAGAGTCATCTTGGGTTGTTGGAAAAGAGTGTTTGCTATGACCAGCGTATTCTGTTGACAGAATTCTACCAGCCTGTGCCCTGTTTTATTTTGTACTCCAAGGCCAAACTTGTCTGTTATTCTGGTTACCTTTTGGCTTCCTACTTCCAATTCCCCATGATGATAAGGACATCATTTTTTGGTGTTAATTCTAGAAGGTGTTGTAGGCCTTCATAGAACCAGTCAACTTCAGCCTCTTCAGCATCAGTGGTTGGGGCATAGACTTGGACTACTGTGATGTTGAATGGTTTGCCTTGTATTCGAACTGAGATCATTCTGTCATTTTGGAGATTGTATCTCAATACTGCTTTTCCTACTCTTGTATTGACTATGATGGCTACTCCATTTCTTCTGAGGGATTCTTGCCCGCAGTAGTATACCTGATGGTCATCCGAATTAAATGCACCCATTCCTGTCCATTTTAGTTCACTGATTCCTAAGTTGTTGATGTTCTTGTCATCTCATGTTTGACCATGAGCAGCTTACCTTGATTCATAGAGCTTACATTCCAAGTTCCTATGGAGTGTAGATCTTTACAGCATCGGACTTTGCTTTCACCACTGGATGCATCTATACCTGAGTGTGCTTTCAGCTTTGACCCAGTCACTTCATTCTTTCTGGCACTACTAGTATGCTCTGCTCTTCCCCAGTAACACGTTGGACACCTTTCCACCCCATGGCTGATCTTCCGGCGTCATATCTTTTTGCCTTTTGGTACTGTCCATGGGGTTTTCATGGCAAGGGTACTGGAGTGGGTTGCCATTTCCTTCTCCAGTGGATCACGTTTTGTCAGAGGTCTCTGCCATGACCTGTCCATCTTGGGTGGCCTGCACGGCATAGCTCATAGCTTCACTGAGCTGCACAAGCCCCTTCGCCATGACAAGGCAGTGATCCATGAAGAGGGCAGTAATCCATTAAGAGTGTGACTACAAGTGGGGAATCATCAGGATGGCTACTGGTGACAAGCAGAGTCCCCCAGGACTCAGTTTTGGCACCAGTTCTGTTCAACCTCTTTATCAATGACCTGGAGGAGGGGATAACTAGTCTGCTGACTACATTTGCAGATGATAGCAAAGCAGGGGCAGTGGCCACAGCTGGGGAGGATGTACTCCAGATCCAAAAGGATTTGAAGAGAAGTGTGCATAGCCAGAAGTGTGGCTTTCAGATTGCGAAAGGTGTTACTGCCACTCTCAATCTGTACAGTCTTATATGCCACTCTATAAGACTCCTTGGAGTACTTTGTCCAGTTTCGGGGTCCACATTATAAGACAGGCATAAGAGGCAGGGTCACAAGGATGGTAGCCAGATTGGTGGGAATGCCTTTTAAAATGAGATTGAGGGAGCTGGGTCTTTTCAGACTAGAGAAGGGGATCTTGTGGAGACATACAGGTATGTGAAGGGGTGCCACATGGTAGAGGGTCATGACCTGTTCTCCCCTGTGGTGGAGGAAAGGATGTGGTCCCAGTGGGACAAAGCTCAAGGTTGAATGTCAGGAAGTGTTTCCGCAATGTTAGAACCCCCAGAATATGGAATGGGAGGTAGTGGGGGCTGCATCAGTGAGAATGTCCAAGGAAAGATGGGACCACAACATTTTGGTTATTACATGAGCTGGGGGTCAGATTAGATGGCCCAGGAGTCCCCTTCTGTCTATATTTGTATATGGAGTATGGTACTCCCTAAATTGATGTGGTCCAAAGCAATTTAGGGCTTCATATTTCTCAGTGAAAGCCTTGAATTCATCCTAGACTGGAAAAGTCAACTGACAAAAATGTTCAGCACAACTAGACTTTGTCAGCAACCTCACTGCTCTGTTCTGAATCATTTGGACTGTTTTCAAGGGAAGTCCCAGATTGCAGTAGTCCAATCAGGAGGTTATCAGTGTAACCCGGTGGTTTCATATAGAGGCTATAAAGCACGGGGGATAAAATTGAACCCTGTGGTACACCATGACACAAATGCCAAGGTGCAGAGCAATAATCCCACAGCATCCCACAGCATCACTATCTGATGGTCCACCTGGTGGACCAAAGCCTTGCCTCTGGTTCCCAACCCAGGTAGCCAGCTCCTGCTGCCTCTCTCCTGACAAAGGCCATCCCACAGGGTGACCAAGGCAGTCTCAGGCCCAAGGTCAGGCCTAAAACCCAATTGAAATGGATCGAGCCAACACATTTCCTCCAAGAGGGCTTCGAGTTGCCGAACAACCACCCTTTCAGTCGCCTTGTCCAGGACTGGTCTATACCGATTCACTTCACCCAGGTCCAGATTTGATTTTTTTTTTTTTTTTTTTTTAAGGAGCACCGTAACCATGGCCATTTCCAATGCAGTTGGCACCTACTCCCTTGCTCAGGGTGCAGCCTGCAAAACCCAGATGCGGATGCCCACCCTAGATCTTACGATAAGCCAAGATGGGCAAAGATCAAACAAGGGAGTGGCAGGCTGAACTGGATTCATGCAGATTTTATTCATCCTCAGCTGCATTTTATCATGCTATTGTATTTATTCGATATTTAGCACTCTGTAAGCCGTCCAGAGACGTTTTGTATTAGATGGGATAGAACTAGCCTAATAAATAAATAAATAAATGATCCTCAAAGTGCAGGACAAACTTGTCACATGAAGCTTTCAAGGGGTCCGCAGGTTCTTTTTTTCAGGCCAGCATGTAAAAGATTCCAAACCACCCAGAAAAGTTCTGCTGGCCAGCATTCCAAGGATGTGATGCAGGCAGTGTACAAATACTTCTTAGCCACCTTGATCACTATGAAAGAGGCTAATAGAAATAGAAAATGACCTCCAAGCTGTGTTTGGTTGGCTTCGTCCCAAGACTGCCACCATTTGCACTCTAGTCATCTCCCGGTTTACTTCATTCCCCTCAGCTGCACCGTTTACCAAGAAGCCAGGCAGGCTCTGCAAGGAAAGAGAGGAGGTGTTGGAGCAATTGTGTTCATTGCCTGGGTCACCTCTGTATTGCACAGGCTGACCTGGGCTTTGGCAAGATGGCGATTGTGCCTTCACAATTTCCTTTTTTAAAAATTCCACCCATCTTGGACTCCTTTTCTCAGTATTGACTCATGTTTTTTATTTATTTATTTATTTATTAAAACATTTTTATGCCGCCCCATTCGCCGAAGCCTCGGGGCGGCTTACAACACTAGATAAAACAATAAGTTAAAATATCCATATAAAATAATCATAATTTAAAACACACATTATAAAATAAGCCACCCTGGCCAGATATTCAGTTTGTGATGTGCAACAATTCCATGATCAGAATATTCCAAGAGTGGAATATCCCCCATCTTGTAATTATGCTTTTAGTTTCTTGTCCTCAGTGCAGAACTTGGCATTTGTCCCTATTGAATCCCTTTGAATTCAAAGATCACTTAGAATTTTGAATCTCCTACCTGCATTTACCCAGCTGACGCAGATTTAGAATCAGGGAGACTGAGGGGCTAAGGCATCACTTTGCATCTGTGCAGCTCTTAGTCCCAAACGCCTTTCCTTCCGGCCTGTGGGCCACGGGGCCTTTTCCTCTCCGAGGCCCAGTGACAATTTCACAGTGGGCAGCTGGCATGGCTTCTTCTGAATCTGATGGCTGGAATCGGGCTTTGCTTTTGGAGTTTTTGAATACTTCATTCAGAGCTGCAAAACTAAAAAAATACATAAGTAACAGAAACAATGAAAACAAGTTTACAACAAAAATAGATACACATGTTTTCAGAAAGCAGTGCAGGAATCAGCCAAATCGTCCTTCTATGTGAGTATTGAGTATTCTATGCAGTGGCAAAACTATATTTGAAGTTTACATATGAAGAAGTTCCATATGCAAAGGTTTTCAGGATTTGTTTAGTCATTCAAGTAAATGCCTGAAAAAAATATCCAATTCTAGACAGTGATTCCTATGGAATCGTTCCCTGTATACTCTGAGGGAAGTACAGTAAAAACACTTCATTCTTCAAGTATGGTTGGAAAAGTAAAATATCACAGCCCTGAAATAATTAAAAATTAGCATTTCAGCTCAATCAACATGGATCAATCAATCCAAATTAGGGTCAAAGCCCTGTGCTCAGCTTTTCCATATAAGCTGAAATTACCAAATTATAAAAACATGTGAATTAGTTCCAACATCTGCATGATCTGTTTCATTACCATTTTAAACATGGCATTTAATCTCCTTGACCTTTGCATTGTGGTTTAGAAGAGGCAGGAGTGAAATCCAATACATTAATAAAAAGTAAGGTGAGAACTTTAACAATGCAATCTATGCACACATGCTCAGAGGCATGCCCCACTGAATTACATTCCATTAACAAAGACATCTTAAGATATAGTGCTAAGGGTTTTTCAGGTTTGTGTAAGCTGCAAAGTGCAGCGAAATTGCAGCTGTTAAAGCGATATGGATACGTAATGGTGTACATCGCTCTGCTAAGTTCCAACGCACAGTGGTGAATTCCAGGAGTGCACACCATGAACAGATAAATCTGGAACTTCGGTCCACCATTTGGGAGAAACTGGAACCAATCACAGCATAGGATACTGTCAAGACAAAGTCGGCACTGGTATTCTAGAGGTGGACAAACCAAAGAACATTTACTGTTTTTTTAAGACATTGGGAAATGCATGCAGCATGCAGGTAGTCCCTGAAGGGATGACCAGGATGGAGTCTGTACAGGATGATCCATCAGTTACATACAAAGTTTGGAGGCATGGGAGCTGGGCATTGCTATCAGCAGGCGGGAATAAAACAATAGGGTTGAATGGATTATGACAAATGACACAAAAGGAAGATGGCTCAGACAGGCAGCACCACCAGCACAGCTTCCCGATTGAATCAGGATCCCGCCTTAAGTCTAAAGCTGTTCTTACAATGTCAGCAGCTATATTATGACAGAGCTTTCACTCACTTTGTCCCAACAATACCATACTGGGTGCATATTGCCCAAATCAGGAGAGGGCAACCATGGGTAAGATTACATCCCTGCTCAGACCAAGTCAGTGGAAGAGATGATGTCAGGGGACGCCCTCTAACTGTGAAGCCCTACTCCACTCCTCCCATGGCATCATTTGATGCACAAATGTTTTCCTGCATCGAGGAGGGACTCAGCCAGGACTTGCACAGCACGTAGTTCCCATGCCATTCACCTTACTGGGACCATCAGCAGTGCTGCAGCACTTCTAAGCACTTCTCTGAGGTTCGCAGGAAATAAAAACCAACACTGAGCGGCTGCTGATGTTTTCCAGCTTTAGCTAGGCACCTAGAAGACTGTATAGTTGGTGCTGAAAGTCTTTTATATTGTCCTCTGTGGAAGAAATCCCTTAAGAAAACCACTGAGTTTCTCTAAGATGAAGTCTCTATCTTGTAAAATCCAATGCCAATTAAAGCTGCTGAAAATACTGAAGTTCTAATTTCACTGTAACAGCATTTTAATTTCATCAAATCAGTTTTCAATTGTTACAGGACAGTTTGCTAAACACAGGATGGTCCATCTCAGCTCTATTAGATATGCACACACATTTTCTTTTCTTCAAGATATTAAAATTGCTCTGTTCATTTTATTTCTTTCAGTTAAAATGTGGTGTTGTTCAGTCACAAAATTGTGCTCAACAACTAGCAAAGTTATGCTCAAAATCCTACAAGCTGGGCTCCAGCAGTATGTGGACAGAGAACTACCAGAAGTACAGGCAGGGTTTCGAAGAGGCAGAGGAACCAGAGATCAAATTGCCAACATACGCTGGATCATGGAGAAAGCTAGGGAGTTCCAGTAAAACATCAACTTCTGCTTCATTGACTATGCTAAAGCCTTTGATTGTGTGGATCACAACAAATTGTGGCAAGTGCTTAAAGAGATGGGAGTACCAGACCATCTTATTTGTCTCTTGAGAAACCTATATGAGGGTTAAGAAGCAACAGTGAGAACTGGACACAGAACCACTGATTGGTTCAAAATTGAGAAAGAAGTTCGGCAAGGCTGTATTCTGTCGTCCTGCCAATTTAACTTATATGCAGAGCACATCATGAGAAAGACTTGGCTAGATGAATCACCAGTTGGAATTAAGATTGCTGGGAGAAATATCATCAACCTCAGATATGCAGATATACCACTCTCATGGCAGAAAGGGAAGAGGAACTAAAGAGCCTCTTGATGTGGGTGAAGGAGGAGAGTGCAAAAGTTGGCTTGAAACACAACATTAAGAAAACTAAGATCATGGCATCTGGTCCTCTCACTTCCTGGCAAATAGATGGGGAAGAAATGGAGGTAGTGACAGATTTTACTTTCTTGGGCTCCAAGATCACCAGAGATGGTGACTGCAGCCAAGAAATTAAAAGACGCTTGCTCTTTGGGAGGAAAGCTATGGCAAATCTGTTGCAGTGTGCATGGGTTCCTGAAAGCCTAAGACACAGAACAAAATGAAGAATGAAGAAGCATCATGATAAAGTAAAAGAATACATTCGAAAGGGAGACTTACCAAAACTACCAGAAAAGTATCAAAAATTATTGAATCAAGAAGCAACAACTAGGGAAATAACAGAGGCAATCATGCGACAAAAGAATGATAAAACCCCTGGTCCGGATGGGCTACCAGCTGAATTTTACAAATCTTTTGAGGGAGTTTTTGCTACATTTCTTAAAGATATATGAAATGAAGCATTGTTAAATGCTAAAATACCAGACACTTGGACAGAGGCAAATATCACATTAATACCGAAAGAAGATATGGACTTAACACAGATTCAAAATTACAGACCTATATCATTACTAAATGTGGACTATAAAATTTTTGCCTCTATATTGGCAGAAAGGTTGAAGAAGTTTTTAATAGACTTTATTCATCCAGACCAAAATGGTTTCCTGCCTAAAAGACAAATGAAGAACAACCTGAGGACCATCTTGGATATCCTAGAATACTATGAGACACACACGGAAAAATCAATGGCTCTACTGTTTTTGGATGCCCAGAAAGCCTTTGATCATGTTAATTGGCAATTCATGAAGCAACAGGTGGCGCCAATGGAGTTTGGAGGAAAATTCATGAATGCAGTATCAAGCATCTATCAAAGACAATCGGCCAGGATTTAAATTAATGGACAACTTACAAGGGTTATGGAGATACAAAAGGGTGCAAGGCAAGGATGCCCATTCTCACCCCTATTGTTCATTCTGACTTTAGAGGTCTTGAGTAGAAATGTCAGGGATGACGAGAACATTAAAGGTATTAAAATTAGGGATGAAAATTATGAATCACAAGCATTCTCAGATGATTTGGTTTTTATTAATAGAGGAACCTTTTGTAATAATCCCTAAACTTTTACAACGGATTGAAGAATATGGTGAGGTTACGGGGATGAAAATAAAGAAAAAATGAAACTTTTAGTTAAAAATCTTATGCAAGATCAGAAAAAAAGACTCCAAGAACAAGTGGACTTTCAGATTGTTAAAAAGGTTAAATACTTGGGAATCTATCTTACAGCTAAATGCACAACTTTGAAAGAAGTCAATTATGATAAATTATTGAAGGATATTAAAGGTGATCTGGAAAAATGGGCCAATTCACAATTGTCTTTGATGGGAAGCATAGCACTTGTTACAGTGAACATACTACCAAAACTTTTGTTTTTGTTCCGAATGATTCCCATAAAAATTGATAAAAAAAAATTTGAGGATTTAAATTTTCAAATTTCGAGATTTATTTGGAGAAAAAAGAAAGCAAGGATTAAATTAAAAATGCTTCAGGAAACCAAAAAGAACGGGGGTTTTGTTCTTCCTGATTGGATGTTGTACTATCAAGTGTCTATTTTAACTTGGCTAAAAGAATGGATAACCTTGCGAAATAAGAGAATTTTGTATCTTGAAGGTCATGATTTGCAGATGGGTTGGCATGCTTATATGTGGTACGAGAAGGTTAAGTCTCATGGGACTTTTTTAAGTCACTTTATTAGAAGATCATTAATGTCAGTGTGGGAAAAGTTACAGTCAAAATTGTATAATAAATTACCAAGATGGCTTTCACCTATGGAAGCTTTTGCATATCCAAATGTATTGAATTTTGAAGGGATCATAAGATATTATGATATTTTGGATATAATATTGAATTAGAAAAGTGGCAAAAGCTATGGGAGAGAAATATTAAGGTAACTTTAGCAACTTTGTATAAAGAAAATTTATATAAATTGTTTTATAGATGGTATTTGTTGCCGAGTCAATTAGCTAAGATGTTTCCAAATATGTCAAATGGATGTTGGAAATGTAAACATGATGTGGGTACTTTTTACCATATGTGGTGGACCTGTGAATATGTGAAAAAATATTGGATTAAAATATATAAATGGCTTGAGGAAAGGCTACAAAAACCCTTAGCTTTTAAACCTGAAATGTTCTTGTTAGGCATTATACTGGAAAATATTAGCAAACAAGAAATGTATTTGATGCTACATTTAATCACAGCGGCGAGGATTGCACTTGCTCAATACCCACGGAGGAACTGATTTTAAAAAAGATTCTGGACTGTGCAGAATTGACTCTATTACTGAAGGAGAAAGAAGATACTGACTTCTATCAAACTTGGGACTTTTTTTATGATTGGCTGGAGAAACGGGACTTGGCTTAGATTTAAAGATGTTTTAAAATTTTTATAAATTGATTTGAATATGATTATAGAATGTTAAAAAGATATGTTATAGGGGGCTGACCCAGTACGTCCGATGTATTTGATGACTGGTGTTTTTTAGTTTTTAGTTTAAAATCTTAATAAAAATCTTTATTAAAAGAAAAAGCATGATGGGACTGACCAGACTGAGAAAACTGAGAGGCCGGGATTGGTTGGAGAATGGAATATAACAGATAAGATAGGCCCAGGCTGTCCCATCCAGAGAGACAATGGAATGTGCCAAGAGTGCAAGCATTCAAGACAAAGACCAGCATGTTCAGTCAGCAGTGATCAGAGGAGTTCACTGTTCGATCCAGTGGGACTAAGCTGATAGAGTCAACTTTATGGTATAAAATGACTGGGCTTTCCAGCTCCCATGTGTGCCTTTTGGCTCTTGCCTCCTGGCAGAGCAGTAGAGGCACAGGCTGGGGAAGGGCTGAGTGGCCAGGGGCCTGGCGAAGGCAAGGCAGGAGCTGGGCAGGGGAGCAGAGGGCCAGGAGCAGCGGAGAGGAAGGGGTTGGGGCCAGAGGGGCCAGAGGGGCCAGGAGGAAGTGGCCAGGCGGGAGAGAGGGCTGAGTGCCAGGGGCCTGGCGAAGGCAAGGCAGGGGCTGGGCGGGGGAGCAGAGGGCCAGAAGCAGCGGAGAGGAAGGGGGCGGGGCCAGAGGGGCTGGAGGGGCCAGGAGGGAGCAGGGGGCCAGGAGGGACAGGGAGAGAGGGCTGAGTGCCAGGGGCCTGGCGAAGGCAAGGCAGGGGCTGGGGAGTAGGGGGCCAGGAGCAGCGGAGAGGAAGGGGGTGGGGCCAGAGGGGCCGGGAGGGAGCAGGGGGAAGCAGGAGGCAGTGCCACCGGCCTGAGGGGCTGATAAGGCCACGCTCGGCCACTGACACCCCTTTTGGCTCTGGCCTCTTGGTGGCATCCCTTGTCTGCAGCCCAGGCTGCCTGGGGACTCCCTTCCCCAGGTGCAAGCTGGTGTCCCTCCTGGAGGAGGTGAGGTGCCTGAGGGCCGAGAGAGCTCTCCAGGCCCCCCGGGAGCAGCCCCCCTCTGGACAGAGGGTTGAGGGAGAGGCCACAGGAGGAGCAGCCGGGGAGCCATGGAGGCATGTCACCCACTGGAGGAGGAGGCCAGCACGGCCTCCTCCACCTCCTGGCACCGATCTGGAGCTGGGCAGCAGGTTCTCTCTGTTTGGGGATGTGGGGGCTGATGAGGCCTCGGGGGACCAGCAGGACCCCCAGCCTGGGACCACAAGCGACAAGGGGGCTGCTGCAGGAGAGGCGAGGGCCAGGGCATGGCCACCCACCACCACCAAGAAGAAATGGCGGTGGGTGATTGTTGTTGGGGACTCCCTGCTGAGGGTCACTGAGGCGGTGGTGTGCCACCCCGACCTGGAGAAAAGGGAGGTTTGCTGCCTGCCGGGTGCACGCATCTGGCATGTGAAGGACAGAGTGGAGCGCCTTGTTCGCTCCGGGGGTCACCAGCCGCTCCTGGTGATCCAGGTGGGCACATATGACGTGGCCAGGCTGGGTGTGTCAGGATCACCAGGGACTTTGAGGCCTTGGGGAAGGAACTCCGGGAGCTAAAGGCCCAAGTGGCCTTCTTGTCGATCTTAAATTGGTCCGGGGAGTTGGGCCAGGCAGGGACAGGAGGGCCTCCGAGGTGAACGACTGGCTTAGGGTGTGGTGCCAGAAGGAATGCTTCGGGTTCCTTGACCTCGGCACTCGCTTTCTTGCCAATGGACTTCTGGCAAGGGACGGGTTACACCTCACGAGGTTGGGGAAAAGGTCCTTTGGAGATGACCGGAAGACTTTAAACTGAGCCGGGGGGGGGCCTGTTCAGGCCCCCCAGAAACCTGTCTGCACTGGACAAGTGTGGGGGAATATCAGGGCTCTGGGAGCAGGGTTTTAGAGGTCCTGCAGGGACTGACAGGACTCCTACAGAGAGGGGCCAGGTATCAGGGAGGATGGGAGGAAGGAGGAGGCTGGGAACTCCAAGGAAAGGAAGCGGTGGGAAGGAGTTGAGGTCCATGTACACCAATGCTAGGAGCATGGGTAACAAGCAGGAAGAGCTTGAAGCTCTCCTGGGAATAGGAGGGTATGGCCTGGTGGGAATCACAGAAACTTGGTGGGATGAAAGGCAAGTCTGGAATGTAAACATAGAGGGGTATCACTTTTTTAGAAAGGACAGGAAGGGAAAGAGGGGTGGGGGCGTGGCTTTATAGGTCAGGGAAGGGATAGGATGCAGTGAGATAGAATGCAGCACAGATGGGGATTCGGTAGAGGCAGTCTGGGTGAAACTTGGGGGTTTTGACAGGGAAAGGGACCTGACAGTGGGGGTATGTTATTGCCCTCCAGGGCAACTTGAGACCCTGGATGATGGCCTGACAGACCAGATTCTAAGGATATCTCAGTTGGGAGGGAGACACAGTAATTATGGGAGATTTCAATCTCCCGGATATTAGTTGGGAGACTCACTTGGTGGTGACAGCCAGGTCATGTTGGTTCCTAGAAGCTATAGAGGGAGGGTTTTTCACACAGAGGGACCGAGAGGTGATGAGGGGGGGAAACATCCTTGACTTGGTCTTTACCAATAGAGAGGAGCTGATAGATGAAGTACAGATTAGGGGAGCTCTGGGTGCGAGTGATCACTCCTTCCTTTGCTTTGAGATTAGGGGACTGGGGA
>NW_025335339.1:689907-693803 GCF_004798865.1 Varanus komodoensis | reverse complement strand
GTGGATAAGTGCAAGGTCTTGCACTTGGGGCATAGGAATGGGTGTCATAAGTACAGGTTAGGGGACAAGTAGCTGGAGAGCAGCACTTGTGAAAGACACCTCAGGGTACTGGTTGACTGCAGGCTAAACATGAGTCAGCCGTGTGATGCGGTGGTCAAGAGGGCGAACGCCACCCTTGGTTGCATAGCCAGAAGTGTGGCTTCTAGATCGAGAGAGGGATTACTACCACTCTACACGACTCTGGTGCGCCCGCAACTGGAGTGTTGTGCTCAGTTTTGGGTCCCTCATTACAGAAAGGATTTTGCCAGGTTAGAGTCAGTGCAGCGTAGGGCCACAAGGTTGGTGGCTGGTTTGCAGGGGATGGGGTGTGAGGTGAGACTGAGGGAACTGGGTCTCTTCAGCCTGGAGAAGAGGAGACTCAGCGGGGATCTGTTGGTGACATACAGGTATGTGAGGGGGTGTCACATGGAGGTGGGCAGAGACCTGTTCTCCCCTGCAGAGGAAGGCAGGACGCTCTCCAACGGAGAAAAGCTCAGGGAACCAAGGTTCCATTTGAATGCCAGGAAGCACTTCTTGAGGGTGTGGAATGGGCTTCCACGGGAGGTGGTTGAGGCCCCATCAATGAGGGTGTTCAAAGATAGGCTGGACATGCACATGGTGGGCATTTCGTGAGCGGAGCCGGCTGGTGCCGGAAGTCAGATGAGACGGCCCGGGAGGCCCCTTCTGACTTGCTCTGTTTCTATCTTTCTGTGTTTCTAACAGCACTGCAACTGGTCACCCACAGTCCCGATGGATCACCGAGAGGGTCTATTGGCTGTGAGTTCCGAGTGTGAATGAGGCCTCTTGATATTGTTGCTGATGATTGCTGAACTTGTATTCTTATAGTTCTATATTCTTTATATCATAGAATAAATGTTACATGCATATTGTTTAAAACCAGATCTGGTGTTCAGTCTCTCTTTGAGAAGGGCTTTCCTTGGAAACTTGATAGTCTCCTCTTTACTGTATGAAGGACCATTTTATTCCGGTCACAAATCTAGACAGCATACTAAAAAGCAGAGACATCACCTTGTGGACAAAAGTGCGTATAGTCAAAGCTATGGTTTTCCCAGTTTCAATGTAGGGCTGAGAGAGTTGGACCATAAGGAAGGCTGAGCACCAAAGGATTGACTATTTTGAATTGTGGTGGTGGAGAAGACTCCTGCGAGTCCATTGGACTGCAAAGAGATCAAACCAGTCAATCTTAGAGCAAATCAACCCTGACTGCTCTTTAGAAGGCCAGATACTGAAGATGAATCTCAAATACTTTGGCCACCTTATGAGAAGGAAGTTCTCAATGGAATATACCCAGTAGCTGGGAATGATTGAAGGCAAAAGGAGAAGGGGAGAGCAGAGGTTGAGGTGGCTGGATGGGGTCCCTGGGGCAGTGTATGTGGGCTTGCATGGACTCCGAGGGATGGTGGAGGACAGAAGATCCTGGACCCCAAGAGTGCATAGGGTCACGATGGGTCAGGCATGACTTTGCAACTAAACAACAACAATGCAGTAGTTGGAGTGCAGAGGTAAAAAAAAAAAATCACCACCACGCCCCTCCCATGCTGCGAACAGGTAGATTACTGATTTGGGCTTTTCAAGTGTTTCGTTTGGGAGCATCAAGGACAGAGGCTGAGGCACTACCAGGGAATGTTAAGGGTGTTAAGCCTAATCATAACCTCTTACGTTAAGGGAGTGACAATCTCTTTCCAACCCTTCTCCTCCGAATGCCCACAAAAACCTTTCTCCAAGTCCAGGGTCCCTTTTGTGACATCAGGTATTCAGCCAGACTGGTTCTTTCTATGCCAGCAGCGGGAGAGGAGGAAACAAGTTTTCGGAGCAAGTTGTTAAGGTCAGAGCTGGGTTGCCCAGAGCTGCCTGGATACCGTGTAGTTGGACCCTGTAGAGGGTCAGTAATGTTTCAAAACGTGGTGGGAGACAGGATGCACCTTTAGGTAGGACTTTTTAAGGCAAACAAAACTTTTGGGTGAAAATCTTCATCCAACTTGAGGTAGAATAATTGCCCTTTGCCATTTTATCCCATTCAAGGCATGTTGGTAGTTAATATTCCATTAACAAGATCATTACAAGCACTAAACAGGGCTATTTCTTTTATTTTAAGAAGCAAAACTCACTCTTAAATGGAATTGCTGAATAAGCACTTCCACTGATTTATGCATAAATGATTTATGTTCATAACACTTTAATTTGTAATGATCACCTCACTTTAAAGAAGCTTTTAAAAGCCACTGCCTTGATAATAATGCCTATCAGTGGCCAAAATAGCACTTTTTGGGCACTTCCAACAGTTATGTACATGTTCAAAAGCACTTCTCCATCGCTTAATGGTTCTGCGAGGAGCACCTGAAAGCGAGGCGGTCACTGGGAGGGAACTGCTTGCAGGCTGCCTGAGTTGTGCACTGCACCATTGTGGAAATGACAAATGGGATAAGTGAGGATGTGCTACCAAGTCCTTCATCTGTGTTAAAAACGCCCATTGCAATGCCCTAAATTTAGGTTTAGGCTCCTGTGGCAGAGGTTTGAAGACCTCCATTAGTATGAATGATGCTAAAAGAAGGCTGAGCGGTGTTTCCAACATCCTCATCAGATGTGGCTTCCAGACCCTGCCCTTCTCTTCATCAATCTCAAGCATGTCAGCTGAGCAGAACAGGTGGGACACTCACTGGCATAGCCAGCTATAACTTCTTTTCCTGATTCATAAAATGCCCAGCATCCTAAAGTGAGAAATTACTAACTCGCACTGTCCTGCTACGGCTGTACAAAGCTCAGTCCTGAGGCAAATCCATTCAGAGACATCAGAGGCAGGTGGGAATCTGCCATGCCTGAGCAAGAAGAATTACTGGGCAAAGAGAAGGGCAGCCCAAGGAGCACAGTCTGAGGCAAAGTCAGAATCGAGCACAGGTAGAAAATTCAAAAGGCCAGACTCTGGTCAAGAATCCAGGGAGCAGCAGCTTTCAGAGTAATTCCAGGGAAGATACAAGATAAAGGGAAGCAAAATAAAGGTAGTTCTGCACCAGCAGGAGCCCCACTGCCAGGACTCCTGAGCTATCATATGGCATCTTCCCTTGAAAGTGAGCGGTCCTCCACATTCTCTTGACCTGCCTCTTGCGATGCCACTGCTCTGGGGTGCTGGGGGACACCCCAGCTCTGCCTAAGAGGAGGTATGCTCCTCCTCTCCTGGGGATGGACTCTGGCCCTGAGGGCCCAGGCCTGGCACTGTTTGTCTATGGGTGAATACCTGGGAAGGCACACACAAAATTTAAAGTAATCTTAATAGGTTGGAGGGCTGAACGGGGCCAGCACTGGCTCTCCTGCATCCCAGTCCAACATTTTAACCCTATGCCACACTTGCACTCTGCCAGTTACATCATAAATGTCTTGAAGACCACCCAAAGTACCCACACATCCCTGGACAAATGCAGGCTGGGCATGCATATGGTAGGCATGTCATGATCAGAGCCAGCTGGAGCCCCTTCTCTTTTTATGTTTCAGTGTTTCTATTACCTAGTTCATAGAAAAGTATAGTTGGAGAGGGCCATCGGGTGCAACCCCCTGCTGAGTGCAGGACACGAAGTTGGCCTATCCATCTCAAATGGCTGTCCAGTTGCAACTTGAAGGTCTCTAGTGTGGGAGAACCTACAAGCTCCCAGGGTAATTTGTTCCATTTCAGAAACTGTAACTTGAGCCTATTATTCTGTGTCCTGCACTCTGGGATGATTGAGAACAGATCATGCCCTTCCTATTCATGACAGCTTTGAAGAGTGTTATCAGTCTTCTCTTCTCCATGCTAAATATTCCCTTCCCTTCCCTTCCCTTCCCTTCCCTTCCCTTCCCTTCCCTTC
>NW_025335339.1:624690-689807 GCF_004798865.1 Varanus komodoensis | reverse complement strand
CCTTCCCTTCCCTTCCCTTCCCTTCCCTTCCCTTCCCTTCCCAGGAAAGCCTTGTTTCCAGTCCCCAAACCATCCTTTTTGCCCTCCTCTGAACCCCTTCCAGCTTAGTACTTCTTACAAGTAATATTCCAGACACAGGATTCCAAATGAGGCTTCACCAGTGCTGAGTAAAGGGGAACTAGTACTTCACAGGTTTTGGAAGTGTTATTTCCATTAATGCAGCCTAAAATAACAGTTGCCCTTTTTGCAGCCACATCACATTGTTGACTCAAATTCCACTTGCAGAATTGCTGAGCCAAGTATTCCCCATCTTGTAACAATGCATTTGATTTCTTTTTCCTACGTGCAAAACTTGGCATTTGTCCCTACTGAATTTCATTCATTACTGCCGAGTACTCTACCTATCAAGATCTCCTTGTATCCTATTTCTGTCTTCCAGGTATTAGTTGTCCCGGCCAGTTTTGTGTTGAGGAAGTGTATCAAAGTCCAGTTTGAAGGAATCACTCACATGATTCAGAAATTCACAAATTTAGGATGGAGGCTTTGAAAATGGGGTGGCATGGTTGACCTGCTTAGGGCTGGCAGGCTAAAAGCACCTGAGCAAGCACTTGTGGCTTGGTCTTAGCCCAACTCCTTAGCTACCAAGCTAAGTCAAATAAGCATCATCTGTTAGTATAAGGTAGCATGAGAATTTTGTTTCTGTTTGCAAATCACCTGAAAATGTCCCATTTTCAATTCCAAATGTGAACACAAAAGGTAGCAAATTTTCCGAAAATGTTTGCAAATTCCTGATGATTTGCAAAATGCACACATTAAGCCAGTGCTTTTTTGTCATAGAACGCACTGGAAGGGAGTTCTGGCACCTTTTTTCGACAGTTTTTTCAAGTTTTAAAAGTAACTTTTGAAAATTTGATGTTTGGTCCATGTGGATTTGAATCGCCCTGTCAAGCGTAGCAGGTTGGCGGCAAAATCATTAAAACGGTGCATGCGGGCTGCTTGTGTGTCAAATCCAATGCATGTGTGCTTCGTCCGCGCTGGTTGTGATGGGGCTGCTCGTGTGGTCGCGCACTGAGTGCTTACTGCGGGCGGCGACCATTATGTTTCGTTACACAACTGAGGTGTGTGGGTGTGTGTACAGTGATTGACTACATGTGAAAGTTAAATAATTTCATGAGTTCCAGCACCTTTTTTCTTACAAAAAAAGCACTGCATTAAGCAATATATATTTTAAAAATGCAAAAGTTATTGTGGAATCTTAAACATTCACATTTCCACATTTTAATTGGGAACAAACACACCGTTTAAAAAGGGCATACAAGATCCATACATCAATGTGCATTTTAAAAGTGCACAATTTTAGAAGCTTATAGTTTCACATTTAATTGAATAAGGGGAAAATGCATACTTTGAAAAATGTGCACATTTCCTATTTGAACAGCACCCAGCTCAGTAGTAAGAAATATGACTCAGTGGGAACAGTTATGAGCCAAGCCAAGCTCTGAAGTAATTTCAGGGATCTTCTGTGAGCTCAAGGGTTCCTGGTTCTCCCAGCCCTATGCCAGAACCTAACTGAAAGCACCCAATCCATCCTTGACCAGCAGTTTCTCTCCCTGGGTTCTTTCTTTCCTTGTGTGCCCACTCAGACCCAGGCCTGCTCCTCCCTGCCGCTCCAGCTCCATATATTATTCATTACAATCAAATGTGACACAGTGGTGACTCCATAAACTTGCTTTTCATATTGGAATTGCTTTTATTGAGTAACACACACTGGGGCCCCTAGCTTCCCTCAATCTGGGCTGAAATGAGCAGTTCTCTCATTGTAATAATGTGCTTCTGTCATCTCCTTATTATCAGCATGATAAAAGATGAAATATTCACAGATGCTGCCCTCCTAACCTGATCACAGCTTGATATTTGAGCTTTGGAAATGAGTTTTATAAGCTTTAATATACTCCTTGGCGGAGTGACCCCTGAAATTAAACATTATTACAGAGCGGATATTTAAAAAGCTGGGGCTGCAAATTACATCAAAATGAAAATATTAAGGCATATTACGACTCTACCAAGTGGAAGCTCACTGGTTTGGAAGCTACAGATGCTATAAAACTCAGCAGGCTGGTGCCAGAAACATCAGGGGAAAATATATAAGAGCAACTGCATTTTGACTTCACTTACGATCCAGCCAAAGCAAAACTAAATTATGGGGATTTTTTCCCCTACAGAATGGCTTTCCAAGGGGAGAAGTCACATTATTCTCAGCTTTACATCCTCAGGGCTCTTTGGTGCTTGCTTCAAATGTGCCTCCCCCCAGTGCAAACACAAATAAAATAAATACGCACCTCTAATGAAACCAAAGAACACTGCAAGAGAAAAGTGGAACAGCCATACAAGGAACATTTTGCTTCCATTTTTTGGTTGCTGTTTTGGTGGATAGGATTCCAGCATCAGCAGAGAAGTGCAGCCGCACCCATATTAGCCAGGAGCAAGAAATGGTCACCTTTAGAGATTTCTGATGACTACGTTTAGATCCTGAAATAGAATGATGTTCTGCAGAATAAGTACTCATAGGAATGAAAAACTGACATTTGCATACTGCTTACATTTCTTAAGTCTTACACTTTGAGAGTTGAATATACTTGAAATCAGGGAGCTGTAGGGTTGCATTTATTTCTACTTGAAAGAATTGCACCCCACTTTTCAGTTCAGCTTTAAGTCTTAAAGCAGCTCACAACATATTTTAAAAGCAGAAGACAACAAACAAACAAAAACCCTGAACAGCAACTCCCCACTGGGCCCAGTACTAAAACATAGCAGGAATCAGTGGGACAAGCAGCATCACAGTTGGGATGCTCCTCCGTTTTTTGAAGCTGCAGTCAGGTGTGCTGTGGAGCAACCAGTCCCTCTAATGGGTGCTTGGGATGGGGATGCTAAAGCCACAAGGAGAAAACATAACAGTGGGGCATTTCTACAGATGTGTAACATGAGTTCAGAATCGCTTACTTGAGTGAGGATTGTCAAATGGATTTTTAAGGACTGTGCCAACGGAGGTGGACTGATCCATCCAGTCTCATTCCTGTGTCTTTGGCAGGCATGATGGATCCAGCTCCATGCTGAGACACCATACATGTTGCTGCTTTGTCATCAGGAGCCTGTTTGTTGGGACTATGTGGGCAGTCCCACAGGGAACGCTGCTGGTCCATGCTGGAGGGGATGGAGCAAGCTTCCTGGGTGGCATCGACTGAACTTTGCAGCGGGGCCACTGGAGTGCAAGAGGCAACAGTGTGTGGGATCCAAGGGTCTTCTGAAGGCATGAAAGAGTGGAGGGGAAGGGGTGTGATGCCCTTCGAGTGCCTAACAAGTCTTCATTTCTCAGCCCATCCTCTTACTGTCTTAGTCGTAAATCCTAAGAGGTGTATATAACACTTCCCGGGATGTTGAAGTAGACACCCTGTGTTTGGTGACAGCTAGGGCCTGCTCTGGATGGGTGAAAAATGCATTAGGTTCATTTTTGTTACCAAAATACCTACATTACTTTACAAACAAGATGACATGAACCTGAGATTTTTTAATACTAAACTTTTTAAAATGAATGTGCGAGGTACTGAAACTAGCATATTTGTCCACCTAAACTTTGAGTGCTTAATTTTTAAAAGCATTTGAATCTCTACATGTTCATGTGTGCTGCATTTTTCTAATAGGCTCATCTTTGTTTTGTATCCAGAAGGTACAGCATGGTCTGTTTCATCTAGGACTAATTCTACCTGGTGCAGATAGAACTTGTACAGGCTTTGGCTGGTACAGGTGGGTGGGAGTTTCAGTGTGCATTATTTTCATAAATATTTAGCAAAGTTCACAATTTATATGAGGGAATAGAGGAAGTGTCCCCAGCAGCAGTGAAAATGGTGCTAGGCTGCTAGAGATGTCTTCCTCAGTGAGGTGCCTTGGAAGAGAGATGGGCATGTTTTTGTTTAACAAACCTCAAACAAACAACCAGCTCAAACAAAGGTTGTGCCAGAGGTATGGGCAGTGGTCAAGCAGCTGAAAGATGGGAAACTGGCATGAAGAAAGTCATTGCTTGGACATCAGGTATACCACAGGGTTAGGTAAGGATCACTGCTACTACAGGAAGCCAGTGGAAAAAATTATTTGAAGAAAGAGAAAACAGTATTTTTAAAGACTCTGACTTTGCAAATGTCTCTGCAGAAAAATTACAAAATATATGTCCCTTGCCACTGAGATTGGCTCACACAGAGAGATTAGAAGTTTGCCACCTAGTCTTTTTACTCCTCCATTTTGGTGTGCTGAGAATTATATCCGGAGAGTCATTGACATAGCCCTAGTAGGGCCCTGCCAAGAAGCTGGAATGCCCATCCTGAGTTCAGCCCCCATTAGTTAAAATATAAAGTGGAATTTTATAGCTCTCTGACATAGCTTATGCAATGAACCCTGCATATTTTTGCATGCCTGAATCTGAAGTGAAGCAGTTAACTGGATCTTTTTGACTCTTAGAGGTGGTGCCTTTTTAAAGCTTCATCACCAATCATTTTTTATTAATTTCCCAGAACCATAAAGTTGCCCTCAGAGATGAGTTTCCTTGCAGATTATGAATATAGGAGACCTTGATTTGTAGAATTAGAGAGGGGAACATGTTAGAATTTACAGTGCAGAGTGAAACTCTTTGAGAGAAGCTGGCCTTGCAGGTGGACATGTATTCAGAGCAAAATCCTATGAACTTCCAACATTCTCTGGGAGGCCAAAGGAATCTTCAGCATCCTTGCTCCAGCTCAGCCCCGACTCTGCCCTCTTGCAGTCAGCATAGAAAGAACCACATTGGCTGCCCCCGCCCCACCCATGAGGTCACATCCTTGGAGTGGGAGAAGGGGGCATGCTTGGAGATGGAATGAGGAGGGTGCTGGGGCCATGGACTTACACTGGTTCCAGCTGACCATTGGCTTAATTCAAGGGAATTGAAATTGTCTGACACCTACCCCTGTGAGCAGCTTGCTCAGGAATTGGATGCTGGCCTGTACGTAGCTGTGAGCATCTCCCTGACAACAAGCTTCTTCAGGAATGGCTTGATTAGCACATGTTTGGACTGGTCACTACCGCCAGTTCAGCTCAGCCCATAAAGGGCACAGGAGGTCACCTAGACTTGGACATCACACTTAATGTCAGTCTGCTGTTTATATAATAATTCAGGAATATTTTGGTATATGAAGGGGCTAGCTTTTGTTTTATAAGTAATATATCTCTGTTGCCAAAAGGTATTTCTTTTCAGAATTTAATTCTCAAACTAGAAGGGATAAGTGGTGGCAAAGCATTCAAACAACCAAAAGTCATGGAAATACAACTTTCTTTCAGATACAACTGAAAGAAAAAGGTAAGCCGTCTTTTCCTAGTATACATCATTATTTTTCTGCAACACAGTTGCATGCAAATTTGAAATGATTTGACTCCCATAAATGCAATAAATAGCTCCAGTATATACTATGGGCAAAGCCAAAAAAGAAAGGAGCAAATAATGAGTGTTCTTTGATTAATTTCAAATATTTGGAATAAATATGAGGACAAACTAACCTTTTGAAGGTACAATCCTATTGACCCTACCTTTAACACCAGTTCCAGGGCTCGTGTACTTCCTGTGCCCCAAACGAGGCATGGCAGTGGTGATTCCCACTCCGGCTGTGCCTTGCACCCTGTTTTTTATCTTGAGGGCCATTTCTAGCCACCTAGATAGCACAGCAACATGGGAAGAAAGCATCCTAGAAACATTGTGAGTCAGAAGGGGGCTCCCAGCCCTCTAGTCGAATTCCCAGCACAAATGGCCTCTGCTCATGTGATGTCCAACAGGTGGTGTCCAATCTTTCCTAGAGCACCCCTACTGATAGGGCTCCCACTGCCTCCATTCCATATCCTAGGGACACTAGCCATCTGGAAGGCAGGACACCAAGGCGAGGGGAGGAAAGAGGCCACTGGGAATCCTCAGCCCCAGCCTCTTCCTTTTCCCATCCCCTCCAAAGTCTAGTTGTGGGGGCAGCCAGTGTGGTTCTTTTGCTGTCAGTGGAAGAGGAGTGGGGACTCTGAATAATATTGTGCCCTTTGCCCAGGCTATATGGAAAGGTGAGAGGATTGCACCCTAAATTAACAATTAGTTTAACTTTCAAATTAACTACAAACTTAGGGAGCAAGATGGCAAATTGAACTCCCATGGTTCCATTGGTTCTCCTTCATTGTGGAGCAGTGGCTGCTGATGAGGGCTGGCTGCATTAGGCAAGCTCCTGTTTGCTAGTTCTGCTGATTCCTTTGCTATGGAGGAAATCCAGTGGTAATAATGCAGAACTCTTTTCTATGGGCCCTCATGTTTTTGCACAGCTGCAGAGATGTTGCCTCAAACATGCAAGCATTTCTCAAATCAAATTTTGAAAAAGAGAGCCTTTGCGTTGAGGCTGTTGCTTTGCTAAAAATAAGCCAGTTCTCTATTTTACAAAGTCAACTCTGCAATCTGCTGGTGCTGTCTTTCTCTTCCCTCATATGGCTTTTGGTAATGGCACCAAAGAAGGAAGACTGTCAGAGGAGCAAAAAGCGGACAGTCGAGTAGGTTTTTAAAAGATTAATTAGGCATTTCTCTCTTCCTCTTCAAACAAGTTTGCATATTCACAGAAGAGTGCTGCCATCCATCCTCAAAAGTGGGTGGGTGGGGGGGACCTGCTGACTTCAGTGCAGAATCAGGAATGCAGCCAGCAAGCAGCTGTCCCTGCCCTGTCCCTGAACAGCCTTGGCAAATGAGGAGCAAAGGCTGTCCTGAGGAAGGCCAGACACCTCCATTTTTCAGACAGCCTTGACCAGCCCTGGAAACAAAGAACAAATTCTGCATGGCAGCTACAAAAGGCCTTAATGCAGAAGTTCTTCGGCACGGGGCTGATGCATTAGAGGTCTTGCAGCAATTGGAGCTCTCCAGTGGTAGATGCCTGTCCGTTTGAATCTCTAGAGCAGGGGTCCTCAAACTTTTTGAACAGGGGGCCAGTTCACTGTCCCTCAGACTGTTGGGTTGGGGGGACTGTAGTGTGAAAAAATATGAATGAATTCCTATGCATGTTGTTGTTGTTAGTCGCGACGTCGTGTCCGACCCATTGCGACCCCATGGACAACATTCCTCCAGGCCTTCCTGTCCTCTACCATCCTGTGGAGTCCACTCAAGCTCATACCAACTGTTTCAGTGACTCCATCCAGCCACCTCATTCTCTGCCGTCCCCTTCTGCATTTGCCATCTATTGTTCCCAGCATTAGGCTCTTCTCCAGGGAGTCCTTCCTTCTCATTAGATGGCCAAAGTATTTGAGTTTCATCTTCACTATCTGGCCTTCTAAAGAGCAGTCAGGGTCAATCTCCTCTAGGACTGACCGGTTTGATCACCTTGCGGTCCAAGGGACTCGCAGGAGTCTCCTCCAGCACCACAATTCAAAGGCCTCTATTCTTTGGCGCTCAGCCTTCCTTACGGTCCAACTTTCACAGCCATACATTGCAACTGAGAAAACCATAGCTTTGACTATAAAGATGTTTGTTGGCAGGGTGATGTCTCTGCCTTTTAGTATGCTGTCTAGATTTCCCATAGCTTTCCTCCCAAGTAGCAGGTGTCTTTTAATTTCTTGGCTGCAGTCACCAGCTCTGGTGAAGTTGGAGTCCAGGAAAGTAAAATCTGTCACTACCTCCATTTCTTCCCCATCTATTTGCCAGGAAGTGATAGGACTGGATGTCATGATCTTAATTTTCTTAATGTTGAGCTTCAAGTCAACTTTAGTTCCTCTTCAATTGTTGCCATTAGAGTGGTATCGTCTGCATATCTGAGGTTGTTGATATTTCTCCTGGCAATCTTAATTACGACCTGTGATTCATCTAGACCAGCCTTTCACATGATGTGCTCTGCATATAAGTTAAATAGGCAGGACAACTCCATCCACAGTTGCGAACCTCCATCCATAGTTCTTCAGGTACTCAGTTTATCAGCTCTATTTCCTTAAATCTATTTGTCACCTCCACTGTATAATCATAAGGAATATGATTTAGGTCATACCTGAGTGGCCTAGTGGTTTTCCCTACTTTCTTCAATTTAAGCCTGGATTTTTCAATAAGAAGCTCATGATCTGAGCCACAGTCAGCTCCTGGGCTTGTTTTTACTGACTGTATAGAGCGTCTCCATCTTTGGCTGCAGAGCACATAGTCAATCTGATTTCTGTGTTGACCATCTGGTGATGTCCATGTGTAGAGTTGTCTCTTGGGTTGTTGGAAAAGAGTGTTTGCTATGACCAGTGTGTTCTTTTGACAAAACTCTGCTAGCCTTTGCCCTGCTTCATTTTGTACTCCAAAGCTAAACTCCGACCTGAGGGGCTCATCTTTCAGCATCATATTATTGCTTTCTGGTACTGTCCATGGGGTTTTCATGGCAAAGATACTGGAGTGGGTTGCCATTTCCTTCTCCAGTTGATCACCATTTGTCAGAGCTCTCTGTTATGACCTGTCCATCTTGGGTGCCCCTGCCTGGCATAGCTCATAGCTTCATTGCCCTACACAAGCCCCTTTGTCACCACAAGGCAGTGATCCATGAAGGGGAAAGGTAAATTTACACTAGTGAAAACATCTTTATTGTCCTTCAGATATTTAACAGTGTAGACTGAACTGTTTTCTCCTTCTTTAGAGCTAATGTAATAATGACTCTCTTTTCCCCCCTCTTCTCAGGACCTAGGGAGTTAATCCTATATAACACAGCATTTAGAATCATAGAATCACAGAAGAGGAGAGTTGGAAGGGGTCAATGTTATGAACACTCTTTCCTTTCTGTTGGAAGAGAAAAATATTCCAGGCTTGCAGAGAGTTCTTTTTAAAACTTTATTGCAATGAAGGGAACAGAAAAAAGATGGTTTCCTTCCCACTTTTCTGTTCATCTGAGCACACGCTCACACCCCCCTTTGAACCCTGCGCCCGGCCGCTTGTTCCCTCCTCCGCTTGTTCCCCGAATTGGCTAATAGGGCACCGAGGGTTACACTCTTTCCGCCCGCCTGCTCCGCGCTGCCCCAGCACCGGCCCTTCTTCCCCGTCCAGCCCTGCCCCCGGTGGGCTGCCAGAGGCTCATCTTGTTCCGCCCAGCTTGTCAATAAACCAGCAGGAAGTATCTGGCCCTCCTGCCTATGTGCCTGTTTCCCCACACCTTGTGCTATCTGATCTTAGCCCCTCCCCTCCTTTGGGCTAAGTACTTTTCTTTGTTACCCTTTTACATCTCTTTACTCCCTTGTTTCAAATCATCCTTTCATGCCTATCAGCCAATAAGGCCATTGAGTCCAGCCCCCTGCTCATTGCCAGACTCCAACTGAAAACTTCCCTGACAGCTGCCTCTTGAATGCCTCCAATTTGAGAAATCCTGCAGACATTGGTTCCATTGCTGTACTGCTCTAATAGTCAGGAAAGTTTTCCTGATGTCTAGCCAGAATCTGGCTTCCTGTAACTTAAGCCCCTTATTCTGGGTCCTGCACTCTGCTATGACTCTTCTATGTTATTAATTTTTTTCTGTGTGCCTGGCTTGTACCCATCTTCTGCATATGAACATCAATGCGTCACACTCCTCAGCTAAAAATATTTCCTGTGTGCTATGATTCATGCAGGATTTGGTCAGAGGCAACTCTGACCAGAAATCTCTTGGAGGCATACATTAAACCTGTCATGTCCTGCTCAGAACAATGAAGAGTGGCACTTCAGTGTGAGAAAATAGCCACTTGCCTTCTTGGGTTCTTGAAAATGAAAGCAACACAATTAATAAAAAAGTATATTTTCAGCCTTTCATCTCTTCATTTTGCCAGCCTGAATATGTGCAGTTCTTATGCAAACATTTAAAAAGCAATGTCTGCAAATAAATCAGTATTGTCAGTCTTTTAGTTTGGATGTATCTCATAAAGGAACAAGGCGCAGTGTCTGCCACCATATAGTTTATCTAGATAACAATTTCTGGCTTTCTGGATTAAGTACCAGAGACAGGGAAGGAAAGGGGCTGTGGTACCAATAGCAGTTGGCATCAGCCCTCCTTCTCTACCTTGGCATTTATTTATTTAGAATATTTATATGCTGTCCTGTTGCGAAGGCCTCAGGATGGCTTACATAAATAGATAAGAATAATATAAAACATGATACAAATGATACAAAGGCATGCTCCTTTTCCCAGTTGTGTTCTTGGATAGGCAGCCAGCATGGTTTTTCCATGCCAGCTGAAGGTAGGAACGATGGGCCTGAGCTGTAGGACATTGCTGCTGGTACTCCAAATGCAAATGGGCCCCTGAAAGAAGCCATACAGAAACATCAAGTGAGTCTGAAGGGGCCTTCTGGGCCATCAAGTCTGATCTCTGGCTTCAGCCAGCTCCACTCATGGAATACCTATGATTGTGCCTAAAGTGCATTTATATGCTAGACTTTAACCTGTTTTGGAGCTTAGAACAGTTTTAACAGGTTTAAAGTTTTACTCTGGAAGAGAGAAATGAAATTCAGGTGCTCTTGAGAGGCTGGAGCACTGGGCTGAAAGTGTCAGAAAATCCCGAAATTTCAATTCGTGAGGAGGAAATAAAACTCGGGTTCGTGGAAAAGATCAAGCGTTCAGACCATCTGTGGCTTTATTGTTTGGCCCAGGTTCCCATGATAGACTCACGATAATGCATTACTGGGCAGGCAGAGGTAAACTCACTGCAAGGTTTCAATACAAGTTGAAAATAATAAGTAAACAAGCCGCTAGTGCTATGCATATTTTAAAATATTTTACACCATGGAATCATGGAATAGTAGAGTTCAAAGGGGCCTTTGAGAGTCCAACCACTGCTCGATGCAGAGGATTCCAAGTTCAAGCATCCCTGACCAATGGCTGTCCAGCAGCTTCTTGAACGTCTCCAGTGTAGGAGAGCCCACATCCTCCCTTGGATTGGTTCCACTGTTGTACTGCGCTAAAGGTCAGGGAATTTTTTCCTGCTATCTAGCTGGATTATGGCACCCTGCAACTGGAGCTCAAGCTCTGTGTCGCGGCACCTTGGGATCTTGTTCTTCCTCTTCATGACAGTCTTTCAATCACTTGTGGAGTGCTATCCTATCTCCCCCCAGTTTTCTGTTCTCCAAGTGAAACATGCCTAATTCTTTCAATCTCTCCTCACAGGCCTTTGTTTCCAGTTCCCTTGTCACCTTGGTTGCCTTCCTTTGAACTGTTCTCAGTTTGTCCGCATCTTAAACTGTGGAGCTCAGAACTGGATACAGTGCTCCAGATGACTGACCATTATATGTGCATTGGTGACATTTCTGGAACAACTTTCTAACAACAAGGTATGTGAGGGGGTGTCACACGGAGGTGGGTAGAGACCTGTTCTCCCTGCAGAGGAAGGCAGAACGCGCTCCAATGGAGCAAAGCTCAGGGAGCCAAGGTTCCGTTTGGATGCCAGGAAGCACTTCCTGACAGTCAGGACCCCGAGGGTGTGGAATGGGCTTCCACGGGAGGTGGTTGAGGCCCCATCGGTGTGGGTGTTCAAGGATAGGCTGGACATCTGCATGGTGGGCATGTCGTGAGTGGAGCCGGCTGGTGCCGGAGGTCAGACTAGATGGCTCGGGAGACCCCTTCTGACTCGCTCTGTTTCTATGTTTCTAAGGTTTTTCAGTAGGGTGCCCTTCAGGATGCCTTGGTGAGCTTCCATGTGTGGCACTTGTGATTGTAATCTAGCATTCAGAAAGGGAGTTAAGTTTTCACAGTTGTGAGCACAGGTGGTAGGTTCCTCTAAGGCAGGGGTTGGAAACCCTTAACACTCAAAGAGCCATTTGGACCCATTTCCCACACAAAAGAAAACACCGGGAGCCGCAAAAACCTTTTGACACCTAAAATGAAGATAACACTGCATACATCATTTTTTACCTTAATGCTAGGTATATCTTCATTATGATTTAGCTGCAGCTCTTGTTCAGTCACTAAAAACTGTTATTTTTAATCTTACATTATAAACTAGTAGGACTCCTTTCATATATTTTGAATAGGAGAACAGCTTTCTGAAGAGTCAAAGTCAGTGCTAAAGGGCTGCATGCATTAAACAACAAACCCCGTAAGTCCATCAGCAGTAAAAGCAAATGAATCTACCCACATACCATTAAACATTCGGTTTTCTTCAGAAACTTTTCTTCGATTTATCCATGGTTGGCCTGGGGGGAGGGGGGAAGCTCAGTAAATTGGTTGCAGATATAGGTGTGTTTATTGACTGATTAGCAGATAAACAGTCAAGTGATGTGAATTGTGACAGCCCCCCTCCCTGCCCCCGCAGGGCAGCTTTTAACTTCAGATGAAGGAGATTACATTGGGACAAAGAGAATCCTTTCAGCAGAGTTTTGTGTAACATGAGAGCCTGCAGGAAGCTTGTTCCACTCTTTCCCTGCTATTGTGCAGAGGAATGCTGCAATTTACTTAAACAGCTAGCGCGGTCTTCCTGAGCGGATGCCTCATCATCACCTATTGGTATTTTGTCACTTGGAGCCTCGGTTGCAGATCGGTGGCTGTGCCAGTGCGTGTTTTGAGCAACGGAGCTGCAGCAGAGGGATTCAAGAGCCACGTGCGGCTCCGGAGCTGCGGGTTGCCAACCCCTGCTCTAAGGGAACCCTCCTGAGTGATTCCATTAGTATTTTTATATATGGACATTTGTATGTGTCTGTGAGTATGGAGAATAATTTATTTCTATTGGTTGGTTTTCAGAATTTTTTGATTTCTTCCTTCTTCCCATTTCAAAGGACTGAATTGCTTCTTTTACTGGTAGGACATGCTTCAAGATAAAATATGCTCATATTCTGTGTATTTTGAGTGCCATTTTTGATATGAAGGCAAGGGTACAAATCATATTGCCCCCATCTCCCGAAGGGGGCAAGTCCTAAAAGGAAGTCCTAAAATGCATCTTTGAAGAGGAATTTGACCCTCATTCTGGAAAAAGTGCTGCTCCCCTGCTTTAGGATCCCTGGTCCAGAAATGCTTCCCAAAGGGGACATTTTGAAGGAACTTTTAGGTGATGACCTGGGCATTATGATACCAATTTGCTGTACTTGCTTTGAATGTTGCTAGTTAGAAACATAGAAACAGAGTGAGTCAGAAGGGGCATGCCCTGTCCTTCCCTGCCCTGCCCTCCTTCCCAGGACCGTGATTGCTCGCATGTGCGCACCGTCCCCGGCTTCTCCGCACTGGCCTGCTGCTGCTGCTGCTGCTGCTGCTCCCTCCTTCTCCAGGCCCAAGATCAGAAAGGTTCTTCTTTCTTCTAGTGGTTCTTTCCCTTGAACAATGGACAAAAGTGTGCATAAAACTTCAGCATACATCTACAACCCTTTCACTATAGTTTTGGCTACCCAACAGAAGCAAAAGCAACACCTCCTAGGTCCTCCTGAGAAAAACGCAGTAGAAATTTCCTGGAGAAATTTCCACTTCAGCTTAGCTTTGGTCAAGAGCAAGGATCACTCTTTTGTAGTACTGCTTCAGAGTAATGAAAACTTCCACAAATCTCACCCTTGCTTATAGTTCAGTTGTGGGCTTTCCATTGAAAACATATTTTCCCAACCAAGCTGTTAACCATCCAGGAATGAAATTGGCAGCTTCTGTCCTTTGGCTGATGCAGACTTATGGGAGAAGTGACAGGAGTGGCTGCTGGGGGAACTGCATTAGCCCTGCTGCCATGGAAGCAGCCTGGATGCTGGCGCCTCACTTCCCTAGTAATGTAGCTCACAGGAGAGGAAAACTCTTGTGTTATGTATTGAGGCATCAGTGACTTTTCTGCCAAGATTTCTGATTAGATCCAGTTATGCAGAATCCCCTTGAGACTAGTGGAAAGGAGGCTTCCTATGTCTGAGCTTCTTTTAGAAGAACTTTTTTTCATGGTTATCATGAGCAAACTTTGAAACTCTCTTCTTATCTATGGGTCACAGTGACCCTGTACATTCTTTAACACCTTTTCTGTTGAAACTCAAATTGTCTCATTAACCCTGTCCTCAAGACAACGTTATGAAGATGTTAAACAAGGACGGAACACAAAACAGACCCCTGCAGGACCCCTTCAGCCAAAGGCAGTGCTGGTTCCTAGGCTGACCTTTCAGGAATGAAGAGGGATACTGCTAGTCCATTCCAGCAAGGTGCCACAGTGAGTTTCCTTATTTATTTATTTATTTATTTATTTAGGATATTTGCATGCCATCCTTTGCAAGAGCCTCAGGATGGCTTACACAAATAAAATACAAATATCTAACATAACATAAATTAATTAACGACCCACTCTGGCTGCAATTAAAATATGATGATAAAATTCAATATTAAAACTTATTAAAATATTTATTAAATAAAAAGATCTTAACCTGGTGCCAAAAAACATATGATGACGGCGCCAGGCAGACCTCTCTGGGGAGCACATTCCATAGGCAGGGCGCCACCGCAGAGAAGGCCCTCCTCCGGGTGCTCTGTCTCCTAACGTCTTTCACAGCCCGGAGGAGGGCTTCTGCTGCCATACTGTTAAGAGGTGCAGTAGAATCATCCAGATCACATCCTACTCTCACATCCATTTCCTTGTTCAGGCCATCTGCTGGATTGTTCATTACCAGTTTAGGGATGGTTTGTCTGCAAGCTGGCATGAAGAAGAAAACTGAATGGGATGCATAGGCATAGTATGCCTTGATGTAAACTCACTGAAGGAGTTAGACCCGCTGGCATTAATGAAAGCCAAGCAAATGGCATGAGCAAGAATGGTCCTATGGATGAAAGTTGTGTCTAAGAAATGAGGTTTGGGCAACTGCACTGAGTGATAGCTAGCTGCAGGTGCAGGAAAGACCAGCATGAAATATTTTCACCAGGCATATCAGGGAGCTGATATACATGCAACCTGACAGTAGGTGCCCATTTGTGAATGTCTTCATTTCTCCTCAGCTGTTCTCCTGAGTACAGGCTCTAGTGGAGCATCTTTAACACAAGAGATGGCCGATGGGCTTTATTGTGGAGCTTAAACTTCACCAGCTGCTCCAGGGCTTTTGGACTCAGCTCCAGTTCTGGCTTCCACAGTCACTTGGGAAGTGGCTGAATGGTGGTGCCAAAGATTACCATGCATGTGGTGCCCGTTTAGGGCTATTTTTAACTGAACCACTCCAGATGGTGAGCTGCACCTTAGGATAGCCACATCGCTGGTTAATTCAATCTCTGATTTTCTTCTTATCCATTTTATTTCATTTTCTTCACCCTTCTAGTGTTTTCCCCCCAAGATTTACTGACTTGCTGCTTTATTTATTTACTGCAATATTTGTTGTTTAGTTGCAAATTTGCATCTGACTCCTTGAGACCCCACGGACAGCATTCCTCCAGGCCCTCCCATCCTCCACCATCCCCCGAAGTCCACCCAACCCGCACCACCTGCCCAGTGACCCCATCCAGCCCCCTCAGCCTCTGCCATCCCCTTCTCCTTTTGCCTTCAGTCGTTCCCATCATCAGGGTCTTCTCCAGGGAGTCCTTCCTTCTCATTAGGTGGCCAAAGTATTTGAGTGTCATCTTCATTATCTGTCCTTGTGCAATATATTCTCCGATAAGGACAGTCTTAACCTTACACCAAAAAGCAAGAGTAGCAATGAAACAGCATCGCATTGCCTCTATTTGCAGCCCTGCAGAGTTTTTCAGGCTCACTGACATACTGGCCTTATGAATGTTGCAGACTCATCTGGATGCAGCATACTTGCTGGGGCCTTTAGGGGAAAATCTCTTGCATCCACCAGGACTTGGATTCCACTGTTACACCAGTTGAATCTTGTGAAGTTCCCACAGCACAGCCTGATCCAGTTTTATTGGATGAATTTCAGTTGGTGTAACTCAAGGATTTCAACAAGGTGCTTGGACAGATTTGTGCAACTACCTCTAGTCTAGATCCATGCCCCTTCCCCTTAACGTAAAACAGCTGCTAGGGAACAGCCGGCTGAGTCAGAGAAATGATGAATGCCTTCTTGAGAGAGGGCGTGTGATCTTATGCTGCCTGAAAGAGCCACTAGTAAGGCTGCTCCTTAAGAAGCCCTCTCTGCACCTAGAAGATCGTAACAACTTCAGGTTGGTGGCGAATGTTCACTTCCTGAGCAAGGATCCTTGCTCAGTATGGAGTTCCTCAGGGGTTATCTTCAGTATGGAGTTCCTCAGGGGTTATCTTCAGTATGGAGTTCCTCAGGGGTTACTATTCCTCAGAAGCTATTTAACATCTACATCTTTCCTTTACATCCAGGTGAGGCTGTGGATGTGTGAAACTGGTGTCTGGCAGTGATAAAGGTCGTCATGAGGGCTAGCAAATTGGAGTTCAGTCCAGACAATATGGAGATGCTGTTGGAGGGTAGTCCCTTGTCTGGGCCTTTAGTGACAGAGATGGCTCCAGGCGCATTCACAAAGCAAGACCTGCTCCTCCAGAACCTCATCCAGAACAAACAGTCCAGCTTCCCAGAATACAAAGAATTCCTCTGTCTTATTGGGATTCAGTCTCAGTTGACTCGCCCTTACTCAGGTCATTATTCTATCTAGGCACCAGTTTAGTGTGGCCACAGCTTCTCTTGATTCAGAATTCATGAAGAAATAGAGCTTTCATCAGCATGCTTGTAACAACCTGCTCCGTATCTCCTAAGAACTGCTCTCAACAGCTTCACACACATTATAAATACTGCTGGGACAAGACCCCTTTGCACCCCTTATTTTGGCAGTTACAGGGCTGGGACGCTGTCACTGTCCAGGACCAAAGCCCTGTGATCCTCCACCACCAGCCTGAGACCACCCTTGACCGCTTGGTGAAGGAGCCTTTGGAGAGGTGGGTGGGCGGCACAGCAATGGCATCCACGGAGTGTTTCTTTGGCCCAGCCTAAGCGACAATCTCTCACAGCCTGTCCCAAGGTGGAGGGCTTCTTTGAAGGGTTGAGCTGAACTATTCTGGAACTCATCCCTCTGGCACCTGTGGAGTTGCTGCTGTGCTCATCTCAGTCCTACAAACCAAGCTGAGCCAAGAGAAAGTCCATGGAGATTTTGAGGCTGGGAGTGGCCAGGGACCTGGCGAAGGCAAGGCAGGAGCTTAGGCAGAGGTTGGGGTGGGGGCAGGAGCAGGAGCAGTTGAGAGGAAGAGAGGCAGGGCTAGAGAGGCCCGAGAGGCCCAGGAGGAAGCAGGGGGCAGGGTCCGTGACCTCTGAGTCCCTTGTCTGCATCCCATAGCTGCAGCCTGGGCTGCCTGGGGACTCTTCCCCGAGGTTATTGGGTTTTTTAAAAAAAATTACTGTTCTGTTTTTCTTGTATTATTCTGCCTGGGAGACCTAGGTGAGAATAGCCAGGTAAGGGTCGCGTAAGACAGACAGGGCAGGGAAGAAGACAGGGCCTGTGAGGGGTGGCCTATGCCAGGCCAGGGGATGGCCATGGCTGGAGCCACAGATGCTGCTGTCAAATGTGACACCTGTGCCATGTTTGTCCATCTCTCTCAGGAGCAGCAGGGATGCATTTGCAGCCGGGGGTCAGATAGATGGCTGGGGAGACCCCCTTCTGACTTGCTCTGTTTCTATGCTTCTAACACTTATGGAGCCCTGGCTGTGCAACCAGCAACCTTTCCCAGCGGGACACAGAATAGGGGTGTGATGAGCACGTGCACCGAGAGCCATTGCTGCCCACACGCCTTCTTCCCTGCCAGGGGCGGCCAGTGGCAGGCCTGAAGCAGCCACCCATCAGCACTGCGTGTGGGTCCACCTGGCTGCAGCACAGGCAGCAGATGGTGAGGCCATGGAAGCAGAAGCGCTTTATTTAGAACTGGAAAGAGTCTTGGCTTGCATTCCTTTCAATCTAGCATGAGAACAGCTGTGAGAGAAGCCCAATGTGAGCTGGCAGATCCAAGGCTATGACAGGAAATGGTTTAAAGGAAACTCCTTTGGCCACAGACTCTCGAAGACAATATGTAGAACCAAGGAGTTAACTGCAAAAGATTTTGCCTAAAAAAAAAACAAAAAACAAAAACCCTTGTCCAATTTCATTTTCAAGTCCTTCCAGTGAAGGTGAAACTGCCTTGTATCTGTAGATTATTTTACCCCAGGAGGGTTTTGAAATAGACATCAAAATAAATTAGCTCTGACAGACACTTCCTGAAGTCTGCAGCAGTGGCTCATGCTCAGCACCCAGTGACAATCAGGACTGCAATGGGAGAAGTTCAAACAACCCTTATGATGTTGCAATAAGTTACAACTGGAGTCAGTGATCAGAATAGATTATTCTGCATGCTGTTACAAACTCCCCCTTCATTTCATCAGGTTAAAAATAGGGACCAAGAGACATTGTAGTTTCTCACAGGAGAAAACAAACAAAGCTTTCCCTTAAAACCACACTCAAAAACAGAGCAGACAGGTTTGTGAACTTATTCATCTCTTGTTAGTGTTCCATCTGTCCTGTACATTGATTCAAACTGGCCTTAAACTGGAACTTCTACCAAGGGGTTCAAGCCAGATGGCCAATCAAATAGGCTGTGTAATTGGGAACAGAAGTATACAACACATATTTGCTATATGAACTCAAGTACCCCTTTCTGGAGATGATGCCTTCTTACTGGCAGAAAGCAGCAACGACTCGAAACAACTCCTGATGAAAGTGAAAGATGAAAGCAAGACTGTCGATGAACAAAAAAACTAAAATCATGACTGTGGAAGAATTACACAACTTTATTCTCAACAATGAAGAAATTAAAATTCTGAAAGATTTTGTATACCTTGCCTTACTCAGGAAGGCAGTCTACAGTCTGCCTTCTTGATTACAGTCAAGAAGTTTGAAGACAGAGACTTGGAAAGGCAGCCATGAAGGAACTAGAAAATACCCTTATGTGTAAGGACATTTCACTAAAGAGGAAGACCAAGATCACCCACACTATGCTATTCCTGATGTACGGGTGTGAAAACTGGATGGTGGGGAAAGCCGTTAGGAAGAAAATTGATGTGTTCAAAAGACTAGAGAGATTTGTGAACATGCTGGACTGACAGGAAGACAAACAAATGGATCCTAGATCAAATCAAGCCGAAGCTTTCCCTAGAAGCAAATGACAAAACTGAGGCATTGTTCTCAGAACACATCTCCAGGCAAGATCCCCTGGAGAAGACAATAATGCTAGGAAAAGTCAAAGGAAGAGAAAACATGAGATAGCCTTGTATTTAGAACAGCTTAGCAGGGATGTCATGGATTGGAGGGCTTCATTCATTCAGTCAGAGATGACACTGTTTTTCTCAAAGCTATCAATAGTAGATTCAGTCAGAGGATCCCTGTTGTGAGGTCTTCAGTACGTTGTGCAGTTGAGGGAGATGGTTTGTCTCTCTAACCCTGTAGTTTCTAGCCCTGTGAGGGCTCATATAGCTCACTGGTAGTGGCCAGAGGAAAGCTTCCATGATGAGGAAATGGAATTTGGCAATACATTGACATCTTTAAACAAGACCAGAAATTCTTGGGAACAGCCAAATTGTGAAACCTTTGAAGTGATAAATAGCCAGTCAATTTTATCAAAGGGAATATATTGGCACTCACAAAGCATCTGTGGGTCTGTTTGGCCCCAGAAGATCTAACAGGATGAAGTGACCGGAGGGAAGCATTCTGTTGAACAACAGGGGAAGCACTTTGCTTTTTAGAGCAGTTTTACCATAGACCTGATAGTTCGCCATGGGCAGCTATGTTTTGAAGATGCAGAATCTCAGGATGGACTTCACTGGGTAGATGCGGGTTTAGAGCTTAGGAAGGAAGTGCAGCCCTTGGGGGATCTCAAGCTGGACAGGATGTGATGAAAGAAATATTTCAGTAGCATCATTAGCATAATTTCTATACCACCCACTAGCCAACACTCTCCGACTGGTATTTGACAGTTGGTACTTTTGGTGACCGGTAACTCTTGCATTACATTTTACTACATTCATTTCTCACATTGCCCCTCTTGTGAGGAATCCAACGCAGCTCACATGTCTCCTATTTATCCTCACAACAGCCCTCTGAGGTAGATTAGGCTGAGAATGAGTGACTGGCCCAAAGTCACCCAGTGAGTTTCATGGTCAAACAGGAAGTAAAATGCAAACCTCTTGGGCCCCAGCACAAAACTCTAGCCATCATACCTCAGTACTGCACATTTTCAAATACATTTTATATCTGGTTATTTAATGGGCAAATGGGTGGCATTTGCCTTCCTAACCACCACATCACACTGCTGGTTCATGTTCAAACTGCTGTTTTTATATTTATTGTAATTTATATTATAATTACTTTTATTTATTGTTGTAAGCTGCCCTGAGGCTTCGGCGAATGGGGCGGCATAAAAATGTTTTAATAAATAAATAAATAAATAATAAAAACAAGAATCCCAGGATCCTTTTCACAAGTGCTGCTCTCTAGCTGCTGGTCCACCATCCTGTACCTGTGACACCTATTCCTGTGTCCCAAGTACAAGACCGTGCACTTATCCAGACTGAATGCCATCCTGTTGGCCCTGCCCACTTCCACAGCCTGTCCAGCTACTTCTGGATCACGTGCTCCTCAGTTGTGGCCCCTACTTTGGTATCATCAGTGAATTTAGTTAGCAGACTGGTTAGCCCCTCCTCCATGTCATAGACAAAAGCATCCAATGCAGTTGAAGTGCATTTATCACAACTGTATATACATATCAGGAAGGAAGGAGGGAGGGAGGGAGAGAACAATGCAGAGAACTAGAAACTGATCAAAGCCAAAGTATAATGATCTATAAAAGCTATAAATAAATTTTAAATGTATACTAAAAATAGTGCTCAAGGATAATATAATAATAAAGGGTAGATATAACAGCAAAGTTTGAAATCACATCCATCAAAATCACATAAAATAAGCATGCATCAGTTTTTAAAAGTAGCAAAATCCAGTGCCTTAGCTTAGGTGCGAAAAGCCTGTCTGAATAAAAAGGTCTTTTCCTGCAGAAATGGCACTTCCTTTGCCAGGAAGTCCCAAAAACCAAGAGGCACCACCAAAGGGCCCTCCCTCTCTCGTGTCTGGACAAATGTCTCTGAGGAAAGTAGGAAGGAAGGGCAACCAGGCAGGGTCACGCAGGGGAATGCGATTTCTTCATATTCTGTCTGGAGCTGAGTCACGCAGGGCTTCACCTGGCACAGGCAGCAGTGCCACCAAGGGAGATGTGACCAGCTACAGTTTGGGTGCATTTTTTGAAGGCCACGTGCTACTCAACCACCCAAGCCCAAACAGTGGGACCCGTCTGCATCACCTAATCCTTGAACACTTTGTTCCTCTGAAGGCGTTACTACAGTTCATTGTGGACTGAAGGATATAATTTTGTTTTCTGCATAACTAATCTCTCTCAGGGCATTGACATAAAAGCATCAAGGAATAATTTAATTCTGCATTCAGCACCTTCAACTTTCAGAGCAGCTGATTTCTCTCATGCAGGGCTTCTGCTGTACCAAGTAGCATGTGATGAGGCCTACTTAATATGCAGTGGAGAAAGTGCTACAAAGAAAATAAGATAAGGTGAGATTGTTGAATATTCATTTTTCATGGTTAGAGGATATTTTTCCCATGGTTCAGTTATTCAAATTAGCTTTGGTTCATAACTGCCATTTAAACAACAAAGACTTAAAGGAACCTAAGCAGCGTAATTTCTTATGAAATATCTATGCAGTATCTCAAAGCTGTAACCAGGCACAATAGTGACAACCTTTTAGCAAAAGAAGTGGAAGAAGAGGATGAAATGTTAAGTCCTGTTGTTGAGAGCTCTGATTTACTTCTTTTCTTAGCAATGGGGATCATGCTGGGTACTGGGGAACTTATGGGGACCAGGTGTGTGTGTACAGGAGGAATGTGCTCTACTTAAAAAGATGGAAACAGGTGTCTGTACAAAATAGAAACAGAGCGAGTCAGAAGGGGCCTCCCAGCCTGACTCCTGGCTCCAGCTGGCTCTGCTCACGGCATGCCTACCATGTGCATGTCCAGCCTCTCCTTGAACACCCTCACCGATGGGGCTTCAACCACATTCCACACCCTCGGGGTCCTAACTGTCAGGAAGCACTTCCTGGCATCCAAATTGAACCTTGCTTCCCTGAGCTTTGGAATGTGTTCTGCCCTCTTCTGCAGAGGAAAACAGGTCTCTGCCCACCTTCGTGTGATACCCACTCATGTGTGTGTGTGTGTGTGACCAGCAGATCCCCTCAGAATTCCCTCTTCTCCAGACTGGAAAGGCCCAGTTCCCTCAATCTCACCTCATACAGCTTTCCCTGTAATCCGGCCACCATCCTTGTGGCCCTTCACTGCACTGACTCCAACCTGGCTATATCCTTCCTAAAATGTGGAGCCCAGAACTGAACACAATACTCCAGTTGCGGGCGCACCAGAGTCATGTAGAGTGGTAGTAATATCTCTCTTGATCTAGAAGCCACGCTTCTGGCTATGCATCCAAGGGTGGCACTTGCCCTTTTGACTACCACACCACACTGCTGACTCATGTTCAGCCTGCAGTCAAGCAGCACCCCGAGGTCCCAAGTGCTGCTCTCCAGCCACTTGTCCCCTGCCCACTTCCACAGTCTGTCCAGATCCTTCTGGATCTGGAGTACCTGCTCCTCAGTTGTGGCCACTGCCGCCATTTTAGTATCATCAGCGAATTCACAGAACTTCTGGTAGTCTTATAGGCTGGCTCATTCAGACAGGTGCAGCTTAGAATCCAGCATGGCCTGAGTAGAACCTGCCGGATGCCACCTGGAAGAGAGAGGGAGAACGCTCCCTATAAGAAAGTTTCCTGGATGTGGACTGAAGCAGATATGGCTAAGGAAGGTACCGTATTTTTCCGTGTATAAGACAATACTTTTAAAAAAAATATTTACCTAAAAATGGAGAGGTGTCTTATACATGGAGAGAACCACAGATGCACTCGGGGGGGAGACTGGTGCAGGCGCAGGTGCGCGTGTGCAGCAGCAGCAGCAGCAGCAGCTTGCTTGCTCAGAGATTGGTAAGAAAAGTGGGGGGCATCCTATACATGGGGGCATCTTATAGATGGAAAAAGACAGCAAGTTCCCATGGAGGCCCTCCCCAGTGCCCCTGTGCATGCAGAGACATTCATAATGCACTGCAAGCTGTGATTAGCTGTAGTGATTCATTTGGCTGGAGCACATGGGCGAGAATGTTGTTTCAGCTTGTTTCTGATCAGAATTTACAAACACATGTGACACTTTTATTACAAAAAGAACTTCAGATATTAAAATATGTGAATTTTGGAGAAAGTTGACATGTCAGATTTCCCTTTCAGGAGTCAGATGCCTCCTTTTCTGTCAGTGGATGCTGGAAGGCTGCAATAAGCAGCTGAACAAGAAAGTAAATGACCTGTAACTGTAGTTTGTTGCTGTGGACAGAAGAACAAACTTGTCCACTGCATGTTAGATGGTGACGTGTTTTCAGACCGCCACACTGATTTCATTGGCCTCATGTGAGCCAATCTGGTATTGTTTAGTTTTCTTGCTGAGTAGCTGACACGGCTCCAGCTGCTTTACTTTTAAAAATATCCCCCACTAATGAAATTTAGGATGCAGTGATACAAATTTCTGTTGAGTGGTGCTTTGCTGGCCTCACCACCTCAGCTCCATCTCGGATCGTTGGGCATCGGGTTCTCGTGCAGCGCACATGGCCTGGCTCCCTCGCGCGCGTGGTCTGCAGTGGGACTCTCGCCCTTCATCAGCACCTGGGAAGAGCCCTGCGCTCCCTGCTGGCTCTGGTGGTTCACGGCAGCCCCGCCTGTCCGCCCATGTGGCGTGCACAGAGCTTCCTGCGAATGGCTGCCTGCGGACAGGCGATGGGATGCCCCATGCTTTCCGGTGTCCTCGAGCAGTTCTCGGGCTTGCGGTGCATGCCCAGCCACGACGCTTCATCCAAGAGTGGGTGCCCATTGACCTGGGGCAGTGGGAGTGGGAACCCCTGTCCTCTGCCGCCATTGCCCTGCTTGGCCGCCAGGAACCCGGTGTGCATCCCGCATGCCCCTTCCCAGCTGGAAGGTTCTTGTTCCCATGGGAGCGTGAACTCTGCTGTGTCGAGGCTCACACTCTCATAGGAACAAGAGAGCAGGAGCAGGAGGCCTGGGCTGCATGCTTCTTGCGAAGGCCTGGGGCCTGGTGGTCCCGGGCAGGGCTGGGGAGCAGCTGCGGGGGGGGGGGGGGCAGTCTTCGCTCGCTTGCCTCCTGCTCCCCCTCTGCTGTAAGGCCTGGGGGTCAGAGACCTCTGACGTATAGTATACAATGCATGTTTTCTGTACCTCTTACAAAACTCTGATTTTGGGAGTGTATCCCTCTTTGTGCTCCCTAAAGAGCACTAGAATAAAGCTGTGTTTGCGTTGAGTTTCGTCTCAGACTCTTTCCAGGGCAATGGTCCAGGTCCACCCAGGCTCACCTATACTGCTGAGTCCAGTAACAAATGTATTAAGTAGCTTGAAAAGCTTCTAGATTAGGGGCAGGATGCCTCCAGTGATGCCAACTCTGGCATGTGGGGCTCTCCAGCAATAGTACAGCCTTTGGAATCCCTACCAGCTGGGAAGGAGAGGAGAAACTGAAATACATGAACTTTAAGGATATGAGTGTAAAACACAGAATAAGAATCTACACAGCTAACCAAAAAGTACTTCTTCTGACCCACATTTCCTGTTGCAGCACTCTACTCCTACTGCAGAGAAAATCAAGAAACTAAAAGATCATGAGTGTAAAATTGTCAATGGCATTGGTTGCCGGTGGGAAATCTGCAAAGCCGCACAAAATTATACTAATATCCTCAGAGCCACATAAAACTTCAGCAGCAAATTCTGATAGCGTCCAAAACAGATATTTTTGTGGTATCTTCTGAACATCTTTGACTGTCCGGGGAGCACTCCCAAAACCATGTATATGCAGATGCAGTAATCAAAGGCAGCACAGCACAAAAATCACACTTCTTCATGCCTGCTCATAGGTAAGGAAGACTTGATTACTTTGGCAGCAAGATCTGAGTGTTCAACTTGCTCATGTGTCCACAGCATCTATCACCCAAAGCACCTCTAACAGCTGCAATCACTTTCCTGTTCCTTTTTTTCCTATAAAAGTAAAAATGCCAACAACATATCTACTGGTTTTGCTGTTACCCCTTTAGTCTTTCTGGAGTTGTGTTGGATGAAGTAAAGCTCTTCCTTCCTTTTTGCCTTTCTTTCTCACAACAATGAGTTGTGAAAGCAATCTAGGGAGTGGGACAGGGGCTAGGAAGGTGCGGCTGGGCATCCCGCAATCCAGGGCCTAGTCTCCATGGAGCAACTTGGGTGGCTTTGGCCAGGCCGAGGCCCTCAGCGCAGCCTTGCTCACGGGCTGTTGCTGCCTGGATACGAGAGGAGAGGAATTATGCAAGCTGCTGCGAGTTCCTTGAAAGGGAAAAAAGTGGGATACAAGTTTAATAAATTTATATTTACACCCTGATGCTATACTCAGAGAGGTGAATCTATTTTTATACTGTTTTATAGTATTTTGCAGTATATTTATTGCCTGTGTTATAATTCTAAATACATAAATAATGGAAACGAAATAAAGTGCTCCACAAAACCACAGGAAGAACTGCAGCAAGAATCATTGGTTTTGAGCATGCTTACCATCTGTGGGAGCTGTTGGTTTGCCAAATGGCTGCGCCTCAGCATGACTGCCAGCTGGGCCAATGATGGCAATGAAGGGCACCCAAGCCGGCGAACGTGCTCCACATCTCGAGACGTGTGTCCTGGTGTGTCTGTGCAAGGAAGGGGAGCAAAGCATTGCTTCTTTTTGTGCATAAGCAAACTTCATCTGATAGTAGGACTGGGGTGGGACAGGTATCTATTTATTTGTTTCTATACTGGCCAACATCTGAGGCTCTGGTTCCCCACAAGCCATTTGCCATCTAAAAAAGCTTAGCCACAACTGGGCGGAAGCTTTAGCTTTGTACACAGATTCTGATCCAGGAGGAGAGGGTGGAGAGCCAAGCCTGGACGGAGGAGCAAGGAGGAAGAAGCTGATTCAGCCAGTCCTCCACTGCTGGAAGATTCAGCTTTGATGGAGGCCCCTGCTTGTCAGCCAGGCACGCCATTCCTGGCAATGGGGCAGCAGCAGGAGGGCTCTGTGGGACTGGGTGCTTCAGAGGTGCCTTTTTGAGTCCATCAGCAGCACAAAAGGGTAGATATGCCTGGTCAGGTACCTAGTGGAAGGGCAGATTTCACTGCTAGGACTGAGTGTCCAAGTAGGCATCTCTAGAAGTAAGTCCCCTGTATATAAATCTGTGCAGTTTCCAGTAGTCTTTGCAGTAGGTGATGCACAGCAAACCTGGGAAGCTTTTCCACCTTCTGTGAAATTGGATTGTGGTGGCAAGAAATGAGTAGCACTCGCAGTGTCTGCAGTCTGGCATACTTTCTCTGACTGGACTGTTCAGCATCTGTGTAGTGTGGAACTGTGTATTGCCTCTGTGTTGCCCTTTTGCTTATTTCCACATTGCTGCAATAAAAGTTTTATTGGCACTCTTCCTTTGTAGGACTTGAAGAACCAGGAAACATTTTGTACCACTGTTGTAAGCCGCGATTTTACGGACGAGACCAGAGACTGGTTGGAATTATCGAGAGAGATTTATTTACCTGCCGGCAGGGACCATCACTTGTTAGAGTGCGGTGCTGAGCAGATCGAAGGCAGGATTTTTATACTCTTTTACACGGACGGCTATGCAGGTGCTTGAATAACAGCGAACAATAGGGGAAATCCACTGAGCTACATTCGCACACAATTTTTTTATGCTAAAGCAAGCAAGCGAGGGTACAAGGGCATGACGTTATGCTGGAGCGTAGCAACAAAGGCTGCTTTGTGGTCAGCCTTGCGTAGCGTGCACATTCGTTGGGGTTCTTGTTCTTACGCGAACAGGACACTCTGATCATGCTTCTTACCTGTGACGAGCCATGCCCTAGCTGCATGTTCGATGAAGAGGGGGGTTACAACAAATACCAAAATCCAATTAGGCAGAGCAACCCCAGGTGGGTCACTGAATAAAAATTGTAGTGATGGGTGGGCCACACTGAATAACTTACCTGCCTAGTCTCAGTAGACTTTGGTGGACCTTACGGGAGGACTCAAGAACTAAAAGCAGGCTGCACTAGAGAGGGGTTTTTTTTGTTTTGTTTTGTTTTTACAGCAACCAGTTTTAAAGTAGACCATGATCTGCATAATTTGTTTTTTTGAAGGACAGGGAAATTTGTGTAAAATAGAGCCAAAAATATGGTTAGAATTTGTGCTAATTGTGGACATATTTCACCGAAACGGAAGTTGCATTTGCACTTGCACAAAAATGCAAATTGAGATCTGCTTTCAAAGCAGAAGCCTGTGCACTGGTTTGATTTATGTCAAGTGGTACCAGTGCTTTGCCACAGGCCAGAATCTGGGGGCCCTTGCAGGCAGATTTCTCACGCATCCCACCCCTGACTATCTGGAAAAGGAAACATTACCCAGATCACCACAGTGAGGAGAAAGAGGGAGAGGCATCAGATGAGACTCGCTAATAGAGAGGCAAGGAGTGAAGAACCGAGCCCTCCGGCCCGTCAAGCCCTACTATTCTGTGAACATCTCAGGAAGTGTGTTGCTTCTGCAACCATGAACGCAAAATGCAATTAACAAGCTGCTGAGACTCAAGTTGCCTTCCAAATCTTGCTTTCTGCTTCAGGAGCTGTTGGTTGGCCAGCATTTGGTCCATTATTCATCTTGGTGAGCTTTCAGATCTTGGTGTGTTAGTCCCTCTCTCCAGCTAGATTATATTAGTTTCTCAAGACACTAAAATGAATAGGGTTCCTCCGATAATTGTCATGGTCAGAGAAGTGTGACATATCACATCCATTGGTTTGAACCATTTTCTCATTCTAAAGTGACTGTATGGGGAAAATCAGATTTAAAAATTGGTAAGACAACATCTATGTGGTGGATGTCGTTGGAGATGTTGATTTTTCCCTTCAGTCAGTCAGTTGGTGCTGGCAGGCAATGAGCTCCTGTCATTCTCAGCTTGGCTAGTCCGATGCACTTTGCCTGCCCTGGCTGAACAGTAATACTGAATCGCAACACTTTTTAGCAACTAGATGTGGCCCTGCCAACAGAACTTCCTTCATTTTGGAATCCCTCACTGACGCTGAGTCCACGTTCATCAAGAATTATCCTATTTTGTCTAATGACTGGAACATTTCTGCATGTATGCCAGAACCATCATGGATCATAGGTTACTTTGGCTTTGTGTTTATTGCACACCACAGTTTTTAAAATAAGAGTTTGTTTAAATCGGTTGATTACAGTTCATGCTTCTTTACCCATACATATCGGAAATGTCCAAGGATTACCTCTTTTCAGGAGGAGACCATATCATGGATAAGCACAGCGCTTTACCTAAGCTTCCTCAATGGGGTGCTGTACGAGGGGTGTTGTTAATGGCTTGGCACATCTGGGGGCTTTGTTGTGTGCTGTTTCTGTTCTAACGGCACCACTGGAAAACAAGCCATTGAAAATTTATCAAATGAGAGCCATTCTGTGTCTACAAATGAAGGAAAACAAGGAGAAGAAGGGCCTTCTCTGCGGTGGTGCCCCAGCTGTAGAATGGACTCCCCAGAGGTGTATCTGGCATCGGCTATTTTCATTTTGGCACCAGGCCAAAACTTTTTTATTTTCCCATTATTTTAAATGTAGGTATTGTTTTAAGATTGGTATTATGTATTGTTTCTGGATGCTGCATCTCATTTATTTTATTTTATTACTGCCTTGAGGCACTGTGAAGGGCAGGGTATAAAAGCTTTAAATAAATAAATAAATTTCTAGCCTTTTTGTAGCTTTGGCACACCTGGAGCAAACCACACCATGGTGGCACCGAGGTAAGAAAGACGGCTCATTTGCCATCCTGATTAGAAGAGCTTGATCCAGCAACTGAGACAAGTCGCTGGAAGGAAAATGCTTGATTTCTATTTTATGGAGGAGTCCATACAGGACTGGCAACTGGAATAATATACTTTAAATGATGGTATAGGTTCCATTCCTTCAAACATTTTCCAAGGTATATGACTGAGGCTTGCTATCTCTTCCTAGCAGGTAAAGTTGAAAAGGCACCCCCCCACACACACAATGTAATAATATCATCAAAACAGCTTGTAGTTCACTAAATGAGGTGCAGTTTGGGATGATTCAACAGAAGAAGTTATGGTTTTATAGAGGATCTTATTGGAGACAATACAACTTTATTTATATGAAGAGTACCATTACCAGTTCCTCCTTAGCAACATTTATTTATTTAAAGTTTTTCTATGCCATCCCATTACTTAAAAAGTCTCTGGACAGCAGCTTACAAAGAACAAAAACCAAAGAACCAAAACCATAACAATGACAATGCACATCACACTACATCTAAAAATAGTGATTAAAACAAGGATAAAACCAATTAATTATTAAAATACTGGGAAAATTAAAAGGTCTTCACCTGATGCTGAACAGAATAGAGCAACAGCGCCAGGCAAGCCTTCCTGGGGAGCGTGTTCCACAGTCAGGGACACCACTGCTGAAAAGGCCCTTCTCCGAGTAACTACCCTCCTGATTTCCTTCAAAGAGTGTTCCTGGAGAAGGGCCTCTGCCTCCGATCTCGGGGGGTGGGCTGGCACATAGGGAAGAAGGTGCTCCTTCAGGTATCCAGGACCCAAGCCGTTTAGGGCCTTATAGGTCATCACCAACACCTTAACTTGGGCCAAGACTTCAACTGGCAGCCAGTGTAAGTGATGTAGGACCAGTGTGATATAAGAATATCTGCTGGTCCCTGTTAATAACCTGGCAGCTCTATTCTGGACCAACTGAAGTATCTGGTCCGTCTTCAAGGGCAGACCACGTAGAGCACATTGCAATAGTCCAACCGGAAAGTTACCAGATCCTGGGTCACCAATGCCAAGTGCTACTCATCCAGGTAAGGACACAGCTGATGTATCAATCAAAGTTGAAGGAAAGCACTCCTTGCCACTGCCAGCACCTGATGCTCCAGGGACAGGTCAGGGTCAAGGAGCACGCCCAAGCTGCATACCTGTCCTTTAGAGGGAGTGCAACCCCATCCAGAACAGGGCAGAAATCACTTGCCCGTAAGGCTGAACCACCTACCAACAGGACCTCCATCTTGTCTGGATCAAACCTCAATTAATTGGCCCAATACCCCAGTCAGGCACTGATTAAGGACCAACACTGCCTCACCTGGATTGGATATAAAAGAGAGGCAGAGCTGGGTGTCATCAGCATAAAGGTGGTTGATGTAAATGTGGTTCAAAACTGGTTCAAAAGATATAGACGCTTGTCAGTGACAGTTTGTACACTATGTTGTCACTGCAGTTGGATAAACTTAGCGGAATGCTCTTTGCGGATGCTTGCTGCTTGGAAGTTAATGCAAAGTGAATGTAACTGGATTTTCATGCCAATGTAATGAGGGCCTAACAACACTTCCAGCTTTTGAATGGGTGGTTTGTAGATGCCACTTGTGAGTGATAACGGTACGGCTCTTTGGTCTGCATTTCCTGAAGTTCACACATTAGTCAGAGCTGTATTTTCATATACACATATATATTCATAGGTACATATTTTGTATGCATGTATAGTGTTTCTTTTCAATTTGTGTTAGAATATTGTATTTTCCCTTACTTCTTATAGTTTGCTTCACTGAAATTTTCAATAAAATGCATTAAAATCATACATGAAGGAAACACTGTGTATATTTAAACATCCAAGAGTGTGGAATTCAGTATTAAATTAATAGATGTATTATTTTGACCTTCTTATTTAAAATTCTGTATGCAACACATAAAGCACCTTGACAATGGAACAGCATTAAAAGATGCAATTGATGTAAATAATGTTGCCTCTGTTTCAGCATAGAAACATAGAAACAGAGCGAGTCAGAAGGGGCCTCCCGGGCCATCTAGTCTGACCTCCAAGCATCTCCTTGGCAAAAACATTTGGTTTTCTTTTACCCTCTTCTCAATAAGTTTGCAATGCAGAACAAGCTGTGGGGAATCGGAGAAAAGCCATGCAGAGGAGATGGGTGCTTTGCTTAATGGAAGGAAGGAATCCACTTCACTTCCTATCTGTCATGTGCTTCCACAGACTTCAAACTTTAAAACCAGCCCAGAGATCCTTTCCCTGTCTACTCCTAGAAAGCACTTCCAACAGGCTAATACGGTCATTTCTCAGTGTTTTGAAAACAGCAGAATAATACAAATTTTAGCTAAAATATATATTTGTATATAACTGTAATTGTCATAGCAAAATGTGGACTAACTGATTCTCAGCAGAATAATGATGCTTCATTTCAGCATCTCCTAAATATTGTGAGAAATATTTAAGGTGTGTGTTGTGGGGGGGGGGGTCTGTGAAATGTCTGGAAGCAAGAGCTGCTTTGGGGGAGAGTCAATCACTAAAACACACACAGATGCACAAATGCAGCTTCCCCCCATGATTTCTGGACAGTTACATGCTGTCTGTCAATGTCCGATGACTTGGGGAATGGAAGGGTGGGGGCCCAAATGAGATGCGGCGGCGGCGGCAGCAAAGATCTGACTCTGCAGTTCCTGCACCATGACTGCCTTCCATCTTCAGACCAAGCACAGACCCTCTTGACCACGTGAAGTCCTTTGTGTGGGATCCAAACAAAGGCCTATTGAAATCAGCATTCTCTTCTCCTAACAGCCACCATGAATCCACAGTCAGTGCAGGAGCACAATTTATTGCTTTCCTGTTTGTGTTCCCATTTGGTATTGTCGAGAAGCCTCGATGGCAGCCACAAGAGAGGATATCTGGGTTCAATCAGGAAAGACCCGTTTGCCTTGAACCTCAGCAGTTTTATGGAAAAATCACCCAGGACCACTGTAGTTACTTATGACAGCATCCTACTGAGTAGTGGTTCTGTCAACTACAAGCTTTTAGAACATGGGTCCTCAAACTATGGCCCACAGGCCATAGGGAAAGGTTCAGATGCAGCAAGATGATCCAAGGGCTGGAAATAAAGCCCTACAAGGAGAGATTAAAAGAACTGGGGGTGTTTCACCTGGAGAGACTGAGAGGAGATAGGATAGGACTTGAATGGAAGACCAGGATTTCTTCTCAATCATCCCACAGTGTAGGACATGGAATAACTGGTTCAAGTTTCAGGGAGCCAGATTCTGATAGGATACCAGGAAAAAGGTTCTGCCTGTTAGAGCAGCATGACAGTGGAACTAATCATCTAAGGGAGGTCATGGGCTTTCCCGCACTGGAGGCATTCAAAATGCAGCTGCGCAGCTGTTGGAGAGGGATGGTTTGAGTCCTGGACTGTGCAGGGGGTTGGACCTGAACGCCTTCCTGGCACCCTCCAACTCTGGAATTCTATGATTCTATGATGCAAAGCCAGATACTAACAAAATATCCAACTAGCATTAACATCCAGTGAAAGCGTGGCCATCAGGAATGTTCCAGTCTCAGAGTAGTTCAGGAGCTATTGCTGGGCCTGTCACCATGGAAACTTTTCAGGATTGTATTACTAGATTTGAATAAGCAGCTACCAATGCCCATCCTGAGAATGTCTCTGGTTGAAGAGATATATATAATCTCTGGCAAACTGAGTATCATTCAGGTAGGCTCTTTGGCCAAATGTATTTGTGTTTTTAGTGCTTTCGTTGTTGGGCTTTACCTGCCAGACATGACATGATTGATGGGTAAGTCAGAAAAGATTAAAGTTGGAACAGCTCCCTGTGGGGCTTTGGGAACAATTTCCTACAGCTTTCAGATATGGGGCATGTGGTCAGAAGGCTCCTGACGATTGCTACCATGCCTCTCTTGAGGAAGCTCCTGCAATGAGGTCTCCTGGAAAAAGGAAGTATCCTGCAACCAGGCCAAAACCTCACCCACAGTTTTATTACTGAAGCTGGTTGCTGCTGAAGTCAGATGCTATGGCCTTGTCTCCCATCATTGCCTATCTTCTGGTTGTGTAAACCCCTTTTCTTGCGCAAGTCTTGACATCCCCAACTCCCATAAATCTAAAAGTCCTGTGGCAATGGGCAAGTGACGAAGCAGCAGGTGTGGATACACTGGGAGCTGTAGCCGCGGACCTGCACACAGGCGGCTCAGGTCTAATGGTCGTCTTCTTGCTGACTGAAGCAACAGCTGAATTTGATGTCTACCTGAGTGACTAAGCAGCCCTCTTTAGGACCACACTGCTCACCTCCATAGCAAGAGGAAGGGGCTAGAAAAATTGCCCTAAACATAGTTTGCTTCATAGAACCCTGGCCAGCTTACCATGGCTGGAGGGGATCCCATCTCATGGGGTTGAACAACAAAACTTCAAATAAAACGCAAGGTAACACCACTCACTATTGGCACATGGAACGTACGCACGCTTCAAGATAACCCCTCAGCAAATCGACCAGAAAGAAGAACAGCCTTGGTCGCCAGAGAGCTCGCAAGATTTAACATCAGTATTGCAGCCCTGTATGAAACTCGCCTAGCCAACGAAGGTCAGCTCACAGAAATAGGAGGCGGTTACACATTCTTCTGGTGTGGATGCAGCAGTGATGAACGATGTGAATCTGGAGTTGGCTTTGCAGTTAAGAATCATCTTGTCCGCACACTTGCCAGTCTTCCCAAGGGCTTGAACGACCGGCTCATGACACTGCATCTCCCACTACCGAGAGGAAAGCAAGCCACACTAATCAGGGCCTACACACCCACAATGACAAATCCGGATGAAGTAAAGGACAAGTTTTATGGAGACCTTGATGCCCTACTCTCATCCGTGAAGCGCACCAACAGGCTGATTCTACTTGGCAATTTCAACGCGAAAGTAGGATCTGATCACTCTGCCTGGGATGGCGTCATTGGAAGAAATGGAATCGGCAAATGTAACAGCAACTGCCTACTACTATTGAAGACATGTGCGGCTCATGATCTGATCATCACCAACACCATCTTCTGCCTGTCCACTCACAAAAAGACATCTTGGATGCACCCACGTTCCAAGCACTGGCATCTCATTGATAATGTCATTGTGTGGAGGGAAGACAAACAGTGACCAAGGCTATCCCAAGTGCTGACTGTTGGACTGACCACAGACTCATCATCTCCAAATTAAGCCTTCACATCAAGCAAAGAGACATCCGCAGGGAAACAAAGCTGTGATGGAAAAGATCAATGTCAGTAAACTGAGGCACCCCAACATAGCAGCTTCACTAGCAGAAGATCTTGACAACCAACTCTCAGAGCTGCAATTAGAGGGAAATGCTAAGAAGGACTGGGAACGCTTCCGGGATATTGTGAACTCTTCTGCACTAAAGGTTCTTGGATCCTTACACAGGAAACAGCAGGACTGGTTTGATGAAAACGATGAAGAGAACAAGGCCCTGCTTGCTGAAAAGCACTGCCTTCATCATGCTCATCAGAACGACCCGTCGTCAACAGCCAAGAAAAATGCCTTCAACAACATTTGCAGGACCATACAAAGCAAGCTTCGCAAGATGCAGGACTCCTGACTGAGTGCCAGAGCAGATGAAATCCAGAAGTTTGCTGATAGAAATGATGCCAAATGGTTCTACGAAGCCCTCAGATCCTTGTATGGACCTCAGCCCTCTGGGAACTTCCCTCTACTGGACTCAGATGGTGCAACTCTCACTACTGAGAAGACTCTGATTCTACAGCGTTGGGCTGAGCACTTCCAATCCGTACTGAACTGCCCATCCTCCATCAATAACGAGGCAACTGACAGAATGCCCCAGGCGGATATCAACCACAGCCTGGACGTCCCACCATCAGAGACTGAAACCCTACAGGCCATCAGCCAGCTGTCCAGTGGCAAGGCCTCAGAATCTGACGCAATCCCAGCAGAGGTCTATAAGGAAGGTGGTGCAGTGCTTGTCAACAAACTCACCCAGCTGTTCCAGTCCTTCTGGAATCAAGGATTCATTCCTCAGGAACTGAAAGACGTGTCCATCGTACACCTCTACAAGAGGAAAGGAAATTGACAAGTCTGCGATAATCATAGAGGAATATCACTGCTTTCCATTGCAGGCAAGATCCTTGCATGTGTGTTGCTGAATCACCTGACTGACCACCTGGAATAGGGTCTACTAGCCGAGACACAGTGCAGCTTCTGCAAAGAGCGGGGCACTGTGGACATGATCTTCACAGCCCGACGGCTCCAAGAGAAGTGTCAAGAGCAAAATCGTGAACTGTACACCATCTTCATGGATCTCACCAAGGCTTTTGACGCTGTCAGTCACGAAGGTCTGTGGCGCATCATGTCGAAGTTTGGGTGCCCCGACAGATTCATCCTGATGGTCCATCAGTTCCACGACAGCGTGATGGCTTGTGTTTTGGACGACAGAAAGGCTTCAGAGGCCTTTTCTGTCACAAACAGCATCAAGCAAGGGTGCATACTGGCACTGACCCTGTTCAGCATGATGTTTTCAGCCATGCTGGCAAACGCCTTTCCGAACAAGTCCTTGGGAGTCAGCCTGAGATACAGAACCAAAGGGAAACTGTTCAACCTGTGAAGACTCCAGGCTGTCACCAAGATAAAGGAGACTGTGCCCTGAATGCTAGATCAGAGCAGGAAATGCAAGCCAGCATGGACAAATTCGCAGCAGCATGTGACAACTTCGGCCTTCTCATCAACACAAAGAAAAACAAAGCGATGCACCAGCCAGCTCCGAAACCCCAACACCAAGAGCCCACCATCACAGTGAAGGGACAAAAGTTGCAAGCAGTGGACCAATTTACATACCTTGGCAGCACCCTCTCCCACGCAGTGACAATTGACATCGAGGTCAACTGCAGAATCGCTAAGGCAACCTCAGCATTCGGCGGACTGCTGACCAAAGTGTGGGACTGCTGTGGAATAAGCCTTGCTACAAAGCTTAAAGTCTACCGAGCAGTAGTGCTAACTACCCATGAACAGCTCACAACTCATTAGATGTCAAGGTCCTATTCGAAAACTATGGACGAACATCATCAAACCCCTTTTCACTGGAGGTCACAATGCCTCATCTGCATGTCCTAAGGGTTGGGGCTAGTGGTTGTTAAGCCAGGAAGCTTTGGGAAGCAACACAGCTCAAAAGGTGGTGACATGCCCTCTAGATTGCCTCAAAAGGTGTGGGATCTTTGCTGGGGTTTAACATGCACAGCCAAAAAGAACAAGGCCCGGTTTTGCATTCACACAAACACATACACACTTAGAAACACATATTCAGCAGAAAGAAAATAGGAGGCACAAGCTTTTAACCTGGTGGTGTCTAGACAATAAATATTCCTGTTGCATCCCAATATGAATCTGTCGTTCTAAGGAGATAAAGAACAGAGAGAGAAAGCAAGTGAGAGAGCGAGAAAGGGAGCCTCTGTCTCTGACGGCAGCCTTGTGTGCAGGCAGGAAGGGGAAAGGTGACCCCAGGCCATGGGCAGCCTGTGTTCAGACTTGCCTCCCTCTCCCTATTTTCAGAGCACGTCTGAATACACCAGTGCCTGATATTTAGCCTGCATTTCTCTTGCATGCACATCTATGGCTAATGACTTCTGCGATTAGCATGACTTATGCTAATTACTGGAAGGGTGCTTGATTGTTTCTTGATGACCTTAGCTATTGTTTCTCTGGGCAAGAGAGGAGTTCTTTGCCTGTGTTTGCTAGGTGCTATAGGTGAGGTAATTTCTGGGTGCCTTTGTACAAGGGGGAATCCTCCTTGCAGAGTTATTTTGCCTAATCTCTCCTAGGGAAAACATATCCAACCTTTTCTTCCCAGGAATCCCAGCATTCATTCTGATCTCACAGTGGCCAGCCCAGGATGTTAGGTTCTTCCTGAACTCAAGCCTACCCAACATGGCCCATGGCCTGCAAGTCCATCCTGGCCTGAGTGCATATTGAGAATTAATTAATTAATTAATTCCAGTTCTATGTCACCCCATAACCTGAAGGTTCTCTGGGCAGCTTACAAACACCAAAAACAGCAAATAAATACAATGGATAGAACAGATGAAACAGAAAAAAACAATAAAATTTGTTGTTGTTGTTGTTGTTAGTCACAAAGTTGTGACCGACCCATCACGACCCCATGGACGACACTCCTCCAGGCCTTCCTGTCCTCTACCATCCCCCAGAGTCCACTCAAGCTCACACCGACTGCTTCAGTGACTCCATCCAGCCATCTCATTCTCTGCCGTCCCCTTCTGCTTTTGCCATCTATTGTTCCCAGCATTAGGCTCTTCTCCAGGGAGTGCTTCCTTCTCATTAGGTGGCCAAAGTATTTGAGTTTCATCTTCAGGATCTAGCCTTCTAAAGAGCAGTCAGGGTTGATCTCCTCTAGGACTGACTGGTTTGATCGCTTTGCAGTCCAAGGGACTCGCAGGAGTCTCCTCCAGCACCACAATTCAAAGGCCTCAGTTCTTTGGCCCTTTCACAGCCATACACTGCAACTGGGAAAACCATATGCACTTTTGTTGGCAGGGTGATGTCTCTGCTTTTTAGTATGCTGTCTAGATTTGCCATAGCTTTCCTTCCCAGGAGCAAGCGTCTATTAATTTCTTGGTTGCAGTCCACGTCTGCGGTGATCTTGGAGCCCAGGAAAATAAAATCTGTCACTACCTCAATTTCTTCCCCATCTATTTGCCAGGAGGTGATAGGAGCAGATGCCATGATCTTAGTTTTCTTAATGCTGAGTTTCAAGCCAACTTTTGCACTCTCCTCCTTCACCTGCATCAAGAGGCTCTTTAGTTCCTCTTCACTTTCTGCCATGAGAGTGGTATCATCTGCATATCTGAGGTTGTTGATATTTCTCCCAGCAATCTTAATTCCAATTTGTGATTCATCTAGGCCCGCCTTTCTCATGATGTGCTCTGCATGTAAGTTCAATAGGCAGAGCGACATTATACAGCCTTGCTGAACTCCTTTCTCCATTTTGAACCAATCAATGATTCCGTGTCCAGTTCTCACCGTTGCTTCTTGACCCGCATATAGGTTTCTCAAGAGACAAATAAGATGGTTTGGTACTCCCATCTCTTTACGAACTTGCCACAATTTGTTGTGATCCACACAATCAAAGGTGTTAGCATAGTCAATGAAGCAGTAGATGCTTTTCTGGAACTCCCTAGCTTTCTCCGTGATCCAGCGTATGTTGGCAATTTGACCTATAGTTCCTCTGCCTCTTCGAAACCCTGCCTGTACTTCTGGTAGTTCTCAGTCCACATACTGCTGAAGCCCAGCTTGTAAGGTTTTGAGCATAACTTTGCTAGCATGTGAAATGAGTGCAATAGTGCGGAGTTTGAACATTCTTTGGCATTATCCTTCTTTGGGATAGGAATGTAAACTGACCTTTTCCAATCCTGTGGCCACTGCTGAGTTTTCCAAATTTGCTGATATTTATTTATTTATTTAGAACATTTCTATGCCGTCCCATTTGCAAAGAGCCCCGGGGCGGCTTACAAACCAAACAACAATACACACAATTAACCTTAAAAATCTGGAGACATCTTGGCACAATATAGAAACCCAATAAATAGTCAACAATTAACAATTAAAATAACTTTTAAATAAAAAGGTCTTGGCCTGGTGCCGAAAAACAAATAACGACGTTATTTGCATGTATATTGCGTATAGCACTATTTTTGCATCGTCATTTAGGATTTTGAATAGCTCAGCTGGAATACTGTCTCCTCCACTAGCTTTGTTGTTGCTCAGGCTTCCTAAGGCCCATTTGACTTCACATTCCAGGATGTCTGGCTCGAGGTCAGTGACCACCCCATCGTGGTGATCAGGGGCATTAAGCTCTTTCTTGTATAGTTCCTCTGTGTAATCTTGCCACCTCTTCTTAATCTCTTCTGCCTCTGTTAGGTCCCTGCCATTTTGGTCCTTTATCATGCCCATCTTTGCATGAAACGGTCCCTTCATATCTCCAATTTTCTTGCAGAGATCTCTGGTCCTCTCTATTCTATTGTTTTATAGAAACATAGAAACAGTGAGTCAGAAGGGGTCTCCCGGGCCATCTAGTCTGACCCCCGGCACCTGCTGGCTCCGCTCACGACATGTCCACCATGTGCATGTCCAGCCTATCTTTGAACACCCGCACTGATGGGGCCTCAACAACCTCTCGTGAAAGCCCATTCCATATCCTCAGGAAGTGCTTCCTGGCATCTAAATGAAACCTTGGTTCCCTGAGCTTGGCTCCATTGGAGAGCGTCCTACCTTCCTCTGCAGGGGAGAATGAATATTTATTATTTATTAAAACATTTTTATGCCGCCCCATTCACCAAAGCCTCGGGGCGGCTTACAACGTTAAGTTAAAATAAAATAAAATAAAAAATAAAAAAATAATTATAACATTAAATTAAAAAATACAAACATTAAGTTAAAAATGCAAAAATACCAATATAAAATAGCTTTCTTCTATTTCTTTACAGTGTTCATTTAAGAAGGTATTCTTATCTCTTCTAGCTACTCTCTGGAATTCTGTGTTCAATTCGGTGTATCTTTCTTTTTTCCCCTTGCCTTTCACTTCCCTTCTTTCCTCAGCTATTTGTAAAGCTTCCTCAGACCGCCATTTTGCTTTCTTGCATTTCTTTTTCTTTGGGATAGTTTTAGTTGCTACCTCTTGTACGATGTTGCAAACATCTGTCCATATTTCTTCAGGCACTCTGTCTATCAGATCTAATTCCTTAAATCTATTTGTCACCTCTACTGTATATTCATCAGGGATATGATTTAGGTCATACCCGAAATTTAGGTCATAATTTTGTCATAAAATTAGTAGGTTATAATAAAATTGCAAAATCACACACAGCATGACAAAATATAACCAATAAAATTAACAGCCAAAATTAAATAAATAATAAAAACCCCAAAATATAAATTATTGCTTAAATTAACCAAAAGCTTGTTTGAACAAAAATGTTTTTACCTGGTGTCTAAAGGAAAGCAGAGTTGACGCCAGCTGTATGTCTCTAGTATGGTGCTAATATTGATACATACACATGTTATACTATTTGTCTATTCCTCTCAAGCTTCAATCCTGACCCTTCGATTTGTTCATTTTTGCTGAAGGGATGTGTCACAGATTGGCTTGTCAGAAAAGACTGAGCCAAAATAGAGTTGCACAAAATAGCACAAAATGCTCAGTGCAAGACTCTGTCTGGACAACATGAGCAAAAGCTCTGACATAACACAGCTGCTAAAAGCTTGACACAGTAAGAACAGCTTTAGACTTCAGGTCTAAACCAGGGTTCCTCAAACTTTTTGAACAGGGGGCCAGTTGAAAGGTGCCAGGGATGGGCGTGGGCTGCCAAGGCGGTGCAGGCAGGGGGCGCGGGCTGGACCGGGGGGGGGGGGCATGCAGAAAGGCAGGGGCATGCGTGCGCAGGGATCATTTTCTCCCAATGAGTCCAAATCAATCTCCTTGCGAGCAAGCCGGTGCCTTGGGGCTGGCTTGCTCACAAGGAGATTGTTTTGGACTCGCTCGGAGAAAAGGAACTCCCAGCAAGGTGCTGGCTTGTTTGCAAGGGGATCCGTTTCTCTGAGTGAGTCCAAAACGATCTCCTTGCGAGCAAGTCAGCACCTCGCTGCGCATGTGCACGTGTGGCAAGCTATGGCGAGCCGGATCAATGGGCATGGTGGGCCAGATTCAGCCCACGGGCCATAGTTTGAGGACCCATGGTCTAAAGGACCCACAGGAATCCATGTTCACCAGGAATCCATGTTGCAAGTCTTGCTCCCACATATACCTCCAATCCTGTCCTGAACGTTCTTCTTTTTGTGCTTTTTTATCTTAATCCATTCAGCCCTATTCTTTTACTCTCCTGTGCCTATAACAAACTGCCCACGTGATCCCCCACCCTCCCCCCAATAGTTTATGTAACTGATAGATTATAAGTACACCCTGTACAGACTCTGTCTTGGTAGCCCCTTTATGCTGCATTCATTTCCCGTATGCCTGAATAAACTGTAAAAGTTCTTTTGCTTGTGCATCCCCGGCATACCTGCTCTCTCTGCTTTTTCTTGTCAAGTCCAAGTTAAACCTCCCTTTTCAGCTGGCCATCCAGCTGCATATTGGGAAAAACTGGGCAGGATATCTAGTGACATAACACAGATAAGACACTGACTGAGCCCTTTTGACCCTCCCCTGAAGACCTTCTTCTGTGTGGGTAAGTTTCCCACACATGTCTACTTGACGCACCTGTCCATGTGACCAATGAGCTCTAACTTTTGGGTGGGATCAAGGTGGGGTAGGAACATGAGGAGCTTCCCAAAGCCATGGTTTCTCCAGCTAGGAAGGTCTGGATTCTACACACATGCACATTTTGGCTCAGCCAGCTGGAGGCAATGAGTTCTGCAACCAGAAACATTTCTCAAGTATGGTGCTACAGGCAGTGGTGGACTCCAATGGAAGGTTTCAAGATGCTGGGGTGTCCAGGCAATGTCATGACATGGCCATTGTTGGGGAATTCAGAAAAATCCTGGTAGAAAAAGGTTGCTTATATCTGCCTTTCTGTTATAAATTCAAACCTGCACCATTTTCTCAGAAAGTAACAGAATTCCAAGCCAGGTTACTGTTTAGCACTGCTGTTTCTTTAAGAAGCTGGTACTCATAGCTAGCCTCAGAGGCTGCAGGGGAATTTTACCTTCTCTTGCAGATCAGCAAGAGCTGATAAGGCTGCCAGAGAAATTTTTTAGCAGTATAATAACTACCCTAATTTGCATGATCAAACTCACAGTGAAGACTGGCAATGGCTCCTGATGGTTAACAATCTCCTGTAATCAGTGGCAATGTATTGAGCCCACTCTGCAGAACCCTTACATTCTTTTGATTGTGTTCCCCTTATTTCATCATCAACAACCCTGCTGCTATGACATGCGACTCAGAATTGATAAAACACTCTGTATACATTCTGGAAGGTTGTAGTTGGCCTGCCCCCTACCAGGCAGTGGTGTTGTAAGCATGGGTTCTCTGAAGAGGGTGTCTGAATGATCTTTCCATAAACTGGTAAGGTCCAAGGAGAAAGGGCTCTCCCCTACTGAATCCGTTTATACATTCTTGCGGCTGCCCCAGTACCATCTTCTGGCATTCCCACTTGTGGACAAACTGGAGAGAGAAATCTTCTTCAGAAGCCCTTCACCCCTCAGGCTTGTCAACAGGAAGCCCACCTGCTCTGCTCCTGGGTGACCAGGCTTCCATGTTGCAGTTGTGGCTGATGATGCTTCCCCAGAACGTTCAAGCCAAACTTCAGGTGCTATGACAGCCATGCAACTCTCCCTGTGGATGTAGAGGAAAAGGCCATTTCTATGGGTAGATCCATTTAGTAAGCAGCCACTTTAGGTAAGGGACATCAGGGAAAAAAGAAGTGTGGACAGAGAACTTGCCCAGGGAATTGTGCAGACTACACAGGAAGATGCAAGCAACATATGACCAAATTTGAAGTTTGTGGCTATGTGGAAAGGGTGGAAAGTTATGTTAGCACACAAACCACCTTCACAACTTTTAGAACAGGATAATGTTGCATTAAATTTTAAAGCCAGGACAAACTGGAAAAAAGTATGATGCAATTCAGCAATTGTGCTATACTGCACTGCCACCTTGTGGTTGTATAATATATATAGGAGAGCTGAGAAAGCAAAGCCTTGGAAAGAACCTCACTTTTCCCCCAGGAAAGGAAAAGTGAAAAACCTCCCTGTAACACATGCGAAACATTTCCCCACAGAGGAGCCCACAACAAATATTGCAGGAGCATTTGAAGTTAATGAGCGCATTCAAAGAGGCAGAACACTTTTATACAGTCTTGGCACCGTAATTTAGAAGTGAATTAAAAACAGGGTATTTATTGGATTTATAGCTTGCTATTTTCAAAGTGGCTTACATAATTCCCCCCTCCTTTTCTCAGTCTTATCCCCACAACAAGAACCCTGTGAGGCCGGCTGGGCTGAGCATCGGCGAGTGGCCCACGCCACCCAGCTGGCTCCATGGCTGAGGGGGCTGGAGCTCGGATCGCTCCAGACCCAGTCTGCGATCTCAGCCACTGCACACACCAGCACTTACGAGGCTTAACGAAAAGGGCGCTGCTGAAAAATGGGTGGCGGGAAAGTGGGCATACAGGAAGGAGGACACACGGAGGTACAATGTTTCCTGTTGTGTTCACGCTGTTGTTATTTTTTACCAGTTTAAGCATATAATTAGGCAAGTGTTCATTATGCATATTCTGCAACTGCAATCTATGAATGAATGAATGAAATACAAACAAGGCAATTTCTAGACAGCTTTCTATAGGACTTAATTTGCTTGCAATCAGCCAAGGGAGCATTGTGCTTTATGACAGCTCTTTGTTGTCTCAAGAATTGCTCAGGGGATCCATCTAAAAATGCCCTGCGAGGAAAGCAAAACTTTCCTTGGGCTCTGTCAAAGGAAAAATAAATGAACTCTCCAGAAAGGCAGCCCAAGCAAGGCTTCCCTGTCAGAAGCTTCCTTTCCGATTATTCATTTCAGACATTCCCTGAGATTTCAGGGGGCTTCTCTTCAACCCTGAAAATGCCCAATTTGGCCTAACAGAGTTGCTGCTGCTGCTGCTGTGATCCTTGAAGAAGGGATGAACACAAAAAGCAAGCAACTTGTACAAGCTGTGTTGTTGTGTTACCACTATAATCCGGGATCATACCATGGGGAAAGGGTTCCCCTCAGCCACGCACCTCTATTTTTCGAGTGTATGTGTTACAGGATCAGGAGGCTCCCTGCCAAAAGTTCCCTGTTCCCTGACTTCCAGGCAGGACCCACAAAGAAAGGAAGGCTGTTCTCTGGTTTTACTGCTGCCTACAGTTACTCGTCATGCCGCACCTCCCAAAGGTCCTTGTTCCTGCACTGGCCTAAGTTCTCCCTCCTCCCAGGTCCTAAGGCAGGGAGTTGACAAGGGACTGTTCCTCGTGGGCACTGCACTTCCCCTCGTGATTTTTTTTAGGCTGTTTGGACCATGTGTCTCTTGAGGAAGACAGGCCAACCTGCTCCTGGCTTCCTCCTTCGAAGCCTCTTTCCCTTCATTCCCCCTTCTTTCTTCCTTCTCAGCATCTCTGTCCTTTCCTTTCCCCTCTTCCCCACTCGTTTTCCCACAGCTCTGCCCTCTCCATCTTCCCTTCACTACTGCCACCCCAGCTGTTCCTGCCCCGGCTGATAATTCCGCTCAAATGTGTGCACACCCTTGCGCCCCGGCACTTGGAGCCCTGTGTCCCATCCTGCCTGGGAGAATTCCAGGCCAGGCATTGTCCCGTGGCTGCATCTCCTCTGGATGCCAAGGGAAAACAGGTGAGCCCCTTTACTCCCTCACAGTCAGATACAAACTGGCTCCCAGTCTTCCTTTCAAGAACCTCGTAAGGTGCCACGGGGAACTTTTCCCCCTGGAGGGCTGCATTCCCTTCAGAGTGTTGCTTCGGGGGGGGGGGTGCATACTGTGGGGAGTGAGGCAGTGGCAAAACATGGATGTAGCCAGAGCAAAGGGCAGGCATGGCCACCCATGCATCCTCTGTGTACGCAATCACAGTCCCTTTATCCACTATTCCGTCACCCTCCTCCACACCATCTATACACCACACTTTGCATTGAGGAAACTCAGTGTGAACAGGAGGGGCCAGGAACTCAGTCTAGACTGGGCGCCCTGCCTGAGTATTAATGACGCTGTGCCCACTGCAGGTTCCTGACATGGGTTGCAACTTACCATTTGCTCTTCTTCTGTGCAGTCCCTGTCAACAGCCAACAAAGGATCCAAGGAGGAGGCGGCAGCAGCGGCGACAGCAGCAATGGCAGGTCATGGAGACCAGGCCTGCAGCTGGGTGGGAATCCTCCGAGTGCGCTGCCTGGCCCATGGGCTGCTTACTGTCCTCTCAGTGACTCTGGGGCTGGAGCAGTGGGCCACTCTGGGTATTGTTGCTAAACAATTTTGGATTTTGTTCTGGACATTCGCACCCTCCCCCCCCCCACCAGTACTCCCCAGTCCCCATCCCACTATGCTTTTGCTTCCTGGAAGCACTGCTTGTCTCCTCTTCTAAACCGAGGAAAGCCATGACTTTTGCAGACTGTTGCCCTACACTGTCTACTTGGTGTGCATTTCACAAATTTCTCAATACGAATGGCAATTTTCAGTTATTGTGATTCAGATACAATGGCAAACTGTTAGTACTACGAAGTGGCGTGCTGGCACAGCTAGCGGGAGGAGCTGATAGGCCCAAAGCTTGCCCCTGCCCAGACTCGTTCGTGGCTCGCTTTCTATGCTTGGCCCGTTTCATGGTCATGCTGTTTCTCCCATCCTCACTCATCCTTCCCAGAGTGGTCTCTCACAATTTGTATGGGAAAAATGTTCAAAAAGGTGGTTGTCCCCTCTATCTGCCTGCCTCTCCTTTCCCCACCAACTCCTTGGGGCTGTTAATGTTGGTCTTGAGGATTCTTCATGAAGGTGATGCAGCAGATGATGCTCCATTCTGATGTTTGTAAGCTGCCACAAGTATAGTAAGATGTTAAAAAGCAGCAAATAAACTATAGTAGCAAATAAAATAAACAATCAAACTACCTAGAGCATAAGAACCCATTTCAGTCTGGATTCAGACCTGGCTATGGGACTGAAACTGCCTTGGTAGCCCTGTGCAATGACCTTTGCAGTGAGTGGGACAAGGGCAGTGCATCCCTGTTGGTCCTCCTGGACCTCTCAGCGGCTTTTGAAACCATCGACCATAGTATCCTTCTGGATAGGCTGGCTGAGTTGGAGGTTGGAAGCACTGTTCTGTGGTGGTTCCACTCCTACCTGTCTAGCCGGTTCCAGAAGGTGGTGCTGGTGTATTATGGCTCTGCACCATGGCAGCTTTGCCATGGAGTTCCACAGGGTTCCATTTTATTCCCCATCTACATGAACCCACTAGGAGAGGTTTGGGCTGAGGAGTCATCAATATGCTGATAACACCCAGCTCTACCTCTCTTTTACATCTGATCCAGGTGAGGCAGTGGTTGTCCTTAACCAGCATCTGGCTGGAATGATGGGCTGGATGAGGACCAATAAATTGAGACTTAATCCAGACAAGGTGGAGGTCCTATTGGTGGGTGGTTCAACTGTCCAGGTAAATGATCCTTGCCCTGTTCTGGAAGGGGTTGCACCCCACCCCTACCCCGCAAGAGACAGGGTATGTAGTCTGGGAGTGCTCCTTGACCCAGAGTTATTCTTGGAGTTCCAGGTGACTACTGTGGCAAGAAGCTTTCCTTCAGCTCCAGCTGATCCATCAATCACATCCTTTACTGGATGAGCACAACCTAGCAACGGTGATCCATCTGTTAACCTCCCAATTGGACTATTATAATGTGCTGTACGTGGGGCTGTCCTTGAAGATGGTACTTCAATCAGTTCAGAGCAGAGCAGCCAGGATGCTAGCAGGGACTGGCAGATATACACACAATACACCGGTCCTGTACCATCTGTACTGGTGCTTGTGATGACTCATAAAGCCCTAAATGGCTTAGGATTTGGATATTTGAAGGAGCACCTCCATCCATATATGCTTGCCCATCCTCTAAGATCTGGAGTGGAGGTCCTTTGGGAGCCTCTTTGAAGGAGATCAGAAGAGTGGCTGGCTACCTGGAGAAGGGCCTTCTCTGAGGAGGCACCCCAGCTCTGGAATGGGCTCCCCAGAGGGGTGTGCCTGGCGCCAATGCTTTTTTCATTTTGGCGCCAGGCCAATCCCTTTTTATTTTCCCAGTATATTAAATGTTAGAATTTTTAATATTGATTTTATATATTATTTGTGGTGCTGTGTGTTATTTATTTATATTGTCACATTGTAAAGGGCAGGATATGAAAACTGTAAATAAATAAATAAATAAATAAATATTTTGATGACACCCTAATGAGAGTTCAGAACCAATAATATCTTGGAAACCATAGCCACATGGGCTCCATTTTCTGCACTACATTACAAAAGAAGGGCTTGAGTCATCTGTCCTGGCAGACCTGACACTACCCTGAAAAACTCCTGTGTTAGCAGTCCTAAATTACTGGATAAGTTTATCTCCACTTCTGTGAGAAGAGGACAGTAATATTCAACTATGCGGATGTTGTATGCAGCTTTTAATTAACATTTGTAAAGTTTCGTGTGTGCACAGCACTTTCCACTCAGGGTTCATAAGATTGCCATCACAAAGTAATATTAAATTCAGTTGCATCACAGAGTACTTCTCAAAGTACTGAAAGAATGCTTAATGCCATGAGAACTCAGGAAGGCAGGGAGAAGCCGAGGACAATGCACAAAGGTTCTTTTTTTGGTTAAGACTTTCACACAGCAGTTTCAGAAATGACCCTTCGACTCTTCCAGTCCATCTCTGGGCAGGTTTATGAGGAAGCCCTCAATTCCCACTGAGTTCAGAGTGTTTGCTCCCAGTTCTTGTGCACCACATTGCTGCTTTAAGAATTTTGGACTCTTAAGACAGGTCATATGATCCTGTAGCAAGGTTTGGGTTATTCTCCAAAATTCTGATGGCTGCATTTAACAAACGAACAACCCAGTCAGCGAAGAACTATGTAGGTAAAGTTCTAGACAGTGAAAGAAGCATTGACCCTCTCTTGTTTGCCTACCTTTTCTTCACTGGTGGCAGCTGTTTCTCAGGCCAGTCTTTTGCTTTGACAGTCCCAATGTTTTGCTGGTCTCTCCTGCAGTCTGCTCTTCCATTTCTGTATCCCCGCCAGCCTCACTAACTATACCAATGGCCAAGTGAGGAAAAACATGAGCAGCTACAGCAGTGAATGAAGTTCACAGCTCTCTGATCCACATCTCCTTTGCAACTGGACCCCTTGAACAATTAATCAAGTCATACTGTTTCCCAGCGGGACCAACTAGTTAATATGCCTCGTCTGGACCTTGGCTGGGCCTTCACATCTCAGTGAGCAGCTCAGAAGCACACCAGACATTCAGACTAGCAGTGCCAGGAGGCATACAAGTCCTTAGCTTGGTTGAAAGGGGCCCTGGGTTCAAGAGGGTTCCCTGGGAAAAGACTAGGCAGGAAGCAGTGATGGCAACGATCCGCCACCAAGCTGAAGAAATATAAGCTGGTCAGCTTTTGCTTCTGAGCAAATGTCCATAAAGACCATAGGATGGAAGAGTATGGTTGCAATCCATCACTACAGGGCCCAGCATTCAGCTGCCACGATGAGATGCATGAGGGAAGCATAATCCAAAACCCTGTAGAAACGTAGACAACAGTCACCATCTTGTAACTTGGATGGGGGAGGTGCCACATCTAAGTTTCCAAGGATTCTTGTCAAAATGAAATACCCATTTCAAGGAAATGCCACGAGGACTTCAATTTGCTCAAGGAAGCAAACTCAACTTTTTTTAAAGCACATCACACCATCAGAATCCTTCTGTGACATCTCTTGTGGGACATTTCTGATCAACCAACCCATTTGGTTTGGGCTGCACGCAGCTTGCTGATGCATCTTAGGCAATCTGCAGGACAGTGGAGACCCCGGGCTTGGCTGCCCTTCCCTGGTGAGCAGCACAGGGGCAAAGAAGTTGCAGCTCTCTCTCCGTCTGACTCTGGTGTGCACGCTCATGTGAATGGGCCCGGGATGTGAAAGAGGCCGAGTGAGACAGCCTGGGCTCTGCCCACCGTGGCCACAATGGCTGAAAGGAGGCCGCGCAGCTTCCGGGCAGGCCGTCCTCGGCCTGGGTTCCTGCAGCACCGTGGCCACCGGGCAGCTGCCCCCGCCGTTAGGACGAAGCGGAGCGAGGGCTGCTGCCTCCGGGCCGCTCGCCTTCGCCGCACCCGGGAGCAGCCCTGGCAGGAGCGGGGCCCGCCGCGCGCTGCCCTCGCTCCAAGGGGGAGCGCCTTGGTCAGGCAAGCCGCCGGCCTGAGGACGGCTCCGTCCAGCGGCCCGGCCACGCCAGGCAACACCCCGCCACCGGAGCGGCCCACCCCGCGGGCGGCGGCGCAAGGAGGGCGAGCGCCGGAGGCGGCAGCGCGAGCGCGGAGGCGTCCTCCAGGCTGCGAGCCGCCCGCGCCCTGACTCGCGCCGGCCCCGGGCGCTTCTCCCTGGCGCTCCCGAGCGCGTGGGCGGCGGCGGCGGTGCCCGCTGAGCCGGCGACGTGCGCGGGGAGGCCCTGCTCGGCGCTCGCGCACGGAAACTGCTGAGTTCACGGGGAGGGCGCCCGCCGGCCCGCCTCCACCGGCGCTCACGCAGCGCCCCCGCTCTTCCCGGCGGAGGGCAGGGCCTCGCGCTCCCGCCGCGCCCGCGCCCGCCCCTTCGCCGCGCTCCTGGCTCTGCGCTTCCAGCCAGATGCCTTGGTATCAGCTCCTGGAGCCACGTACTGTGGGAGGAGGGAGGCTACGCTGAAATTGGGCTGCTTCCCACTTTAAAATGCCTCTTTGGGAGCAGCATTTTCAAGCTTCAGCTGTAGCTTATTCATTCTTTCTTGAATGTTTTATTCTTTAAGGGTTGACCCTTGGGATTCCCTCCATCCCTTTACATGTGCTGGTATTCCCTGTTCTTGGACATGCTTGCTTTCCTTCAGACTAATTGGGAAAATCATTCTCATCTTGCAGTTTAAAACATAATTTTAATAAGATGTACATGTTGGAAATAAAATTCCAGAAGAATGCTGTAGACTGGTATGGGCCAGCTCCAGTGTACCTTTCCATTCAGGTGGATCCACAGTATCCTGAGCCTAATCTGTCAGAGAAGGACTCCCAGCATGCCTCTATTTCACACAGCCACCTTGCTGGGGACAATGGACAATTGCAGTGTGCATGGGTGTGCCTAGCAGTAAAAATCCCAAGCATATGGGCATGTGATATGGGCAGCAATTTCTGCAGACTAGGGATGGATGATAATTTTGTTCAAATTGGCTTTAATATGAATTTGTCAAAATTTCCAAATTCCATCATGAAATTGCAAGAAAGAATGCAGGGTATTAAAAATCCAGTCTTTCCTTGAACACCCTCACTGATGGGGCCTCCACCACCTCCCTTGGAAGCCCATTCCATATCTTCTGGTCCTAACTGTCAGGAAGTGCTTCCTGGCATCCAACCCAAAGCCTGCTTTGCCCCACTGGAACATGTCCTGCCCTTCACTGCAGGGAAGAGCAGCTCACAGCCCTCCTCCACATGACATCCCTCTACATTCCCTTACATACCTAAGAGTTTCTAGCCTGACATCAACCCTGGGAAAATTCTGGAGCAGCTAAGAAAGAAGCCAGTCTGTAAGCACAGACAGTGGAAGCCAGAACGGATTTATCAAAAATATCAAGCTAGCATATCAAGTAACCTTTGCTAAGCTGGAAAGACATAGGCCTGCAGCTGGATGCGTGACCATATTTGGAAGGAGAGCAGGGGGTTGGACTTTAATCTCATTTTTTGATCAAATAACCTAATTTGTGGATGGTGGGGATGCTGTGGACACAATGCATCATGATTTCAGCCAAACGTTTGACAAAGTGCTCCATGGCATTCTGACCAGGAAACATGCCAAAAAGTGGGCTAGATGGAACAACTATCCAGTGGATCCACAGCTGGCTACAGAAGTGAACTCAGAGAGTACTCATCAATGGCATCCTCTCAGACTGTGAAGAAGCAGCAAGTGGATACCTCGGGGCTCGGTCTTGAGACATGCACTCTTCAACATTTTAATTAACGACTTGAACAAAGAGGGGCAAGGAATGCTGATCAAATTTGCAGATCACACAAGATTGGGTGGACATGATTGTCTGTAAAACTATGTTCAACACAATGGAATGAAAATCAATAGGGACAAATGCCAACTTCTGCACCTAGGAAAAGGGAAACAAATGCACAATTACAAGACTCAACAATGCTACAAGCAAGAAGGAATGGTTCTAGATCATAAGCTGCATATGACTCAACAATGTTATGTGGCTGCAAAAAAAGTCAAATGCTATTCCTGGCTACAGTAAAAGTTGTAAAGTTTCCAGATCATGTGAGGTGATGGTTCCATCTGTTTGGCAGTAGTTAGGCCCTTTCTTGAGTATTGTGTCTAGTTCCAACCACCACAGTTTAAGAAAGATGCAGACAAACTGGAAATGGTTCAAAGGAAGGCAACAAAGATGGTCAGGGGACGGGAAACAAAGCCCTGTGAGAGGAGATTGAAAGAATTTGCATAACAGTTCTTACCAGAGGTGGATAAGCATGTCTGCACTGGAATGCCCAAGCTGTAAAGGCTGCTCTTGCGCAAAATTCCCTGTGCCTCTTCATCTGAAATTGGACAGATTTCCGTAAAGGAGAATGAAACCTGCGAACCTTTTATTCTTTTGTCAGGAAGTCGCCCCCTTTACAGTCTTTGATTTCTACAAGATGAAAGAGGGCTCTTTCAGGGGTTCATCTTCTGAATGGCAGGGCTGGTCCTTTTGTCACCATTACATGGACTGAAGCTGCTATCTTTAGCAGTTGCACAATAGATCCAGCTGTTTCAGGAACAGAGAGTTAGAGATGGGCAATCACTGTTGGCTTTGCCCCTGGCATGCAGCTGCTCTGCACCACGTTGGGCAGCCCTGCTCTCCCCATTGCAGCTGCCATGCCTGCACATCCATGCTATCTCAGGGCTGGCACACCTGGTCATGGCTGCCCCAGAGCACTGGCAGCGGGTTGCACACAGCGACTGCAGTCCGTGAGCTGGGGCTGTCATACCAGCACCGCCCCTGGGGCTACATTCCTTATTTCTGTTCATTGGTTCCACAGGGCCCCTGGACAGATTGCATTGCAGTGCCCCAAATGTGGCTCCATTTATTGTGCTGCTTGAGGCAAGCCGCTGCTGCGTCTGCTGCTGTGGGGAGTCCACCCTGACTCCCACAAGGCCTGCCTGAAGACCCATGAGATACAGCCCAAACCGAACCCGTGAGATTCCAGGTGAGAGCCTCCCAGCAGGAGAAGAAAGCCTGCCTGAACAAGAGCTTTGTCTGGCCCAATGGAGGGAGCCTGAATGATCTCCTGCAAAGCTAGCGGTGAAGGCCTGATCCTGAGAGGGGGACCCAGCCCCCCTCACCCCACCCCCATGGAAAATACTGCACTGTGTACTGCCTGCCTGAATGTCAAAGCACCAACATGAGGGGAAGCAAAAAGGGGCCTGATGGTAAGAATTTAGATCTACATGATTCACTCCCCCAGTCCCAAACTACACCCCAGATCCTAGGCCTGAGGGCAAACTTTGGCACTCTTTCTTTTGTAAACAGATTTTTGAGGACAGCTGGGTGGATCCTCATCCCCAGTCTGTGCAGAGCACTCCTCACTTACTTGATGGATTATAAATCTCATGGATTCCACCGCCCCAGGAAAGGGGCAGCAGGTGCCATGAAGGCAGGAATTAGAGGCCTTCTGGGCAAGAGAAAAGTCGAATTGCCCAGTTTTTCTGAGAACTGAAGGAGGCCGGGCATGTGGCCTCCACCTGCTGGCGTGCTTCCTCGGGCACTTGGGAGACCTTCGCTAACAGACAGAGGCAGCCAGGGAAGTGAGGCCCAGCTCTTGGGCCCACCTGTGGGTCTGAGGAGGCACCTCCAGAAGTACGTGCTTGCCCTGTGGTTGCCACCACACTGTTGAGGTACTCATGTGCATGCATTGAAAAGATAAGTTTGAAAAATGACTTGCATGAAATCTTTCATTTTATAATGAAACAGTACTGCTGACTTTGGTGGTGTAGCAGCAGAAATAATGTATGACTGTAAGCCGTCCTGAGATGCCATGCACAAGGGACGGCATACAAAAGTTTCAAATAAATAAATAAATAGCAATACAGGGGGTGAAAAGTGCCCCCCCCCCCGAGTCTAATCTACAGAAATGGCCCACTGGAACAATGAGTTGCCTGTCCTATCCCTTGAAGTCGCTTCCTTCCTTCTTGTCCTCCCCATCACTTCCTGCACTCGCAACAATGCACGGACACATGCTTTTTCCTATTGTGCCCACCCACTGTCCAGGCACTTTCTGTTTTAAAGCAGTGAATCCAGCACAATGCCCTTGTGATATTCAGAGCCTGCAATGGCCACTTTCCTGGCCTGTCTTGGGATAGAATGCTGTTTAGTCGCAACACATGCCCAACACATCATGACCCCATGCACAACATTCCTCCAGACTCCCCTGGAGGGATATAATGGAAACATGCATTATGCACTGTAATCCCAAGAGCAGGGGCATATGGGAGGTGAGTTCGGGGCAATGGGTTTGCATCTGTGGCTGCGGGAACCACTCAGTCGGTGCCCACTGTTGCCTTGATCCTTTGACCCCAGCTCATCGTGTAACCCATTTTGCTCCCATCTGTGGCTGGTGGTGGCACCTCCAGCTTTCCTGCAGGCATTTCCTCCGGCTGGACAGGTAACAGGGATGGTGCAGAAGCTCAGCACTCTGCCACTCCCCGGAAAGAGTGAGTCTTTGGCCATTTACTGCCACCTTCCTGGCAAATCGTCTCCATTTATCTGCTCTGAGGGAGTCACTCATCTCTGTTCATTTACATGATTTATGCAAAGTGTATTAAGTGTTCCCGAGACATTTAATCAAGGTGCTGGGTGGGTGGGTGATTTACTGCCTGGTAGTGACACAGCCCAGTCAGCATGAGGCAGGGAGGGGCTGGGAGGGCAAGCTCAGCAAGCAGCCTGGCGGCTGGGAGCCCCGGCCATGCTCTTGCTCTCCCTGGCTCTGCACAGCCACTGCGCTGGAGGGGGGAGAACACAGGGAGCTCATCCACGAGTGCGGTGGGGGGGGGTCTGTGCAGGGTGAGGGAATGCCAGGCCACCTTGCACATCTGTCCAGCTTTTTAGTATCATCACACTGCATTTCTGTTCCACCTTTTCCTCTTGTGAGGGGCCCAAGGTTCCATTTTAACAACAATCTCGTGAGGTAGGTTAGACTGAGGGTACTGAGCCCAAGTAGGGGCTCTAACCAGGATCTCCCAGGTCCCCAGTCCCATACTACAGCCACACCATATTGGCTCTCTTTCACATTGCTTGCAATCTTAAACTTGAATCAAAACTCTTTTCAGAAGAGTTTGCAAATCCCCAAACTCATACCTGTGTTCACAGAAAGCATATCTTGAAGAATATGCATTTTAAAGTGAACTTTAAAAAACAGACAGTCCTATGTTTTAGTCAATGTCAGTAAGTGCATACTTTGGAAAAATGCATGCAAACATACAGACTTCTGTTCAAATGACGAGAAAAGCTGGTTGCAAATGAAAACGGGAGCAAAAGTACAAAATGGCGCTCAGAAAATACTTGCAGACTCAAAAAGTATGGTTTTTCCTAGCCCTCAGAATACTATGATGGGCACCATGACTCCCATCTTTTATGCAAAATTAGCTTCACAAAATCATAGACCAGTAGAGAAAAATAAATAAGAGAAAAGATGAAACTGCTAGTGAAAAATTTACATTGGAGCAGGAAATGACCTTGACAGAACAAGTAGATCTTCAAATTGTTAAAAAGGTTAAATATTTGGGAATTTTTCTTACAGCTAAATGTACTACATTGAAAGAAGATAATTATGTTAAACTACTTAAGGAAATTAAGAGTGATCTGGAAAAATGGGCTAATTTGCAATTATTGTTGTTGGGAAGAATAGCAATAGTTAAAATGAATATATTACCAAATCTCTTATTTTTATTCCAAACAATTCCCATAAAAATTGATAAAAAAATTTTTTGACGATCTAAACACCCAAATTTTGAGATTTGTATGGCAAAAGAAGAAACCAATGATTAAATTAAAAATGCTTCAGGAGGCCAAAGGGAATGGGGGCTTTGTCCTTCCTGACTGGATGTTGTATTATCAAGTTTCTGTCTTAATGTGGTTAAAAGAATGGATAACCTTAAAAAATAAGAGAATCCTTTTTCTTGAAGGGCATGATCTACAAATGGGTTGGCACGCTTATATGTGGTATGAAAAGTGTAAGACACATGGCTGTTTCTTAAATCATTACATTAGAAAGTCATTAATGTCAGTGTGGGAAAAATTAAAGACAAAAATGTATACTAAGTTGCCAAGATGGCTTTCGCCTATGGAAGCTCTTGTATATCCAAAAGCATTGAAGTTTGATATGATTGTGAGATATGATGATATTTGGGATAATGATGGAGGATTGAAACTGAACCAAGAATTACAAGAGCAGGGTATTGATATCTCTTGGTGGCATAAGGTTCAAATGCAATCGAGATATGTTAAAGATTATAAAATGTGGGTTTTTTATAAGGAATTAACTACATTTGATCAAATGATCTTAAAATCATATGGAAAAATGATTAAAAGACTGTATAATTTTCTTTTGGATATGAGAATGGAAGATGAACAAGTTAAGGAAACTATGATAACATGGGCACAAAATTTTGGATATAATATTGAGTTACGGAAATGGCAAAAGCTGTGGGAAAGAAATATCAAGGTAACCTTAGCAACCTCATATAAAGAAAATCTTTATAAAATGTTTTATAGATGGTACCTATCGCCAAATAGACTAGCAAAAATGTTTCCAAATATGTCAAATGGATGTTGGAAATGCAAACATAAACCTGGTACTTTTTATCATATGTGGTGGACTTGTGATAAGGCAAAAAAATATTGGGCTAAAATACATAAATGGCTTGAGGAAATGTTACAAAAATCTTTAATATTTAAACCTGAAGTCTTTTTATTAGGCATTGTGTCTGATGATGTTGACAAACAGGCAACGTTTTTGATTCTACATGTAATTACTGCGGCAAGAATTGTATTTGCCCAACATTGAAGGAGTGAAGAACCACCTACTGGTGAACTGATCCTGGACTGCGCTGAAATGGACAGGCTGACTTTGTCTCTGAAGGAGAAAGAGGATGCATACTTCTGCCAAACCTGGAACTCTTTTTATTACTGGCTAGAGAAACAGGACTGTGTGCAGATTTGAATATGTCTATGGATTGGTATAAAAAAAATGGGGGGGGCTGACCCAGTAGGTCTAATGTCTTTGATGATTGATGTTTTTAGTTTTTTTTAGCTTGTAGAAAATAATAATAATAATAATAAAACTTATTTTTTTTTAAAAAAAGAATCATAGACCAGTAGAGTTGGAAGGGGCCAGAGGTCCAACCTCCTGCTCAGTGCAGGACTCCAAGTTAAACTATCCCTCTCAGATGGTTCTCCAGTTGCAACTTGGATTCCTCTAGTGTGGGAGAGCCCCCAACCTCCCCAGGTAATTGGCTTCATTGTCTTAGTGCTGTAAGAGGAAACTCTGGATGTCTAAGAGGTCCAGCTGGAACCTAGCTTCTTGCAACGTCAGCCTGTTATTCCATGCTTTGCACTCTGGCATGACTGAGAAGAGGTCTTGTCCTGCCTCTTTGTAATAGCCTTTCAAGTCTTTGAAGAGTGCTCTCATATCTCTCCTTAGTCTCCCCAAGGCTAAACATGCTCAGTTCTTTCAGTCTATCCTTGTCGGGGTTTGCTTCCAGTCCCAGAATCATCCTTGTTGCCCTCCTCTGAACCCTTTCTAGCTTGTCTGCATCTTTCTTAAAATGTAGTGCCCACAACTGGACACAGATGGGGCCTAAACCATGTTATATAAAGGGGAACTAGTACTTCATGGGATTTCAAAGCAATACTTCCATTAATGCAGCCTAAAATAGCATTTGCTCTTTTTTGCAGCCACATCACACTGTTGACTCATATTCAGCTTGTGAACAACAACATTTATTACAACAATTCCACTGCTCTTCTCACTTGCAGTAGTTTTGAGCTGAGTGTCCCCCATCTTGTAATAATGCATGCTGTTTCTTTTTCTCAAGTGCAGAACTTATTACTGGGTCTTGCTCTTCTTCCACCACAAAAACAGTAGGATGAGGGTTTGGATTCCATCTTCCCTGACCTTGAAGCCATTCCCCTTTCTATTGGCAAGGGGGCATCTGGGAAGACTAAGACAGGGTTTCTCTGCCTTGGCCCCAGACATCATTCCCCCTTTGGCTACACCGCAACCCAACATTCTTCCTGTGCTAGAGCTGTAAAATCTGGTTCTCACTTCCTTGAAGGGTAGATCCAAGAAGGCATCCTTCTTTTCTGGAAGAACTGTAGATGGTGCAGGAGGAATCACATGCCCAGATTTATGCTCTTCTTCATTACTGTTCCGCAAATGGCACATTCAGGACTGGGCCCTCAGGAGCTCATCTTCAAATAAAACCCTGCTTGGCCTTCTTCCTCTGTCCTTGCAATGCCATAAGAAGTCATGAGGTACATCGAACTTGTGCAGGCATCTGCATGGATCAGCTCCAGACCATCACAGTGATCTCTGCAGCTCTGTGGGAATAAGCACACCATTCAAAGTCATTTACACATCCAGAAAGTCTCGCTCTTCTAGTTGAATTGGAGTGGAAACTGCAAATTAGAAACATACATATTTTAATTTTCCTTGAAAATAGCAGACCTTGAAAGCTGAAACAAATTATCTGTCTGTAAATACCAGGTAATGATATTTTATAAATAGTGATATATTTAAAGGGAGAACAACATAGCAAGATTTTGCCAGGATATAACTTGATTTTTTAAAAAGGGAACGATGTCTATAGATACAAAAATGTTCCAGCATAAACAAATTGAGTTGCCATCAGGCCTCTGCAAGCTGCTGTGTCACAAAGATGCGCCTCAGCAGAAGTAGATGTGGCAGCAGCTTATGCACTCTCTGATGGAAGCACCCCTTCTGTCCTTCCTCCTTTTGCACCCTGGACTTGAAGCTGGAAAGCAAAACACCAGCTGTTTCCTGCTGTGAACATAATGCAGTGCACATGCTTTTTGAAAGCAGGTTAAGCACCTGCTTGATGGAGCCTCAAATGGCATCAGGAATGTTCTGTTCACTGGATTGAAGTTATGCTTAAATCCAAATGGTTCCCCGTGAAGGATGCTTAATCCTTTCCATCTATGTGGATTGTCATTTAATCCTCCTTTCATTGATGGAACTGGATTTTTTCCACTTAGAAAAAGTACATAAAAAGCCTACTGCAATTTATGTAACTTCAACCAACAAAGAACAATTAGTATATTTTTCTTACATCTGCATAAAATCAATGAACAGAGTACACACACACACACACACACACACACACACACACGAAAGGTTGAAGAGAGATCAGCAGAGATCAAATGTCTACATTTAAAGGTATATGTCTTACTATATTCTCCTGTGACTTCTTATATTTGTATGACTAAATTTGTATATAGTTCTTGACAGAAGAAATTAAAAAACAGCCTGCAAGTCCATGGAGCCATGTGACTTGGAAAGAGCTGGCATTTAACCATGTTCATGGTGCTGAATTAGAGCTGCAACCACCTTTTTCCTGGTAGACTCCTCATCTTTCACCAGGCAAGAACTCTCCATTCTTGGAATAGTTATGCCTACTGAATTATATCAATGCAAATGAATGAAAAATTCATTTTGTTAATTTTTGGTAGACAGTTTTTTCAGAAACTGAGTGGAAAGGATTTGAAATTTAAAGAAATCAGATATAGGGAAAAGTGAAACAGAATCCATCCATTCCTAGACTGGAGCCTCAACATGCACCTGGAAGCAGGAACTGGAAATAAATGGATGTTTGCATAAAGAGGCTTGGAAATGAGAGAAGAAGCTTAAGAACTGTTTGAAATAAGCAGGGCAGTAAGTAATGCGTGAGATGACTGGTTCTGAATAAGAAGTTTGCATGGGTTGAACTTAGCAGCCAGAAAGGGGGTATTTTGTGACTTCGTGGCAAAGCAAGCCTGGCTCAGCTGCACAGCCAGAGTGGGCCACAGTTTCACCACTGTTCCTACAGGCGACTGCAGCTCCTTGCATGGAAAAGGGAGTTCTCTTTTTCAAAGGAATGTTCAGTCTGCAGAGGGAGACATCCAGGGTTGATGCTCCAATAACTGGCCTTACAGATTGCCAGGAAAACTTCTTAATACTTGTGGAAGACTTTCCAGATAATTGAATGATGCATTGCCCTGAATGGCTGTATCTGTCCCTTCTAGATTTCACACTTACATGGTTTCCAGCCCAGTCAAGGGAGATGTTTGCCATGTTCATCTTTTCCTTTCTTTTATGGGAACAGGAGGTTATCACACACATTGTCATCAGTTGTCCTGACAGCGAAGGCTTCATTCATAAGCACATTAACATGACCTCATTAGTTCTTGCATCTAAACATATAAACCTGCATTAAAGTGGGAGACAATCATGCTAATTGTACCTAACCTATTTGCATATTCATGAACCACTGCCTGTTTTATGGACAGGGAAAAAAAACTACCATGTGTCTTTAATATTTTTAAGTGGGTCACTTTCAGGACTGTATCTGTTTTAAATAAATTACCATATTCTTAAAAGTGTTCATCAATATCTCTTTTTATAGTGTGATAAAGGAGGGGCTATTTTGCGTTTCTGAGTCCTCTGAAGGCAAGACTCATTGCTTGAGACAGCCAAAAATCCCAAGAAATTCCCGAGGGAGTATCCCATTCCAGTCATTCAGTTATGGTCAGCAGAGCTACACATTCTGGTTAGAAGTATTCTGGAGATGAGCAGGAAGATGCCAGCATTAATTTGAAATCCACAGCCCCTCCTCACACCAGACAGAACGCAGCTCTCTGCCTGGTAACTAGCAGGGGACAAAGGCAGCCCTTCAGTGGCCGAGCTTGTAGTGGCTCCCTGCCTGCAGGAGATCTTGAGTGCGATCGTTGGCACCTCCAGGTGGGAAAAGAATCCCCTGCTGACTGTTCTGGCCCTGTAAGCATATCTGGACTGTTAAGAGTGCATGTGGGGACGCTCACAAAATGGCTGCCATTGTGGTGGTGGGGCTGGTGGGCTTGCCCAGTCACAAAACGGCTGCCATGCTGAGCGCAGCCATTGCAAAGGCAAGCTGGTCAGAGCGGAAGGGGAAGCGCCTTGCTGAAGAGGTGGAGGCTGCGCTTGAGCCACAACCCCGAAAGCTCTCCTTTGACCCGCACTCTTCTGCTGCCATTTCTGCTGCAGAAGGCAGCTGATCGGGCACTGAAAAAACAGCTTAGCAAGAGACTGTGTTTTGCGGAAAGTGGTCTGAGTCACAAGTGCCAAGTCATATATTTCTCCTCTCAGAACATCCCAAAACAGTGAGAAGGCAAATGGATGTTCAGAGAAACATGAAATTCAAACAGATACTCGGAGGCAAAGCACATATCCACTCCCCTGTCTCAGTCTCTCTCTCTCTCTCTCTCAAACGCGTAACCTGTCACCTCAGGTGAAATATGCCACATACAAACAAACACGTGCACACACAGGAAAAACTGGTTCACATGAAAGACCCCAAACTCCCCATCTTTTAGACACAGTGGACCTGGAGGCCTTCTTGGAAATAAAGTGCTGAACCCAACGCGTCATTTTGCAGCATGGAGACCTCCAGCTCCACGGTGTGGAATGAAATCAGTAAGTACAGGTAGCCCGGTGGATGTCACAGGAGGTGACTACAGCCCCCAGGATGCTGCCCTGAAGTCCCCTGGCAAACGCATCACTTGGTCAGCTGAACACAGATACCTGTCTTGGGAAGGCCATGTCCTATTTGCAATAATCCCATCAAGTAATGCAGGATGCTTTGTGGAGACTGTCACTAACTCCATGGATGACCTGTGAATCACATCCCAAGCACTCCTAAAAACTCATTTACTTAAGAGTAATTGCTAGTGACTTCACTGAAATGGAATGGATTTCCGATTAGGATCTCACTCCCAGTGAATTGTTCTTTTTTTCTTTTTTTTCCCGGGGTCTAAGCTGGAACTGATGGGAGTTATTTGATCTGCAAAGTGTTTTGCTTGCCAGCTACAGTCCTCCTTAGATCCATGATGCAACATCTCTCTCCCCTCTCAGAAGGGGAAGAGGACAAGTGGGATTTCCTGCCTTTGAAAATGTTTCCCTGTGCAAGGCCAGAGGGAAGCTTATCACTGCAGTGCTTGGAACAGCAGCAGTGCTGGTTGCATGGAGAACAGGCCTGCGGCTCTGCCAGCAAAGCCATGCGCCACCCCGTTTTGTACCTCTCCTGAAGAAAGAGAACTGCTCAGTGCTGGCATCAAGGGGGGGAAGTGCCAGGCACCCCCAAGAGCCCTCTGGCTCTTCCCCCATTTCTCACTTTGGCTCCGACAACAGTGCTGGTGCTGGCACAGCTGTCCCCACTGCCTGGCGCACTGACCATCAAGCATGTCATGAAGGTGTTGCTGAAAGGGAGGAGCAGGAACAGCTGGTTGCAACCACAGGCAGAAGGCAGAGCGGGACCCATGGGTCTGCTCTGCACAACCGGAGTCGGCATTGTGTGGCACCCTTGCCATGGGGACACCTTTACTTTCCACTGGGATCCCTCATGCCCTTGCCTGTGTTTCCTTCTGTGCCAGTGGGCTTCCTGCACAAGTGATACATGATGCTCGACACAGTTCATCTCTCATCTTATTCTGCATCTAAAGTCACTTGGGGCTTCTCTTGGAACCCTTATGCTTACTCAGCATGGCGAATAGGCACTGCTGCCAGAGGTCCTCTCAAGTCAGTTGTAGAAGATACTAACTGATGAAAGGTAATCATGATCCATATTATCACAGGAAGCAGGGAGTTGCTGGGACTGTTCATATTGAAGGATTCCGGGGGTACAGATCTGGTGCGCTTCACCCAACGGAGTGCGACAAGGATGAGAGGCACAAGACTGTACTTTACTTTCGAGAATATAAGTTGACCACAGCAAAAAGTAAACCCACCCTGCGTGCGTGGCAGGGCCCCCTCTTATACCCCTGCTGACCAGTAGTGTTGTCAGCTGCTTATTGGGTTGAAATTCCTGCCACGGTTGCTGACTGGCACGTCTGAACACAGGTGCTTCCCACACTCACCTGAGAGGCTGGGCCGCCTGAGCTTTGGGCCTGGAGCTGTGGGGAGGGATGCCTCTTAAACCCTGACCATGTGGAGACTCCAGCTGCACCAGTAACACTTGGAGGCATGACCAGCCTGCAGGGCTCACGCTGGCCAGCCAGCTGTGTCCTGCAATACGAATGCAGGAGCTGCCTTGTGCTCGGTCCAGCTCGCCCCAGGACCCTTCCGTGGCTAGACTTTGGCACTGCCGGGGCAACTGGCATGCATTACCAGGAGGGAGGGAGGCACGAGGGACCGCCTAGCCAGCCAGCCCCCCAGATGCCACCAACAGTTGTGCTTTTCTCTCCCCTCCACCTGGCACAAGGCCTGCTTTCTCAGTGTCCACAAGCAGCCCAGAAAAGAGGGGCTCCACCATCTTCTGGCAGGGCCCTTGTGAGTGGAAAATGGGACAAAGCAGCCAGGCTTGTCAGCTTTGCTAACATCATTTAACATGTTTACATAATGACTCCAAGACGCTTTTCTGTTCTGTACCTGTTTATGTGCTTTTCTTTTGTGTTTCCTCCAGCAATCAGTTTGTGGAGAGCCCTTCTGAAGCTCTCACACACCCTTGATTGCAGAGGAGAGAAAGGCCAGAAAGTGAATCACTGGGAAAACATCCCATGGCAAACTGGTCTTTGAATGAGGGTTGCCCTTTGCATTCAGCACTCCCTCTGTGCACGTACGGGCAGGGAGGGGAGCAGGAGCTTTGTTTTGTTGGAAGACTGTTTTGGTCACACAATGGTGGAAGAGAGGGCCAGACACCAGGCCTTTGTGTGCAAATTTTCCAGCAAAGTACAGCTACTTTCCACAAGTTAATTAACCAGGTTTGTAGTCTAGAGACTGCCTAATGAGCTGCAGCTCTGATGAATGAGAAGCTTGTCTCTGGCTGCAAGGTGAGGGCCCAAAAGATACCAACAGCAATTACTGGCAGCTCCAGCCATCTCAACAGCTCACATCAACAGGAGGGGAAAGGAAGGACAGACGGAGGGACAGGCAGTCAGACTGGCAGAAGGACGTTGCTCTGACACCTCCTCAGCTGGTGACCAAGATGTGTGCGTTCGAAGTGGCCAGCATGGTCCAGGTCCTCAGTGGTACGGGGTGGGCTCTGTCAGGCCATTATTTTATTCCAAGAGGATAAAATGCATCCATGAGGACATGGTGTACTTGGCTGAACCTTACAGAGCAACAGGGAACACCAACCATGAAGTATGGAAAGTCTGGAAAGCCCGGTCACACCATGCACATTCCTCTTCTGGTATCAGGCAGCCCAGAGCAGGAGGGCATATGAAGAGAGCCAGTGCCTGACCAGCTTTGGCAGCGCCTCTTTCTGGTTTGCACTATGTGAACAAAACACGTCCTCGTTTCAGGATGCAGCACGTGCAAAGTTAAATTCACAGTTCACAGATTCACAGTTAAACATACCTCATTTTTAGGCTCTGAGGATGAATCATCACCAAGATGATGCCACATGCTCAATAAATAATTCATCATTCGTTTACATATAATTATTATTTATTAGCAGCAGGCATGCAGTTCTGTAACTCACTGTTGCCTCAGGTTGCTTTAGTTATTAAGCATGATTTCCTCTTACACTGGGAACCTCCAGTGCCTTCCTGCTTAAGGAGGGATTGACCAGGCAAGCATTTGGGTGGGGGTGGGGGACAGTGGGTGCAGTGCGGTGTGAAGGTGTGGGGCTGGAGCTGGGACCCGAGACCCGGGTTCTAGTTCCCACTGACTGGGATTGCAACTCATTGGGACTTGGCCCTGAGAGTTACATTACTACACAAAAAATTTTCAAACCAAATACCTGACGAAACGCCTCTCCCAGTCAACATCTCCTTGGACATTATGGCTGAGCTCTGTGAAGTGCCTATGACGACCACCTTTGAGGGGGCTTGGTTGGTGGCAACAGGAGGAGGGTCTTTTCAGTGGTGGTGCCCTGTTGCAGAGGGCACTCCCCTCTGAGGCCCGCCTGATTCCAAGATTGTCATGTTTTCAGATCCAAGTCAAGACTTTCCTCTACCGCAAGGCATTTACTTAGCTGGGGCTTTGTTAGTGTTTAATATAGAGTCAATCAACTTTTCTCTTGGTTCAGTTACTGGAGTGTTATATGTGCTTAAATATGGTTTGAAAATTTTTGCATGGTAATTTTTTTCCTTATGTTTTTATATTGTTATGCATTTTGGACTATGTTGTAATGGATTGTTCTAAACTGCCCAAAAAAGTTTCGGCTGTCAGGCAGCGCAGAAGTTAAAGAAATAAACAAAGCAGTCGCTTCGTTCTAATCATTCCATGTGTGCACGGTGTCTTCTGACTCTAAACGCTTCCCCTTCTGCATGGCGCTCCCTCTTCAGTGGCTCTCCTCCACTCCCCTTCTCTGTCTCCGCTTCAACTCGCTGCTGTTCTTTCATCTGTAATGCCTCCTTTTCTTTTTGCAATTCCACTTTTCTGCCGTGAAAGCAGATGCACGGAAAGCTTGTGAGGGACACTGGGGGGGAGGGGGGTGGACTCCACCCAGTCAAGCACGACAAAAGTGAGAGGAGGTAGGCTCCTGGAATTGAGAGAGATTTGAGAGAGTTCTCATTTTTGGTGTTATATTTAAAAACTAATACACAAAATACTATATTGTGTATAGAATGCTTTTTTTTGGCAAATTTTATGATTTTTCTCTACAATCTAAACCAACAATTATTCAAGACATTGGACATACTGGGTTGACATCTTACTCTTTTAAACAGTCAATACCCATATTCAATTCTACGCATAGTCCCATTTCTCTAACCAATAATAAAAAGAGTTCTAAGTTTGATAGAAGTATGTATCTTCCTTCTCCTTCAAAGACAAGGTCAATCTGTCCATTTCTGCGCAATCCAAAATCTTTTTAAAAATCAACTCTTCAGTTGGTGGCTCTTCGCTCTTCCAGTGTTGGGCAAATGCAATCCTCGCTGCAGTAATTACAGGTAAAATCAGATATATAGCTTGTTTATCAAAGTCATCAGGAATAATGCCTAATAGAAAAACTTCAGGTTTAAATGTTAAAGGTTTTTGTAGCATTTCTTCAAGCCATTTGTGTATTTTAACCCAGTACTTTTTTGGTCTTAACACAAGTCCACCACATAAGATAAAAAGTACCAGGTTTGTGTTTACATTTCCAACATCTATCTGACATATAGTGGGTCCGAGAGGCAACGGGGGGGGGGGGG
>NW_025335339.1:609305-624590 GCF_004798865.1 Varanus komodoensis | reverse complement strand
AGCTCTGGGTGCGAGTGATCACTCCATCCTTTGCTTTGAGATCAGGGGACTGCGGGCGGGCAGCAGGTCGAGCACTAGAAGCTAGGACTTCAAGAGGGCCAACTTTGGCCAACTGAAGGCCAGACTGGGGAAAGTCTCCTGGGATAGGTTACTGGAAGGCAAGCGAGTTGAGGAGGGGTGGATGGCACTCAAAAGGGAGGTTTTGGAGGCGCAAGCCTTGACGATACCTCTAGGCAGTAAGGTGGAGAGGTGGAGGAGAGCGCCGCCATGGATGCGAAAGGAGGTGGTTAGAGGGATTAGATGAAAGAGGAACCCCCGTAGGAAATGGGTACTGGGGGAAATAGACAAAAGGGTATACCAGGAGGCGACGGCCCGTTGCAGAAGGATTCTTCGCAAGGCTAAGGCTGATTACAAGCTGAGAATATCAAGAGCAACAAAAAGGGCTTCTTTCAGCATGTAAATAGGAAGAGGAAGGGGAGACAAGTGGTGGGACCACTAAATAAGGAGGAAGGAGATCCAGTGACTGATATAAGGGAACAGGCATAGATGCTAAATGACTATTTTGCCTCTGTGTTCTCCCCAAAGCAGGACGGGGGGTATCCGCCTAGGAGATTAGATGAGGCCGGGGACTTAGGGACACAGTTTAGAGTCACCCCCCTTGAAGTCGAGGGGCTCCTCAGGGCATTGGACATTACAAAGGCACCAGGCCCTGACAGGTTACACCCCAAGAGTAGTTAGAGAGTTGGCAGGGGTTCTCTCACGCCCGCTGACCCCCTTTTTCAGGCCTCGTGGAGAATGGGTGAAGTTCCAGAGGACTGTAGGCCGGCATCAGTGGTCCCAATTTTGAAAAAGGGTAGTAGAAGGGACATGGGGAATTACAGACCAGTTAGCCTTACATCCATTGTAGGAAAAACAATGGAAAGACTCATAACAGTGAGAGATGTAGTGATGCTAGATAGGGAAGGGAGGCTGGCAGCCACACAAAATGGTTTCTGGAATAACAGGTCCTGCCAGAGAAACCTTGTGGAATTCTATGACAAGGTTTTGATGTGGCTAGATGGAGGGGATGCAGTGGATGTGGTATACCTGGATTTCAGCAAGGCCCTTGACAAAGTGCCCCATGATATCTCAGTTGAGAAACTGAGGAGTTTTGGGATAGACCAAAGCACTGTCCGATGGATTAGAGCATGAAAGCAGAGGGTAACCATTAGTGGGGAATCATCGGGATGGCAGCGGGGTCCCCCAGGGCTCTATCCTGGGGCCGATCCTGTTTAATCTTTTCATAAATGACATGGAAGAAGGGGTGAACAGTCTGCTGATCAAATTCGCAGACGATACTAAAACTGGGGCAGTGACCACAACTGATGAGCAGGTACTCCAGATCCAAAATGATCCGGACAGACTATGGAAGTGGGCAGGAGACAACAGGATGGCATTCAATGTGGATAAGGGCAAGGTCTTGCACTTGGGGCATAGGAATGGGTGTCATAAGGGGTTAGGGGACAGGTGGCTGGAGAACAGCACTTGTGAAAGGGACCTCGGGGTGCTGATTGACTGCAGGCTAAACATGAGTCAGCAGTGTGATGCAATGGTTAAGAGGACGAACGCCACCCTTGGTTGCATAGCCAGAAGTGTGGCTTCTAGATCGAGAGAGGTATTACTACCACTCTACACGACTCTGGTGCACCCGCAACTGGAGTATTGTGCTCAGTTTGGGGCCCCTCATCACAGGAAGGATATAGCCAGGGTGGAGTCAGTGCAGGGTAGGGCCACAAGGTTGGTGGCCAGTTTGCAGGGGATGCCATATGAGGAGAGACTGAGGGAACTGGGTCTCCTCAGGCTGGAGAAGAGGAGACTCAGAGGGGATCTGTTGGTGACATACAGGTATTTGAGGGGGTGTCACACGGAGGTGGGGAGAGACCTGATCTCCCCGTCAGAGGAAGGCAGGACGCGCTCCAACGGAGCAAAGCTCAGGGAGCCAAGGTTCCATTTAGATGCCAGGAAGCACTTCTTGAGGGTGTGGAATGGGCTTCCACGGGAGGTGGTTGAGGCCCCATCGGTGCGGGTGTTCAAAGATAGGCTGGACATGCACATGGTGGGCATGTCCTGAGCAGAGCCGGAGGTCAGACTAGATGGCCTGGGAGGGCCCTTCTGACATGCTCTGTTTCTATGTTTCTATATTTGGAAACATTTTTGCTAATCTATTTGGTGATAAATACCACATGCAAAACATTTTATAAAGGTTTTCTTTATAAGAAGTTGCTAAGGTTATCTTAATATTTCTTTCCCACAGTTTTTCCATTTCTGTAACTCAATATTATATCCAAAATCTTGTGCCCATGGTATCATAGTTTCCTTAACTTTTTCATCTTCCATTTTCATGTCCATAAGAAATTATACAATCTTTTAATCATTTTTTCATCTGATTTTAAAATCATTTGTTCAAATATTGTTAGTTTCTTATAAAAACCATACAATCTATAGTCTTTAATTCAAATATAGTCTTCAAATATAATCTTCAAATACAATATATAATTCAAATATAGTCTTCAAATACAATCTGTAGTCTCGATTGTATTTGAACCTTGTGCCACCAAGAAATATCAATACCCTGCATGTATAGAATGCTTTTTATTTGTTTCTCAGTGGTCCCTTTTTGCTGGCCCCAAGCTGTAGAAAGGTTGGAAGCCACTGCTCTAGCCTGTCATATTTTCCAAGGTGAGTGGGTGGCATTATGGGCTTTTCAAGTGAAAGGCAAAGGGCCCTGTGAACGTGGAACCGGAAGGAGTTCAATGAAGTATAAAAATTAACCAATGCAAGTGATCACATCCATAAACTGATTCAATGAACAAAAGCTAATGAACGCCCATAATAGCTGGCCAGTGCAAAGTGCACAAACAGTTGCAAAGATTTTTTAAAAAATGGGTCGTGTACATCCACACACAATATTAAATCACTGGCCCAACAGGTGACATGCAAATGAGAAACAAGATGCTGATTCCATGGTGTCCTTGCTTGTTCCCTTCTCAACTTTCTGGAGTGATAGATAATCAATGGTTTGAAATTACACCCCTGCATCTCTCAGCCATTAATGGCAGCCTCTGAGGGTGGCCGCTTCTCCCACTCAGCTTCTTCAAATCCAGGTCAACGTGTTCCTTGCTGGGTTTACAGCAAATTTTCAGAAGTGGGAAGTACACATATATGTACACAATATGCAAGCAGAAATCTAAATGCTAAAGTCCTCCCCTTGTCAAATGATCAGCTGCATCACAACATGGAATGTGGGAAGATATTAATAATCAACAGTAGAAACACAAAAGTAGGAGAACTAGGTGGTTAAAGCAGTAAAACTCTTAATGCGTTTATTAACTTTCTGAATTACCCAATAGCCAAAGTTTTCTGGATGGTTTATATAAATTTAAACCTTACATTTATTATGAAAGCATTTACATACAAACATATCAGACAAAACAAAAAGGGACGTGCATATTTTGAAAACAATGGGAAATTATCAACAGTAAGCAAAATCCAGGAACTCATTACAACTTCATCATATGCTGCCAACTGTCTGACAGCTGAGAACTTCCTTAGCCTGGCATGGGAAAGGTGGCAGTGTTGGTGCCAGGCATGTCATCATGTTGGTGACGGAGAAATGAGTATGACTAATTTCAGTGAGACTTGCTCTTCCATAACTGTGCCCATGACTGTAAGATATCTCTGACTATAACCATAGAGGCGATTCCAGAGATAAAGGCTAAAATCCCCATAAAGCAGATCAGTCCAGGTTGGAAAGCTGGCTTTGTGTCCATCCAAGACCAAAGCAGCATATGATAACTCACTTGTGTCGCACAATTCCATGAATCACCTCCAAAATCCATCTGTTGCTCTACCACCCAAGGGACAGCACCTCATTTCCCCCTCCCTTCCCCTCTCTCCTTCCTTTCATTACCCAAGAGCTTCCCTTCTTCTTTTTTTTTTTTCTGCCTCTCTTTCTATCCTAATCCTACCTGTGTTCTCCCATTCCTTGCTATTTCCACTCTCTTTCTCCAGGTTTCCCCTTCATTTTTTGTCACTCTGCAAGAAGACCCTGCCCCATCCAAAGACTACCCCCTATTGGAAATACAGCTGTCTGGGGCTCATGGAAGCTGGATTCCAAAACACTGTGGGGGAACCAGGCTGCCTACCCACACACGCACCCAGCTCATCTATCTCATTTACCTGCTGCTGTTCAGAATCTTCCTTTCTGGCTTAAAGCCAAAAGTCCCAAATGCAGTTCAAGATAATCTACTGAAAAGGAATGCGTGTTGGGGCAAAAAATCCCAGCTTCAAGTATATGCTGATGGGATCTGAGTTGGTAGTGCCTGAGCAAGGAAGGGAACTGGTAGAGAGCTCCATTCATATGGTGACTGGGTGCATCACTGCTGTGAAGAATGCGAATAGAAAGTAAAGCTGCCAGGGTCTTACTGCCCTTACACAAACCTTTGCTGTGACTTCACTAAGATCATTGTGTTCAGCTCTGATCACCTTGCCTGCAAAATTATTGAGCACAGAGAAGAGCAATGGAAATGATCAGGGGGCTTGGACACAATTCCACTGTGTGGCATGGCTGCAAAAACTGGGACTACTGAGCTTAGAATAAAGGCAAGTACCGGGAGGCATGCCAGAGGCATTTACAATAATGTGGTGTGCAGAAGTGGGGAAGACGTTTTCCTCAGTCTCCCATAGCACTCAAACCTGGGGTCATCCCATGAAGCTGATTGGTAGGAGGCTTGGGAGAGACAACAGGAATTACTTCTGGACACAATTGATAGTAAAACTATGGAATTTGCTGCCATGGGAAGTGGTGGTGACTGCCAATTCGAATGGTTTTAAAAAAGGATTGGACAGATTCATGAGAGAGGTGGCAACCAGTGGCTACTAGCCTTGCGGACCATGTGCTCCCTCCTCCACCAGAGGTGGCCTGCTTGCATACAGCACTTGCTGAGGAGCTAGACAGGAGGAGGTCTTCCACCCATCCTGCTGGAGGGATCCTGTGGGCAGCTGCTTTGCTACTGTGGGTACAGAGTGGGCTAGATAGACTTTGACCTGAGCTGGCATGGCTTTTCTTATGACTACATGGTACCTGACCTGTGCTTGCAAGGCAATGGAGCCAATGACCTAGCAAGATTGTGGGCTCTCCCACACTGGAGGCATTTAAGAGGCGGTTCTGCCAGGAATCCTTTAACTTGCATTGAGCACTGGGTTGGGCTTCTTAGGTCTCTTCCAACTCTACTATTCCATGATTCTATGAAGCCCACAGTGACCTAAAATGAATAGTTTGTAAATAATTTTGTTGATAATTTCACTCCCATCCATTCCAACTGGGATTCTGCAGTGAGAGCAGGAGCTAGGATGCAAAGACCTGGGAGAGGACAGAACTGCTTGTCCGGTTGTGTCTTCTCAGGTTTGATGAGAAACCATTTGCAGTGGCAAACCCCTTTACACTTAGCCAGCCAGAAGTGAAGCTATCCGATGGATTCGTCAGGCATTTCAGGAAGTCTGCAGCCCTGGTGAGTGCTAATAAATACATTTCCTTCTTAAGTTCCAAAGGAAGATCATTTATACTTCTTGTCCCCCCACAACTTCAATGGGTAAGGCAAGTGCATTTCAGGCTGATTTCTACAAATGGCTAAAAATCATCAAGGGCTGTACGTTTAGGATAGCTTTTACTTCATTTAATTTTTATACTGCCCAATATCTTAAGCTGAAGCTTTTATAAGTAATGTCCACATTATTCCTATTCACTTAGTAGTCAAATATATTCATGGAAGAGATAAGATTAGCCATGTAGGGTTTATTTATTCATGTATTTTGACAAATATAAGTTGACTTCACTGTATGTTATGTACAAACTACAAACTAACTTCTTGTCACCTGTTCTCATTTTTTCCCACATATCTTTATTTTCTGTGTTCGCCTTTCCCTTCCTTTTGAAAATGGAGGCATTTTCCAGCCCTGCGAGACCTCACCCGTTCTCCAGGGTTTCTTAAAGACATGAGGCAGAGCTTCTTAGAGTTCCTTTCAATATTCTAGGAAGCCATCGCACTGATTCTGCTCAGCAACAGCTGCAGCCCTTGGGCATGCTGTGTTATGTCCTCAGTGCCTGGGTCCGTCCTGTCTTGGCGTTTGTCTTAGGGAAGATCCTAGAAAGCGTAAACCTGTGCTGACGGCCTGTTTGGTTGATTTGATTTGCACTTCCACTTGAAGTCTGTTCTAAGAACATGCCACACAATTCAAAGTGGTCCACCAGGTCCCATTCCCACAGGCATTTTGGAGGTCTGGCACTCTGGCTTCCCAGAGTATGTTTTACAAGACTATTTAGAGATGGAGTTGCTACTGTAAATTTTACCTTACTGTTATGTGCTGTCTTCTGGAATGGAGGCTGCTGTAGCAGTTTTTGTTGCATTTTACTGCTTTAATTACTACTTAGTTTTCATGATGTGTTGTATTATTGTGTACAACCTTGGGAGAGCTCCTGCCATGAAGGGCAGATAAGAAACATTTTAAATCAATAAGGACACTCCCCCTGCCCCTGGTTTACCACTTTGGCACTCATTACACATTCACGAGTTTTTCTAAGTTTCTAGAATATTTTTTGGAATAAATCTAGCATGCTTTTAGAAACTGGACTAAAACCCTTTGAAAAACTAAAATTCAACTTGTTTCTCGCAACTTGAGTTGGTTTGTCGTTTGGCTGTGTGGCCTTCCCATGGCAGGACTGTGTTTCCATTTCGTGCTCTGGGGCCAGGGAATTCCTCGGCTTTACCCTCCCCGGCCTTCAGCCTCCCAGCACTGGCTGTGTGGAGGTGGGTGTGAAAGGGACAGAGGGGGACAGAGTGGCCGACGGGGCTGCTCTGAGCCCTGTCAGGCACGGATGATTAATGAGCCCCTGCTCCGGCTGGGGGTAACCTTTGGAGAGCCAAGCAGGACATCTGCACAACTGTCAGAGCGGTGACAAGGACAGAGCTGAACAACCAATTATTCCCCCATCACTAAGGTGGGCTGTCAGTTTAATCCCAGCCATCCAGTTAGGCAAGGGCAGAGACATTTATTCTTTACCTAGCACTGAGGCTTGGAAGGCAGCCTTAACTCTTTTTATGCCACTGGATGGCGATGTTCTGGGCAGCACCTGCAGGTTGGCATCCATGGGCAGTACCATCTGCTGTGCAGCAGCTTGGCCAGACTGTGCTGATCTAATATCAACAGGAGGAAGACACGGTCAGGCGAGAGGAGAATGGCACAAAAATATTGACTGGCTCCCTTTTTGAAGGGAGTCCTAGGACTTCTGGGGCAGCCATGGCACAAAGTGACACGAAGCGGAAAGCATGATTTCCCAGCTTCCACCCTCCACTGCCCAGGAGCTTACGTACACACACCAGATCCCCTTTATTTCAGTGCAGGACGGAGAGTGCTTGTGTCAGGCCAATCTTATGCACGCCTTCAGATGGGGCATGGTTGGTTGGCAGATCGGGTTTCGGAGAGGGTGGATTTGACCTGGTCCTGAATGGTGCAACACTCCCTCTTAGGGACAAGGTCCGCAGCCTAGGAGTACTCCTCGACCCGGAGCTTTCATTGGAAGCTCAGGTGATAGCGGTGGCGAGGAGCGCCTTCCTTCAGCTTCGGCTGATTAATCAGCTGCGCCCCTACCTGGAGTACGACTGCCTGGCGACGGTGACACACGCGCTGGTGACTTCCCGCCTAGACTTCTGTAACGCACTTTACGTGGGGCTTCCCTTGAAGACGGTCCGAACACTTCAATTGGTTCAAAATAGAGCTGCCAGGTTGCTGACGGGGACAGGGCGTTATGTTCACATGACTCCAGTCCTCTGTCAGCTTCACTGGCTTCCCATTGAAGCCCAGGCCCAATTCAAGGTGTTAATTATGACCTATAAAGCCCTAAACGGCTTGGGTCCTGGCTACCTGAACGAGCGCTTACGTCCATATATGCCCGACCGCCCTTTGAGATCTGCGAGAGAGTCCCTTCTCCGGGAACCCTCCATGAAAGAAATTAGGAGAGTAAGTACTCGGAGGAGGGCTTTCTCTGCGGTGGCGCCCAACCTATGGAATTCACTCCCCAAAGAGGTCCGCCTGGCACCGTCGTTACTGGTTTTTCGGCGCCAGGTAAAGACCTTTTTATTTAAACATCATTTTAGTTGTTAAGACATATGATCTGGCCAGGGCAACTTCTTCTTCCTTCTCTTTTCTCCTCCTATATTTTTATTTACTTATTTTATACTGATAATTTTAATTTTATATTTGTAACTCAATGTATTTTTTGTATTTTTGTATTTAATGGTAATTTATTATGTTCTATTGTATTTCTATGTATTTTATTGTGTTGTAAGCCGCCCCGAGGTTTCGGCAAGGGGCAGCATAGAAATGTAATAATAATAATAATAATAATAATAATAATAATAATAATAATAATAATAATGGTGGCTCCTGTTCTAAGGTGTTATAGGAGAGGCCAGAAGAAATATTTTCCCACTAGGATTTAAAGAGAGGACATATTCCAAGGCTGTTTGGGCTGCAGTTTCTTCTATGAATTAAGTATAGCAAAATACAAACCAGAAAAAAGGTTCAAGAAGAGTGGGAGGGTTTTTTTAAGGGAACATTTAAGGAACAGTTACAAATAATTCCAACAAAAAGATAAGGTAGAAGACAACAGAAAAAAACTGCTGTGGCTCCAGAAAACCTTCAAGCTGAAGTAAAAAATAAAGTCAAAAAGGACTTGCATACAAAATGGAAAGGAGGCCAGGCAACAGAATAAGAGTGTGGTGACATCAGAAAGGCTGAAGCAGAGAACATGTTGAGGCTAGCAAGGGTTGAAATGCTTTTATTTTAAATTATCTTCACAGTAAAAGACAGAGAAAAGGAAGGGTGGCTCAGCTTTCCATTGAGGAGGGCAAATGGATAACATATGACAAAGAAAAGGCCAAAGTGCTCAATTCCCCCTTTAGCTTGGTCGTTTCCCTGATAAAGATGAAGTACAAACTGAAGGGGTAAGACAGAAGCTTGAGATTAATAAACATACAGTCGAGGAACTTTGAAAGCATTGTCCAGTCTGGGGAACCCAGATTTTAAAAGCATGCTGAAAATCTGGAGAGAATTCAGAGGAAGTCAGCAAAGATGATGCAGAGGCTGAAAGAACTGGGCCTGTTCAGCCTTGAGAAGAGAAGACTGAGGTGACATGATAGCACTCTACAAAGCTGCCACAAAGAAGGAAGAAAGACCTTTTCTCACACATGCCAGAGCGTAGGACACGGAGCAATGAATTTAAACTGCAGCACGCCAGGTGCAGACACAGGGAAGAACTTTCCAACTGGCACACCAATATGACAGTGGAGCCAGCTGCCAGGGCAATTGTGTGCTCTTCCACGCAGGGACATTCAAAAAGAACCTGGATGTTATCTGAGTGTGATGGTGTGACTGATTCTATGGCTCTATGATAGCGGCATGAACAGGCACCCCTTCTGAGGAGTTAAACCTCCGCATTTGTACAAGTCTGGCGATACACACACATGCCCTTCCCTCCCCATCCCACCCCACAAATCCACACATCTGGAGCACCAGTTTGTAGGGGTGCTCGGCCAGTGCAGTCCACCAGCAGGCCACCTGGGCACTTTAGAGTGCTGCCTTTGAGATGGCGAAAGGCTATCTTTGGACAAGGGAAGGTTGAGACGGAAAAATGGCTCACAGTCATGGTGAAGAGAGGAGACAAGGTGGCTTAAGTCACACTGTCCCAGAGAAAGAAGGAAGAGAACAAGCGAGCCCAGTCATTTGCTGGGAGCGCGATGGGTTCGCAAAATTGCCAGCACATTGCGGTTGTTTGCAGGGTGGGTTAGCATGATGTACAGGCCCACTGAGCTACTTGGTCCACTTTGATGCTGCAGCCTAGAGCTGCAGGTAAATGGCTTCTAAAGTACTCCCCCTATTTGTGTATAGAGAAATTAGCAGTGGTGGCAGCACAACCTTTACCTTAAGGTTGGCTCTGTGCTTTTTGTTTTGCTGCTGCTGCAATTGGCCTCTATTGTGCATCTTTCACCAAGTTCTGGATATCACCCGGGGTCATGGATAATATTTGGTGGGGAGGGTTAGGAAAACAAAGTCAAATCCTAAGAAATTTCATTTCAGTGCAATGGGAAGCCACATTCTTAAATTGTGAATGAGCTGAGAGGAAAATATCCAACCATTAAATGCAATGCAGTAAAAATTATTAAGAGTAAGGACACCATTTAGCCCCAAATTTTCACTACACTTAACTAAATATGTAATCATCACTGGGCCATTTAATAGAGTACTACAATTCTTTCTCTCTACAATAAATGTTTTTGTAATGCTAATTGCCTTCTGTTCATAAATTCTACAGTCTTACATAATTTATCTGGTATTGTAGCAGGACTTCCAAGAATAAAAAGCTGGAGTCATCATGGTAATTTAAATAAGAAAAGACATGTTAAGAGGTAGCAATACAAATTAATTAGCTTTGAAATGCTCTGCACACTCCCAACCAAATTGGATTGAAACAGTTTGATTTGATAATACCATTGTAGTGGCGAAAGGGAGCACAAATTGCATGTCAGCTGGTGCATGAGGCATGGGCAGAGGGGTTTACAAGTGCATCACTTTGGGAAGTCTTGGGAGTGATGGTACATGGGGGCATCCTAATGTGCAGGGACCCTGCCGCTGATCCTGTTCTGCCAGCGGGGAGGCCAGCCAGAACGGGGCTCACAGGGAGGATCTGGAGGGCCACCCACTTGCAGAGTCGTGCAGCTGCAGCCCGGAGGAGCCCCTGGGGACCGAGCCACCCCCCGAGTGCGCAGAGGCCACCTTGCTCATTCCAGTGGCGCAGGCAGGCGAGCACGCCAGGGCCCTTGCCCAGAGCCTCCCAGCAGACCCAGTTTAAAGACGTGCGACTGGGTACTTCCCGCTCTTGTACTTGTATATCATGGTTTATCATTCCTCTGCTGAAAAACCAGAGCAGTAGTTGAATGTTTATAGGAATATGAGTTTGGTTTTCGCTTCTTCTTCTTTTCAGTAAATGTTTATATTTTGTTGCCCCAAAATGAAGGACAAGGGAGCAAGATGACCGAAGAATGATGCAGTGATTTCATGAAACTGACATGGATTTCTCCAGAACAAATTCAGCCAGACTAATCTGATTTCATCTTTTGGTTGGGTCACCTCCCTGATGGACTAAGGCAGGGGTCGGCAACCTTTAACACCCAAAGAGCCATTTGGACCCATTTCCCACAGAAAAGAAAACACTGGGAGCCACAAAACCCTTTTGACATCTAAAATGAAGATAACACTGCATATATCATTTTTTACCTTTATGCTATGTATAAAAAAACTATAGTGTGTTGCATTTATGAAATCAATGAACTGCTACAGAGAAAACAAATTTTTATTTCTGCATGCAACAAAAACATATTGAACTCCGAAAAAAAAAAAAGACTCTGGGTTGAAGGTTACTTTCAAATCAAATAGTCAATGTCTATTTGAGTCCTCCTCATATTTATGAAATAAAAAGCCAAACTTAAATTATCCACCAGCAGCAAACCAAACATGCCACCTGCAGCAAACCAAACATGCCGTCTGCTTCTGTGTGCCCTCATCCTTTTATCACGTGGTGAAATATTGAACAAACATCCCTCTTCCAATGTAATAATGTTGCTGAAATTTTTATAAGACTCTTCTTAAAACAAGGAAGTAGATCTATATCTTCAGCTCTTGTTCAGTCACTAAAAACTGTTATTTTTAATCTTACATTATAAACTAGTAGGACTCCTTTCATATAGTTTGAACAGGAGAACAGGTTCCTGAAGAGTCAAAGTCAGTGCTAAAGGGCTGTGTGCATTAAACAGAAAACCCCATAAGTTCGTCAGCAGTAAAAGCAAATGAATCTACCCACATACCATGAAATGTTCGGTTTTCCTCAGAAACCTATATTTTCTTCGATTTATCCATGTGACTGATTAGTGATAAACAGTCAAGTGCTGCAAATTGTGACAGGTCCCAAGCGCAGCTTTTAACATTCAGATGAAGGAGATTTCATTGGGACAAAGAGAATCCTTTCAGCAGCGTTTTGTTTCGTATAACATGAGAGCCTGCAGGAAGCTTGTTCCACTCTTTCCCTGCATAATAGCAGAGGAATGTAGCACCTTACTTAACCAATTTACTTAACCAGCCAATTTACTTATGGCTGTGCCAGCGCATATTTTGAGTGAAGGAGCTGCAGCAGAGGGATTCAAGAGCCACGTGTGGCTCCGGAGCCACAGGTTGCCGACCCCTGGACTAAGGGAATGCTATGGACATAATCTGTCATGACTTTGGCAAAGCTTTTGACAAAGTGCCCCATTATGTCCTGATCAGCAAACAAGGAAAAAGTGGGCTAGGAACAACACTCAGGTGGATCCACAGTTGACCTCTGAATCAGACCCAAAGAATGCTCATCAATGGCACCTTCTCAAACCAGGGAAAGGTAACACACACAGTACCACAGGATTCAGTCTTGGGCCCTGCAATCTTCAACATTTTCATTAATGACTTGGAGGAGGAAGTCCAGGGAATGATTATCAGATCTGCAGATGACACAAAACTGGGTGGGATAGCTAATACACTGGAAGACGGAAATAAAATTAAAGGTAATCTTGATAGGCTGGGCTGAAAAAATAAATTCACTAAGGACAAATGCCAAATTCTGCACTCAGGAAAAAGTAACCAAATGCATCATTTCAAAATGGGGAATGCCTGGTTCAACCATTCCTCAAATAAGAAGGATCTTGGAATTGTTGAAGATCCTATTATGAATATGAGATATTCATACCACTGTGATGTGGCTACAAAAAGGGCCAATGTCATTTTAGGCTGCATTAATAGAAGTATCACTTCCAAGTCCTGCGAAGTGCTCATTCTCCTTTACCAGTCCCCCCTTGGGCATTACTTAGGCCTCATCTGGAGTCCTGCATCCAGTTCTGGGCACCAGCATTTAAGAGAGATGCAGACAAGATGGAAAGGGTTCAGAGATGAGGAGAGATGGAAAGAGCTGGGCAAGTTCAGCCTCAAGAAGAGAAGTCCGAGAGGATATGAAAGGACTCTACAAATGCTTGAAAGGGTGTCACAAAGAGGAGGGCCAGGTTCTCTTCTTGATCATCTCAGAGTGCTGGACACAGAATAAGGGACTCAAGCTGCTAATGTGCTCCATCTCGGCGTGGCAGCTAAAGAGCTGTTTCACATGTTTTCCCATGCACAATTAACTTTATGGGGAAATCTGGATTTAAAAATAGGAAAGTTTAGCAGACTTGATGGACAAGAGGGATTTTACTTTGAATTGTCTTGCTGAGACTGATTCGTTTGTTTGTTTTTTCAGTCATTTTCAGCTTTGCAGGCACAATTTGTCTGCTATGGCTGCATGGCAATACATGCAATTGAAACATTCATTAGAATTACATTTAATATTAGTGAATAAATATGATATGCATGCTCTAAAGCAAGAATGGAATAATGAAGTGGAACACCCCACACTGCCCAAACAAGGGAGTATGGATCTCAGGCTATGCACAATTGAGCAAAAAAAAAAAAAAAAAAAGGAAAAAGGAAATGTTTGGGGTATGTTGGACTGTAAAACTTCTCATTAATAAGACCAAGTGTTGGAGGTCTAATGCTGCTTGAGCATCTGTCCTCTGGGACTGTGTCGTGGGGTCGTAACTCACGTCTCCAACTTCATTAAGGACTGCTTAATAAGGAGGAAGGGGATTTGTTGACTGATATGAAGGAACAGGCACAGATGCCAAATAACTATTTTGCCTCTGTGTTCTCCCCAAAGCAGGATGGGGGAGATCCCCATGGAGGATTGGACAAGGCCAGGGATTTAGGGGCACAGATTAGAGGTCTCTCTCCCCCCCACCCGAAGTCAAGGAGCTCTTCAGGGCACTAGACATTACAAAGGGACCAGACCCTGATGGGTTACACCTGAGGGTACTTAGGGAACTGGTGAGGGTACTCTCATGCCCACTGGTCTCCATTTCTGAGGCCTTGTGGAGAATGGGTGAGGTTCCAGAGGACTGAAGGATGGCGTCAGTAGTCCCAATTTTCAAAAAGGGTTTCAAAAAGGGGACATGGGGAATTACAGACTGGTTAGCCTTACATCCATTGCAGGTAAGACAATGGAAAGGCTCATAATAGCAAGAGTTCTAGAAACACTAGATAGGGAAGGGAGGCTGGCAGCCATGCAACACGGCTTCCACAAAAAAAATAGAAACAGAGCGAGTCAGAAGGGGTCTTGCTGAAATCCAGGTAAACCACATCCACTGCATCCCCTCCACCTAGCCACCTCGAAACCTTGTCATAGAATTCCACAAGGTTTGTCTGGCAGGACCTGTTTCTGCGGAAGTCGTGTTGTGTGGCTGCCAGCCTCCCTTCCCTATCTAGCATCGCTAGATCTCTCTGTATTATGAGCCTTTCCATTGTTTTTCCTACAATGGACGTAAGGCTAACAGGTCTGTAATTCCCCATGTCCCTTCTACTACGCTTTTTGAAAATTGGGACCACTGACGCCACCCTCCAGTCCTCTGAAACATCACCCATTCTCCATGAGGCCTCAAAAATGGAGCCTCCCCGCTTTAGTAACTAGAGGTACCGTCAAGGCTTGTGCTTTCAAAACCTCCCATCTACCCCTCTTCAACTTGCTTGCCTTCCAGTAACCTCTCCCAGGAAACTTTGCCCAGTCTGGCCTTCAGTTGGCCAAAGTTGGCCCTCTTAAAGTCCCATCTTCTAGTGCTCGACCTGCTGCACGTCCCCATTCCCCTGATCTCAAAGCAAAGGATGGAGTGATCACCTGCATCCAGAGCTCCCCTAATCTGTACCTCATTTATCAGCTCCTCCCTGTTGGTCAAGACCAAGTCAAGGATGTTCCTCCTCCTAGTCGCCTCTCAGAGCCTCTGCGTGAAAAACCCTCCCTCTATAGCTTCTAGGAAGTAACATCTACATGAAACCGCTGGGAGAGGTCATCAGGAGGTGTGGGCTGCGGAATCATCAATACGCTGATGGTACCCAGCTCTACCTCTCGTTTTCCACTAATCCAGGTGAGGCAGTGGCTGTGCTGAACCGGTGCTTGGCCGAGGTAATGGAATGGATGAGGGCCAATAAACTGAAACTCAACCCAGACAAGACGGGGGTCCTGTTGGTTGGCGGATCGGGCTTCGGAGAGGGTGGATTTGACCTGGTCCTGAATGGTGCAACACT
>NW_025335339.1:590098-609205 GCF_004798865.1 Varanus komodoensis | reverse complement strand
GAAGGTGATTGGATACTTTGATATGGATAGGAAAGTGATTGGATACATGTCACAGCACCTTAAAGAAAAGTGACATTTCACTCTAATTAGATGCCTTTGACAGGCCTTCCAAACTAAAGTTGCCTTGAACAGGCTGGCCAAGTTAAGTAAACAGAAAGGTCACATGTGTGAACGTACAGGGTTAGGGAGGCACTTTGGCAAGCCTATAAAACACAGAGATTACGCTTTGACAGTTACCCACTAACGGAGTGGGGTCATCTGGTCTTCACCACCAGACACCGAGGCATCCCTTTTGATGTGTTTATGGCAAGGCAGAGGGGCGGGATGGCAACATTTGTTTTTCTGAGTACACACCAACAGCGTCTCATTTCTAAATGCCTCTTTGCAGGGCAGAATCCTTCAGACCGAGCATCAAGTTATCGGTCGAAATTCTCCTGCTCCTCTTCGTTAGCACAGGGAAACATTGAAGAGAAGCAGTTAAGGAGGGCAAGGCACAGAGACGTTGCAGCCACCAAAAGGAGGACTTGCGGGAGCTCCTTCTTCAGGGATGAGAAGCGAGAAAAGCACTTTGCCCATTCGGCAGAGCAGCAGAGGCGGGCCAAGAGGCCCCGGAGGGAGCGGGGCGTGGGGCCAGCAGCCCCAAGTCCCTTGTCTGAGGCCTTCAGCTGCGTCCTGGGCTGCCTGGGGACTCTCTTCCCCTGGGTCATTGGTTTGGTTTGCTTTTCTTTTTTTTATAATTGCTCTGTCTGGAAGAAGCAGGTGAGCAAAGTCAGGGAAAGGGAGTGTAGGACAGAAGGCAGGGCCTGCGAGAGGTGCCCCATATCAGGCCAGGAGACGGCCTTGGCGGGAGGCACGGGTGTTGCTGCCGCTGCGACACCTGCGACGTGTTTGCCCTTCTCCCTCGGGAGAGGCAGGGCTACACTTGCCCTCGGTGCCAGCTGGTGTCCCTCCTGGAGGAGGAGGGGAGGAGTCTGAGGGCCGAGAGAGCCCTCCAGGCCCCCAGGGAGCAGCCCCCCTCTGGGCAGAAGGGTGAGGGAGGGGCCGAGCAGGAAACAGCTGGGGAGACATGGAGCCATGCCACCCACAGGAGAGGGAGGCCTTCAGAGATGCTCCAGCGAGCTTAGTCTAGAAGGCTTTAAACTGAGCTGGGGGGCGGGGGTGTCAGGCCTCCCAGAAACTTGTCCTGTTTGGACAAGTGAGCGAGAGGACCAGGGGTTTGGGACCAGGGTGTTAGCGGCCCTGCAGGAGCTGGCAGGGCTCCTACAAAGAGGGGGGCAGTATCAGGGAAGATGGGAGGAAGGAGGAGACCGGAAGAAGGATCCCTTTCTTTGGGACTGTTGACTGAGGCGGATTATAGAGGGCATGTGACTCCCTTGTTGAATACTTTCACTGGCTCCCAGTCTTTTTCAGATACAACTGATTATGGCCGATTGCAACGGATCATTGCAACTCGGCTATTGGAAAGACTGCCTGTTCCCATGTGTACCTGCCTGGGCTTTAAGCTTCTTAGGAGAGGATCTTCTCTTTTCCCACCACAATCAGAGGGGCATTTGGTCAGAACACAACATGGGTCTTCACAGCGGCTGCTCTCAGGCTCTAAACTTGATTATTATTCAACTAAATGTGGTTATTGTAGCTTCAAAATAATTAGGAAGAGTTTTCCTAGAAAAGTTGTTCTTCATTGTGGTAGCCTCAACTGAGAACACAAGGAGATAAGGCTTTCACTGAAGACCCACAGAGCAGAGGATCAGCACTCACCTGAAGTTCTGCAGTTGATGTTGAACAAAGCATTGCAATTAAATAAGGGTGCAAAGTGCTTATACTTAATACATAATATTTAGCCATGAAATTATTGTGTCGGGGTGTCTCAAGCGCAGCGGTGAGAATGAATAAATGGATCCAGCGGGAAGATCCCTTCCACCTTGGACCTCAGAAGTTTATTGAAAGATCACTCAGGCACCATCTGCAGAGAATCCAAACTTACAACAGCGCTGCCAGGTAGAGACGAAACCAACTACAAGCTTCCAGAACATGGACAAGGTACTTTATAACCTCCTTGTCACATATGCGAGTACAGATTAATTGATGACAGAATAATGGCAATCTGATGTCAGCATATACAGACCAATAACACAAATCTATGATGGAATGGAAAATATTACTGATTTCAGTGAACTGACATTTCTTAAACTTAAACTGATCTCCATTTCTGTTTAAACATATAAATGTGAGCTGTTGGGAAACCATTCACAAAAGCTTAGGTTGGCTGCTCTGCTCCACTAGAGGGAAGGAATTTATTCCAAATTTGCAAATCCTTGTGCTCTGATTGGCTGCAGCAGGTCAGCCATGCAAGCCTTGGTAACTAGATGCTTCTTGTGAAGGTTCTGGCAGCTTCCTTCTGCTTCTCAAAATGGATTCTAAAAATCATACCATGTTTGAACACAACATACCAGAGACCATTTCTTTTCAGCATAATTTATTTGGAACCCTTCTCCAACAATTCATAGGAACTTGATTGGCATCTCATGGCATAACCAGATATTTTGAGCATTCTTATAGCTTATTTCCCAGGGTAAAAAGACAACTATCTAGAAGAGTAAATACCAGTTTAGAAACAACACAGAACACTCTTGAGAAATTAAGAGAGATAATATCTACATTTTGGACTATAAATATGCAAACAAGTTGAGAGGTTTGGTCACAGGTAACTGGCTCTTCAGAGTTGCCTGGTGCCCAAGTCCTGAAAGAAATAATGATAGTTTTATTTGATTGTTGTAATGCATGGGCCTTCGAACTATGGCCCACAGGCCAGATCTAGCCTGCCATGCTGATTTATCCGGCCCACCTCAGCGCTTTTGGACTCACTCAGCTCTCCAAGCAAGTCCAAAAGCTCTGAGCCGGTGCAGGCGTACTCAGTGGGGAAATGGCTGCAATTGCAGTCGCGCTCGTGCAAAGAAGGCGGGTGTGATCGCAGTTGGGGGGGGGGGGAGATGGCCACAATCACGCCACCTTCCCTGCACAAGCGAGCCTGCGATCACACCCATCTTCTCTGCACGATTGTGAGCGGGGGGGAGGTCATGATTGCAATCGCGCTCATGCAGGGAAGATGGGCGCAATCGTGGACAGGCTGGTGGGGGGGATGGCCGTGAGCGCACCTGCCTTCCCTGCACAAGTGCAACCACAATCGCACCCATCTTCCCCCCGCCCCAGCACGATTGCGGACAATGTAGCTCTGTCCCTTGAGTATGGACATGCTCTTCCCCACCTCATCTTGGGCTTCTGCTGCAGCCCACATGAACAGAGCAAACATTTTTTAATTTTTAATTTATTTTTTAAAAATTTAATTAATTTTAATTTATTTTTAAATTTAATTCATTTTAAAATTTATTTTTATTTTATTCATTTTTAAATTGATTTTAATTCATTTTTAATGTGCAGTGTGCATAGGAATTTGTGCATATTTTTTTCAAACTATAGTCCGGCCTCCCAACAGTCTGAGGGACTGTGAACTGGCCCCCTGTTAAAAAAGTTTGAGGACTCCTGTTGTAATGATTTATAAAATGCTCTATGTCTGGAATGAAGAAAAAGCTTGAGCAAATAGCAAAAAGACAAGAACAAAATGCTATGAAAATTATAGATCAAAGAATTAATTATGCAACCTGAAAGAGAAAATTGTGATTATGCAGAAAAAATTCCGAGGAAGATACAAAGAGTCACATCTGCATGGTGAGGCTGTTAGCCTCAAAGGGGTATGTGGCAGATCTGAGATTTCTTGCATAATGAAATAATAAATAATGGATATGGACTGATGCAGTGCTAACTGTGCTCATGTTAAAGCTTGAACTGTGCTCTGCCTCTCAGAGATGAGAGGAGTAACGAGGATTTGTAAACTGATGGTTGAAATGTTGCTAGGAGGAAGTTGGGATGTGTGAACTCCTTAGCTGCATCACAAGATACTCACTTGCTTGTCTCTAACACCGCTTGCACTATTTATTGGTGGGTGCACTTTTTGTTTATATGTATTTTAATATGGTTATCCATTCTGAGCATATTTTAGTGGGAAGGTAGGCGTGAAGAAACAGAACTCTGTTCCATTTTTCTATTTAGTTTGGGTTTAGAATATTATGGGGTTAAATCTTGTTTCTGTCTGTGAGTGTGTGTGTGCTGATCAGTTGCAGCTCAAAGGTTAATAGTTTACATATCAAAAGGGTTGTGCACAGTCCTGTACCTGTTTAGACAGAAAAGATTTCTATAATTCCTAACATGCCCAAGCCAGCCATTCAGGCAGGAGCATGTTCTGGACCGCAGCTTTCTGCGGAAGCACACATGAGACTGCTCTCTGCGTTAGCTTTATCGGAGCCTGGATGGTCTGTTAAGATGAGCAAAGAACTCGCAGGAGGTTCCACAGGGGTCAGAGGAAGAACTTAAATGATAGAAATCCATCCTGCTATCGTGGAAAAGAAATACCCTCCTGACTTCTTGGTGCTGGAATGGGGGGCGGGGGGGGGGGAGACTAATTGTGAGATACAAAAGTCTGCCAAAAAGGCAGCAATCATAGAAAGAAACACCGATTACCTTGGGAAGCGGTTGGTCCTCACACACTGGCGGCATCCAAGATGCTGCTGGACAACCAACCGTTAGGAATTCTTTCACTTGGAGTCCCGCACTGAGCAGGAGGTTGGACTCAATGACCTTGTAGGCCCCTTCCAACTTTACTATTTTATGATTATTTTTATTTTATTTGTATAATTTTTATTAAACTAACAAAAACAGTACAAAAACAATGAACACACTTAACATTACTAATGAACATAATGAAACGATACAACAATACCGGTGCTACCTCCACCAGGACCAATGAATCAAATCACTTAATGTAAGATTAATTCAGGTTGCTCCACTTCCCTTCCAGAACTGCACTGACTCTTGTAGTGGTTCACACCCCTTTCCTTTTAAAATAACATAGTCAATAAATGGTCTCCAGGTTATCATTAATAGCTGAATTCCAGACTTCTCTATATCAGTTGATTATTGGATATTCACCTTTTATTTTCCAATTCTTTGCTACTATTAATCTTAGAAACATAGAAACATAGAAAACAGAGCGAGCCAGAAGGGGGTCTCCCGGGCCATCTAGTCTGACCTCGGGCACCAGCCGGCTCCGCTCATGACATGTCCACCATGTGGACGTCCAGTGTATCCTTGAACAACCGCACCGATGGGGCCTCAACGATCTTACTGCTGTTAATTAATTTATCATCTATTCTTTATTATTTTGTCCCATCTGTTCTCTAAATAATGACAATAATGCTAGGCCAGGGTCAGCTTCAATATTTAATTCAATATTTTACTAATTTCTTTGAAAACTATTTCCCAAAACGCATTTCTATATTTACATTTCCGCTACATATGGAAATATGTACCCACTTCCTGGTTGCATCTCCAACAAACATTGGAGTAATCATTATTCATACAATTAGTTAAGTACCATTTCCAAAGCAGTTTATAAAAATTCTCTTTAATTCTTATTGACATAAATTTTAAAATTCTCTTATCCCACATATTATTCCATTCTTCAATAGTAATATTTCTTTTTAAATCTATTTCCCAAGACTCTTTAAGAGGATCATATTGATCCTTCCCTTCTAGTAACATAGTATAAATTTTACCTATCATTCCTAAGATAAGTAAGATAACTACATTAATATTCTATGATTCTAACTACATACTGAGCCTTGTTCATTGGAGATAGTTGGTGGGGCAGGGGGTGGTGGTAATATTAATTTATTTAATTCATTCATTGCTCTCCAGGGTTGGAGCCCTTCGAAGGTGGCTCGCAGCAATTCAATTCAGCAAAATAAAATGAAAAACAACCAAGTAAGAAAACAATATTCATAAAACAAGAAATATAAAGAACAAGCATCAGCATGAAACATCTGACTTAGTCAGTTGCTCCAAAATCCGACCACAGAATTGCAGCTACAACCCAGAACACCCCAGTAGAACATGATCGGAAGAAGGCCGATGTAAACATGTGAATCTTAGGGCCTTCCTAAATGATGGGCCTGATTGACCCCCTAGATCGACTTTCTAGAGATGGTGGGCCACTGTGGAAAGGGCCCCCTCTCATAGACTTGCCCATCTCCCTGCCCTCAAAGTGGGAAAGGCCTCTATTACTTGTCTTGGATTGTGGATAGGCTGATACTGGTGAAAGTGGTCCTTCAATTAATTCAGCCACAAACTATGTAAGGGAAATCGAGGCGAGGCATGGCAGCTCTTTGAACTAAGCTCGGCAACATCACCAATGCCATGGTCACAGTTTATGGGATCTAACTGCCTGGCAGCCCCGCTTCCCCCCACTCGGGCAGACACTTTCTACAGCACCTTCCAAGGCAGACCCACATCCAGTGCATTACAGTAGTCCAGCCGGGATGTCACTAGCACATGGATACACGAGGAAAGGGCCGTCTTTGACAGACAGGGTGATAGCTCGTGTCCCAAGCTAAGCTGATGAAATACCTTCCTGAGCAGCAAAGGCTCCCAGGCTTCCACAGCTAGCCGAATCTAGGAGGATGTTTTAGTCTTTCAGAGGGAGTGCAATCCCCTCCAAGAACATTTGTGAACCTCCAGCCTGAGTAGTTGGCTTCCCAGTCCACAAGACATCCCACTCATCTGGATTAGGTTCGCCTTGTTCACTTTCATCCATCCCCAAAACAGCCTCCAGATGCGGGTTTAAGAACATGGCACCCTCCCTGGAACATGTGGATATGAGAAGGAGAACTGAGCATCACTGACAGCTTGATGGAATTCCAGTTCAGACCTGCACCGGTGGTTTCACGTAGAGGTTAAAAGGTATGGGGGGTAGGATTTCCACAGCAAGAACCACTTCAAAATATGTCTCCCGAGCCTAATCCAGACAAGTGACCCAGAAGAAAACCATGACTGATGGTATGAAAGCCACAGAGAGTTCCAAAAGAAATAATGGAGTTATACTTCCCAAATTCATTCCCCAATATGGTTGAATTCACACACAACAAGAATCCAGGGCAAGAATGGCTTGTCATTGTGTGAATCCAGGAGGCACGCTGATGCATAGCATGTTTGATTACTGTGAATCCTTATTAAAAAGCTGTTTTTCACCATTGCTTGCCATTATGTGTGACCCCAGTTCAATTTTTTTTTTTTTTTTGGTGGTTTTCTCATCTCTGACAGTGAGTTTTCCAGCAAGACTGACCACAATGGCCCCGGCTGCTCCAGCCACGATTTCCTGCTGCCCTGTTTAGCCGAGCAACTGCTGATTGACTGTCTCCAGGCTCCCTGCCCTCTCTCCTAGCCTTGCTGTCACACCAGCGTCGCCCTCTTGCCCACCCTGCCACCACCACTGTGCCCACACCACCTGGCCAGGAGGTCCTCCAATGCGCCTGCCTCATGAGATGGCCGGGCCTCCCCCGATGCCAAGCACCCCTCGTTAGGCCGGGCTGATGTGCTTGTCTCACAAGATGTGCTGGGCTCCCCATGCATTGGGTACATTGGCAAGGCCTCCTGCAAGGCCTGCCTGGACAGGCAGTTTTCTTGCTTCTTCCCTGTATTGGCTGGAGAAACAAATCGATGTCTTGGAGCCACATGAGGGCTCTGCATGCCGGGTGGCAGGCCTCTCTTACAGATTGCAAGACAGCGCTATTGCTGAATGGGGAGCGGGGCCCAGGCCTCCCTCTTGCTCCCTCTTAGAAGACCCCGACCAGTTTCATGAAGATAGAAAAAAAATGGGCAGTGCTTCCAGGTTTGCAAAGATGGAGAGGAGCATTCAGCTCTGCTCCCTTCACCATTTCCCTTCCATTTCCCTTCAGCAACCTCAGGGCTCTCTGCGTGCAGTGGCAGCAAGACAGACCTCTCCCTCCTGCTTCCTCAATGAGCTGCCTATGCGCACCCTTGCTCAGTGCAGCTGCTGCGTAGCTAGTTGCCATCTGAGCGAGTGGCACCACACCGACGTGCTAATTGCAAGTCATCGTCCAGAATCTCTAGGTACCATTTTGCAGTGCAATCTGAAGCCTCTAGTGCATCATTGTATCTCTATTAAAAGGAATTCTGTGTAATGATGCTGGGATTTAATTAGTTTCTTTGCCAATGTTGTAAAACATAGTGATAAATGATCTAACAAGCCTGTGGATCATTATTCTCCTAGAGATAAGCTTATTAGGTGATTATGAATCATTAACAAAATCTGCATGGGATTTTCTTATCTAATTCAATACTCTGCATTCTATTTGAAAATTCTGCAAAAAAAGTTTAAATCGCCACCTTTTGCATATCCTATCTGTAGAGCAATCATACCACAGGCGGCAGAAGCCCAGAGTAGGCCAAACTGCTTGTGCTACAGAGACCTGTGGCCAAGACCCTCCCTGACTTCCCTTTCCTAAAGCAGTGCAAAGGAAGGAGGTGTTCTCCTGCCCCACACACCCCAGCTCCTCAAAGCAATTGCCTCCCAGGTATGCTTCCTGTGAAGGGGAGACAGAACTTCACAATGCACTGGAATCTTTATTGTGCTGTTTCTAGGCACTGCAGTGCACCTCCCAGAGAACGTTGGCAGTGGGGCAGTCTAGCAATGGAAAGCAACAAGAGTAATGTTGACTTGGGTGGGGGGGCTCAGACTGAGGGATGCAGGGCCCCATTATAGATGCAGCAGCCAAGCAGAGCCCCACTAAGGAAATTTTAGGTTCTGTGCTCTTCCTCTGGACTTTGCTAGGCACTAAATATGGTGACAACTGAGCTGAGGGTCTTCCTGCCCAGCAGCCCTGGAAAAATGCATGGAAACCATGACCACGGTCTGCTTCGTGCTGTCATCTCCCTGCTGACCCTGCCCCTGCCGCCAGCCATAGACAGCCTCTTCTGTGTCAGCGGATAAGAGTACTTTCCCCTGGAGTGATGCTTCCCCAAATTATGCAAAGCTGATCAGAACTTATTTTATCTGTTAAAATTTTAAAATAGGTCAGAAATTATCATGCACAATCCTTCCAACAGGAAGGAACACTTACTCCTTGCAGAAAGGGCGTTCTCTGCATTTGTGTGCATGTGAAGAGGGCAGGCAGAGCAAGGAGGGCAGGGTGACTGTAAGCAGTGGCCTTCACTTGGAATGGGCTTTGGCACCTTGATGCATATCACGAAACCAAAATCTCCTAAAGATTTCTTTCTTTAAAGGTGAACGCCTTCTTTCAGTTCATATATTCAGTACCCAGACAGCTCGCTCGCTCTCTGTCCAGATTCGCATAAGCCCGTTGTCACCATCACAACCCAACCACACCCATCTTCCGTTCTCACTGCCTGTTCCAAAGTGGCTAAATTCTGGGGCTGACTAAAAAGCCCAGGGGGCTTGCACACTACAGCATTATCACATGTGTGATCCCATTATCACTGGGCTGAACACATATGCATACTTTCAAGGCCATTTTCCCCCATGGAAGTAGTGCCATTGCAGCAGAATCTATTCATCTGGGGAAGCAAAGTTACCAGGTGGCAGAGGGCATCTCACACTTTTCTTTAACAACCGACAAATCCTTTGTCATGGCTTTGGATGGCAGCAAAGCTGCCGCAGCTGCCAACTCGGCCTCATTCCTCCTGCTGCAGAATGAACCAGTGGGCTTGACCTTAAGGTACACTATCATTCCCAGGGTCATTGTTGCAAAATGGGAAAGAAAAGACAGAGATATCCATGGCAGTGCTTTTTTCCCCACCAACGTCACTGGGACTGATATGATAAAATAGCATCCTCATAGTCCACATGCACACGGATGCATGTGCAAACGGAAAATAAATTCTTTCATTCTCAGCATTCTGCTGGCTGCAGATCGCTGAAAGCTGCAGGACGTCTTTCTGGCTTAACATACATAGAATTGTGTCCCTAAAGCAGGGGTCCTCAAACTTTTCCACCGGGGGGCCAGTTGAAAGGTGCCGGTGCTGGGTGCGGGCTGGAAAGGTGGTGCTGGCAGGGCGCGCGGGCCGGTGTGAGGGCAGCGGCGGGGCGCGCGTGGCGAGGGGAGGCGAGGCGGGGGCTGGCACGCGCCACGATGTGGCGGCGGGCACACGATGCAGCAGCTTGCTCGTTTGGAGATCACCTTCTCCGAGCGAATCCAAAACGATCTCCTTGCGAGCAGGCCGCCCCCTCCCCGCATGGGGGGCGAGGCAGGTGGCGGCAGGCACGCATGGCACACACATGGCGTGCAGGCACACGTGCGGCGCATTGAAGACCTCTTAGGCGGCCGAATAAATGGCCGTGGCAGGCCGGATCTGGCCCCCAGGCTGTAGTTTGAGGACCCAAACGACTGCAAAAAAATAAAAATAAAAATGTTAAAACAGTTCAAAACTTTCAGCCATCTCATTTTATAATCACTACCAAATTTAATAGATCCCTACCTCATTTTTTTTCCTCCGACTCTTTTTACTTTACGCAGTTCCCATCATGTCAAAAATCATGGGCTGAATATTTCCGGCCAGTCCTCCATGTTCCCCACAATAGCCCAGCTGCATCCCTTTCTGGACAAGCAGAGCCTGTTTTCAGTAAACTTCACTCCTGTAATCTCTAAATTAGATTGCTGCAATGCCCTCTGTGTGGGGCTGCCCATGAGGTCCAAACATATCATATAGATTCTGGCCTGCCTTTACTGGGCTTCCAAGTGCTTCCAGGCCCGATTCCAGGTGCTGGTTTTAAGCTATAAAGCCTTACACAGCTTGGAAGAGCAATAGCTTTTCCCCTCTGTGCTGTCATCTGCTCAGTTACTGCACTCAAACTCTGAGTGCCAACCCCTAGGGAGACTGGGAGGGTGGGGAAAAGGAGAAGGGCTTTCTCTGTAGTGCCCCCCCCCCCATCTTTGGAACAACTTTCTTTCCTTTGCAGGGTCATTTTGATTGTGTTTTCAAGCTATTTTAAATAATTTTATGTTGTTTTGTTTTAATGATATTTTTAATTATCAGAAACATAGAAACAGTCAGAAGGGGGTCTCCTAGGCCATCTAGTCTGACCTCAGCTGTAGCCGGCTCCATTCATGACATGCCTACTGATATTGATTTTAGGAAAGCCAATTTTAATAAACTCAGAACAATGATAAGTAAAGCCCCATGGCAAGTGACTCTAATAAGAAAAGGAATTCAGGATGGATGGGAATTTCTAGAAAAGGAAATTCTAAAAGCACAGTTACAAACCATTCCAATCAGGAATTAGGGTTGTATGTAGAGTTGGGTATCAGCACACTGGTAACACTGAACCCCTATGTTCCAAATGACTTTTCTTAGTGGCTTCATGCATGTCAAATACCATGGAAGACACGAAGGGACTCTGAGGGAGACTAGTCCAGTGACCATGATATCGAAGACCACCACCTTCCGAAATTGCCTCCAGTTACTGTAAAATAGTGCCTCCAGAGTCCCATCCCAGAGAACCGGCCCAGAAGCACCTGTCTAGATGGTATCAAAAGCTAGTGAGAAATCCATCAGACGCACTCCCTCTGTTTGATTCACAGCATATCTACCAAGTCTGAAATGAATGTATAGGAACTTCCTCATCCAGAAACCATGGATGAGGCATATTGTAGACTGGACAGAAATTATAAGACAGTGAGGTTCAGGACATGCTTTTAAACAAATGTTTCACCACAGCCTCTTTTAGGCAAGATGGAAGCTTGTTGAAAACACACTCTCTATCATACAACCAGGTCTCTGTGATAAATTAGGTTGGCCTTCCCAAGCATCCTTCAATGGCAAAACGAAAGGGCACGTTTTGCCCTCTGGCTCAGACTACAGACTTCTGCCAAACAGCTGTGCTTCCACTCCTTCTGTACCTCCAGGCTGACTTCTTGAGCAACACCTCCACCACCACTCTGCTTTCCCCTCAGCATCCTTGGCCAAACAAGCTTCCTGCCATCCCCCTTCTTTGGGGGGACTGAGCTTCAGAGGCTCAGTGGGTGGAAAGAAGGCCCAACTCTGGGACAGCTGCCAGAGAGGATACATGTCAGCAGGAGATGGTGAGTTGTGGAGGGTTTCCTGCATAATCGCCTTGCCAATCTCTTTTGCCTCAGAAGTCTTCCATCTCAGCAAACAGAAGTAAGATTCAGCACAGAATGCAAGATACTGCTGTTTTCCAAGTATCCCACTCTGCCTAAGGAATGGCATTACACACAGGAAATGACTGAGCCTCGGCCCTCAGACAGAACTGTGACTTCGCTGGATTTCTCTCTGTCCACAGCAATGCAATTAGAAGATCCTCTGAGGGTGCCAATTAGTGCCTTAAAGGGCCCATGCCCAGTGCTCACACGTGGTCACATGATGCTGAGCAGCAGTGCTGGAAACATCCATTAGCCACTACAGCTCTCATTAGTCCTTGAAAAACAACTCATTAGTGTCCTTAGAACTGACAGGTAAATACAACTAATGGGATAAATCTATCAATACATTCATTGTGTGTGTGGAGAAACTGAGCTTTCCATCATTGTGCTATTGCAGTGCCTCCTCCGAAGGTGAAGTGCCACTCCTTTCACAAAACTCTGGCAAAGCAACCAACCACTTAGCGGGAGGAGCACTGCGGGCGGGCAGAGGAGGAAGAGAAACGTGAGGAAGGAAGACAATGCCAAAGGGTTTTATTTATACAAAGAAGGGTATGAGTTCACAGTGAGTTCAAGTTGCTACCAACTGTCACAGCAGGTAATGCAAAATGCAAGTTCAGGTGATATTGATTGCTTTAATTTAATTGCTCATCTTTGTTTGGCTATTACATTTTTATACTGCCCGATAGCCAAAGCTTTCAAGCATTCCACTAATGCTTGAAAAGCAGTATATGTGGGTGGGAACATCGGCCCAACTTCACACCTGGGCACACCCGCCTCTCCTCCACCGGCTCCTTTCTGGCTTTGGAGAGAAGAGTGAACGTACACCAGCTGACAAAACTGACAGTTCCACTAGAAGGCAGAATGGCAGCCTTGGCACTCCATGGAAAAGGTGGTTTCTTTTCATGGTCACATCAGTGGAACACCATATCTCAGCACCTCCCACTTCCTTCTGAAAGAGTTCTTCTTTTTGATAAACACATCATATTTCCACATGGAAAGAAACACAGAAAGTGTCTTAATGTTTTCCAAAAAGCACGCTTAAGATAGTTGCATCGCAGAGGAATGATTTTCAGAAGAGTCAAGTTTTGTTTGCCTCCCCAAGTGTAGCACACAGCCACTTTGTTTGCTTCTGTGCTGGAAGAATTAGGGCTGATTTCCGATGCCTGACCCCAAGTCATTTATTTATTTATTATTAAAATTATATTCTGCTCTATTAGCCCAAGGCTTCACTGAGCAGATTGCAATAAACATATTCCTGCCACTTAAACAGCACTCCATCAGGGAGAACTTTTACTTAATTAATCAGAGGTTTAAAGCAAGACATCTTTATACTAAAAGGCAGCAGGGAGACAATAGTTTGTTAATTAATGTATCTTTTAGGACTAGAATTAGGAAGCCTAATTGTTTGCTACTGCTGCTCATATTGCCCTATCCCCTGGTTAGGAGATCTTCCCAGGCACAAGGTAGAAACTTCCAATTAGTACCGCAAGAAAACACTTGCTAACATGATCTTTCATTATAAGATGAAGGAGCAATATTTTCCACCAGGTGAAATAAGAGCACTTCTATTTCCACTAAATACTCAGAGGTCTTATCGTGTTTGAAGCCATAACTCACAATGTTCTAAAACCAGACAATTAGCTTTGTACTTGCAAAGTGGTATTTTGTGATACTATGCAGGTGACTGGCGTTATGGACATATTGGCAAAGTGAGCTTTGTGGGAAAGGCAGGATGTGTGCAGAGTTGGTCGTGATCCCTGCATGGGTGCCCATGCGGAGTGCCTCCCAGGCGCAGCTGGGGTCAGAGCAGCCAGACTGTTTGTGACCAGTTTTATGTAGAACTGTCCTGCCCTGCTAGCTCTTTCATTGCTCGAATGAGATCACGCCTGTGATTTGTGCTATCTGTTTCTTGCATGTGACATTACAGCTCAAAGATGAAGAGAGGGTGAGATTTGGTCTTAAGAATGCCATGCCACAAATGAAAGACTGGGATTCTGAGCAGGGGAAAGGAGAAGTCTGGAGCAGCTGAACTCTCCAGATGATTTTTCCAGATGCGAGGCTAACAAGACTTTCTGATTGCATTGCAACTGGCCTCATTCCAAGTTTTAAATATTTCTTATAAAACAAGCACCATCCCCCACAAGCATCAAAAAAGGAAAATAAGAGAATGGGGGCTGCAGCAATGGGCTGTATTGAGGGACCAAAAATGTCAATCACGCAGGCTGACAGGCACCTTGGATTGACAGGCAAGCTCTCTCTCTTGACTTCAGCTATCTGGGGGAATGGAGGAAGTGTCTGCAAGAACATGTTAAATTGCCAAAGTCATTACCAGTCACCAATTACTAAAGAAAAGATAACAAGGTGTATTTTAGAAAAATCAATGCAACAACATGCATTTCAATAAAGCAAGTTTTCAGAACTTTACCAAACAAAATGGACTATTTAAGAAATACAGCACGTTTTCCAGTGAATAGAAAGAATACCTTTCTAAGACTGAGCTGCAACCATAGACATTCATGACACCCAGGGTCAACCACAAGATTGTTCTTTTTAGTTCTTGTTAAATTGGGTTAAATAAAACAGCAGCGATGAATCACAGCTTCCAAGCTAGTTAATTGATGAGTCAAAGCTGTTACAGTTCCTAATCACTGGTTCTGTGAGGAACAACTTTCTAAGGAGAGGGAAGGAAAGGAAGAGACCTCCAGAGAGTTTCTGACATGTTGCAGGCACGTTAAGTAATGCAATGGGAAGTCCCCCATAACTATCTATTCTGGAGGGTCAAAATTTGCTTTAAAAATGGTTTATTGAACTCTTCGGACATTCATTTAAAAATGGGGAAGTATAGGCTGAAAACCCATAATCTCTTCAATAGTTCATTGTAGCGGGCCACTGTGAGGGTCCTCCCAGGAGGAAATTGGATGTCCCCAGCCCTGGCAACAATGCGGTCTATAAGGAGTATAGAGGAACTGCTGCTTCTCGTGATTGGAAGTCATACTTCTGTTAATGCATCCCAAAATAGCATTTGCCCTTTTGGCAGCTGCATTGCATTGTTTACATTGATCTTGCATTATATTCCAAGAAATGGGTAGGTAATTAAAAAGAACATGTGTTTCATCCATTATTAAAGAACTTTCTGTCACAGGATTTATCCAAATTACAATCTTCTCTGAAAAGGAAACTGCTATTGGGCATTGTCAAAACATATGGAGAAACATAAACAGAGAGAGTCAGATGGGGCCTCCAGTCTGTTCCCCGGCTCCAGCTGTTCCACTTTTGACACACCTAACATACACATGTCCAGCCTATCCTTAAGCACCCTCTCCAATGGGGCTTCAACCCCTCCTGTGGAAGCCCATTCCATACCCTCAGGGTCCTAACGGTCAGGAAGTGGATTCCTGGCATCCACCTGGAATCTTGCTTCTCTGAGCTTTGCTTCATTGGAACGTGTCCTGCACTCCTCTGCAATTTTTATCCACCTCCGTGTGACACCCCCTCACATACCTGCATGTCGCCAAAAGATCCCCTCTGAGTCTCCTCTTCTCCAGGCTGAAGAGATCCAGCTCCCTCAGTCTCGCCTCATATGGCTCCCGCTGCAAACCACCCAACATCCCAGTGGTCCTTCATTGCACCAATTCCAACCTTGCTATATGCTTCTTGTAATGAGGGGCCCAGAATTGAACACAATACTCCAGCTGCAGGTGCACTAGAGTAACCTAGAGTGGCAGTAATATATCTGTCGATCTAGAAGTCATGCTTCTGGCTACGCATCCTAGGGTGGCATTCGCCCTCTTGACTGCCACATCACATGGCTGACTTATATTTAGCCTGCAGTTGACCAGCACCGCAAGATCCTTTTCACAAGAACTCCTCTGCAGCCACCTGTCCCCTAACCCATACTTATGACACCCATTCCTATGCCCCAAGTGCAAGACCTTGCACCTATCTGCATTGAACGCCATCCTGTGGTCCCCCACCCACTTTCGTAGTCTGTCCAGATCCTTCTGGATCCGGAGTACCTGCTCCTCAGTTGTAGCCACCACCTTCATTTTAGTATTGTCCACGAATTCGATCAGCATCCCCTCCTCCAGGTCATTGATGAAAAGACTGAACAGGATTGGTTCCAGGAGTGAGTCCTGGGGGACTCTGCTCATCACCGACTGCCATCCTGATGATTTCCCACTAACAGTAACCCTCTGCTTTCAGTCCATCAGCCATACCCTCCTCCATTGGACAGTGCATCAGTCTATCCCAGTACTCCTCAATTTCTCAACCAGAATACCATGTGGCACTTTGTTTTCCTTCTGAAATCCAGGAAAACCACATCAACTGTGTCACCTACATCTAGCCATCTCAAAACCTTGACATAGAATTCCACAAGGTTCATCTGGCAGGAACTGGGGGCCACCAGCCCGAGAGGCTTATAAGGCTGAGCTCAGCCACTGCCAGCCCTTTTGGCTCTGGCCTCTTCGTGGAGCAGCAGAGGCACAGGCAGGGAGAGAGGGCTGAGTGGCCAGGGGCCTGGCGAAGGCAAGGCAGGGGCTGGGCAGGGGAGCAGGGGGCCAGGAGCAGCGGAGAGGAAGGGGGCGGGGCCAGAGGGGCCAGAGGGGCCAGGAGGGAGCGGACAGGCGGGAGAGAGGGCTGAGTGCCAGGGGCCTGGCGAAGGCAAGGCAGGAGCTGGGCAGGGGAGCAGAGGGCCAGGAGCAGCGGAGAGGAAGGGGGCGGGGCCAGAAGGGCTAGAGGGGCCAAGGGGAAGCAGGGGGCGGGGCCACTGGCCTGAGAGGCTTATAAGGCATCGTCCCATGTCTGCATCCCTTAGCTGTGACCCAGACTGCCTGGGGACCCCCTTCCCTGGGGGCACGGGTTTTGTTTCATTTGGGTTTGCGTTTGGGTGTGGGTTTTGTTTTTTTCCTCCAATTTAAATTTTTATTTTATCCTTGCATTTGTTTGTGAGTTTTTGTCTGGGAGAACTGGGTGAGTGAGGGGAACTGTAGGACAGACAAGGCAGGGGACCAAGGTAAGGTCTCGGAAGGGATCCTGATGGCGGACCAGGAGATGGCCTTGGTGGGAGTCACGGGTGTTGCTCTCCGCTGCGACAGCTGCGACATGTTTGCCCTTCTCCCCCAGGAGAGGCAGGGCTACACTTGCCCTCAGAGTAAGCTGGTGACCCTGCTAGAGGAGGAAGTGAGGTGCCTGAGGGCCCCCAGGAGCAGCCCCCCTCCAGACAGAGGGTTGAAGAAGGGGTCACAGGGGGAAAAGTCAGGGAGACATGGAGGCATGTCACCCACCGGAGGGGGAGACCAGCACGGCCTTCTCCTTCTCCTGGTGCTGATCTGGAGCTGGAAGCAGGTTCTCTCTGCTTGGGGAGGCGGGGGCTGATGAGGCTTCGGGGACCAGCAGGACCCCCAGCCTGGTACCAAAAGCGGCAAGGGGGCCACTGCAGGAGAGCGAGGGCCAGGGCATGGCCGCCCACCAGCACCGGGAAGACACAGCGGCGGGTGATTGTCATTGGGGACTCCCTGCTGAGGGGCACTGAGGGGGCGGTGTGCCGCCCCAACCTGGAGAAAAGGGAGGTCTGCTGCCTGCCGGGTGCACGCATCTGGCATGTGAAGGACAGCCTGGAGCATCTTGTTCACTCTGGGTGTCACCAGCTGCTCCTGGTGATCCATGTGGCACAAACGACGTGGCCAGGCAGGGTGTGTCAGGATCACCAGGGACTTTGAGGCCTTGGAGAAGGAACTCCGGGAGCTGAAGGCCCAAGTGGCCTTCTCGTCGATCTTACCGGTCCAGGGATTTGAGCCAGGCAGGAATAGGAGGGTCACCGAGGTGAACGACTGGCTTAGGATGTGGTGCCAGAAGGAACGCTTCAGGTTCCTCGACCACGGCACTCATTTTCTTGCCAATGGACTTCTGGCAAGGGACGGGTTGCATCTCACGAGGATGGGGAAAAGGTCACTTGGAGATGCTCTACTGAGCTTCATCCGGAAGACTTTAAACTGAGCCGGGGGGGGGGGGGTTCAGGCCCCCAGAAATGTGTCTGCACCGGACTAGTGTGGGGAGAGAATCAGGGATCTGGGAGCAGGGTTTTAGAGGTACTGCAGGGACTGACAAGACTCCTACAGAGAGGGGCCAGGCATCAGGGAGGATGGGAGGAAGGAGGAGGCTAGGAACTTCAAGGAAAGGAAGCAGTGGGAAGGAGTTGAGGTGCATGTACACCAATGCTAGGAGCATGGGTAATAAGCAGGAAGAGCTTGAAGCTCTCCTGGGAATAGGAGGGTATGACCTGGCGGGGATCACAGAAACTTGGTGGGATGAAACGCAAGACTGGAATGTGAACATAGAGGGGTTTCACCTTTTTAGAAAGGACAGGAAGGGAAAGAGGGGTGGGGACGTGGCTTTATAGGTCAGGGAAGGGATAGGATGCAGTGAGACAGAATGCAGCACAGGTGGGGATTCAGTAGAGGCAGTCTGGGTGAAACTTAGGGGTTTTGACAGGGAAAGGGACCTGACAGTGGGGTATGTTATCGCCCTCCAGGTCAACTTGAGACCCTGGATGATGGCCTGACAGGCCAGATTCTAAGGATATCTCGGGGGAGGGACACAGTAATTATGGGAGATTTCAATCTCCTGGATATTAGTTGGGAGACTCACTCAGCAGTGACAGCCAGGTCATGTTATTATTATTATTACTATTATAACATTTCTATGCCACCCCTTGCCGAAGCCTTGGGGCGGCTTACAACACAATAAAATACATTGAAATACAATAGAACATAATAAATTACCATTAAATACAAAAATAAAAAATACACTGAGTTACAAACATAATAATATAAAATTAAAATTATCAGTATAAAATAAGTAAATAAATCATATAGGAGGAGAAAAGAGAAGGAAGAAGAAGTTGCCCTGGCCAGATCATATGTTTTAACAATTAAAATGATGTTTAAATAAAAAGGTCTTTACCTGGCGCCGAAAAACCAGTAACAACGGTGCCAGGTGGACCTCTTTGGGGAGT
>NW_025335339.1:497664-589998 GCF_004798865.1 Varanus komodoensis | reverse complement strand
GTAAATAAACCTAATTGCCCTCGCAAGAAACTGACCATTTGAGCCTTAACTGTGGATCGGTGTGACAGGTGGGCTCGTGGTGGCATCACCATTGACCTCTGGCTGCTCACACACAAGCCCAAAGGCATGTGGAGATTCCCAAAGACCCAGAGCGGAGCCATTGTCTCGAATGAGAGGAAGTGGTTGGGGCTGCCATAGTAACATGGCCTTGTTCATGCCAGCCGCTCAAACAAAGGCTGTTTTCTGCTCCCCATTCTATTGCTGTGACTGCTTTGGACCCCCTGCTGTTCCCTTCCAGGAGGGAGTGAAACTCAGCACCTGTCTAAAGAAGAGCACTCATCCAGGATAGAGGGACATAGACTCCTGAAACTTCTACAAAATAGAGACAGGAGCTTTCTGTTCCCGACAAAGGGCAAAGAACAAAATTCCCACATGCTGGTAATTCTCCAGCTTCAGCTTCCTTAGCTGTAGAATTTATGGGGCAGGAAAAACACGGCAAGTGTAGGGAAGTAGTGTGAACTCTGGAGCCTCTGTGGTCTAGACGGCTTCTCGGATGGTTCTGGTGCCCCAGCAGTGCCAAAAAGGTTCACTATGCATCCCAGAATATTCCAAGCTCTGGTTTATGAAACTTACTGAGTTTATGAGTTTATGACTGACTTGTTTATGAAACAAGACTGAGGACTGGTGAATGCACCAAAAATAACACCCAACACCCCCCACCCGTATTCATAGCCAGACTAAGCAAGACATTAAAGGTATGTTTGCATTTAATGCATCGGTTTGGGGGGTATAAATGAATCCAAATAGCATGGGTGGGGAGGACATGGGCAACAAATGAGGTAGGAAGATCTAATGGCCCTTTCCTTGCTTTGTCCAGTGCAGAGGAAAACCCTTCCTTTGAAGTTACTCTTACTGAGAGGAAATTACCCATCAACATCAACAGCTCCAAAGCCAGGATTTTCTCCAGGAAGGAAGCCAGAGAGGAAAGGGTTAATTCTCAATATTGACCAACTCAATTATCACCTTCACCAACTGATGTATTTGGATTTTTTATGATCACTAAAACCATACACTTGCATTTAGCAAGACATCTAGTCTGGCCCTCCAGGGCTGGGGTTTCTGCTGACCACTGCAGTTTTGGATATCCGTGTAATTGCTTTAATAGGTTAATATACTGGATTTAAAAATATATTCTTTTTTTAAATCTGAGAACCAGTGTAGTAGTGTTTGAAAGTTGTACTGGCATCAGGCAGGTCTGGTTTCGAGTCTGCCCTAGGCCACAAAACTCACGGGCTGACTTTGGACTGGTCATGGACCCTCAGCTCAGCCTGCCTCACAGAATTTTTATGTGGCTAAGATGGAGAGGAGAAGGATTATTAGGTAAGCCACCTTGACTTCCTTCAAGGAAAAAAGGGAGGCTAGTCATATAATAATTAAATTAAAATTAAAATATCAAACACAGATAGCTACACAAGGACCAATGAAGGGAAAAACCAGGCAGCATTTGGGATCTTCCTGTTCCAAAAATGGATGGAACGCAATCGTCACAGAGAGTCTTTCCTGGCACAGTGTGCACTCTAGCAGTGAAGTGGGATGCTGCTGTTTCTCTTCAAGCTACTGCTTGGCCTGATTAGATCAGCGTTTAAGCGTTAAGCGTCAAGCCCTGGCTTGAATAGCAGAGGAGACAATGACACTGCTGGCTCATACCTTCTGAGTGTGCTAGCAAAGCACCAGGGTTGGGGTTCAATGTTGCACCATCCCTTCTGAGAGTCCCATTTTGCACAAGAGGCAACTGACACACAAATACAGTTTATCCTGACGTCTTGAAAAATGCCAGGAGCAAGACTTCCTCTGCCTTTCATGCTAGAGAGATTGGATGGGAAGGTGTAAATAAGTTACAAAGGTTCTTTCCCATTTGCTAGAGTTTGTGCAACTGCCTCTTTACTTGTTTCCAACAGAGGAACATCACTCAGGCCCTCGCAAGGAAACTTTGCATGCCATAAAGATGTGCAAGATGGTACTGCAGGCATTACAGCCTACCTCTAGCTCAGAGTTAAGAGACAGAAAAACCTGCTTTTCTACCTGAAGCTAATCTTTGGGGCTTAGACGATGCCTAGCGACTGACCTTGGCTCCTGCCCAACCACGTCTGCCCTGGCTGTGTGAGAACTGAGAGCTTCTGCTGCCAGGGTGAGGAAGGCTCCTCTAGGATTCTTGGAACAGCAGCCTTAAATTATCCTCTCATTAGGAAGGATGCATCCCTTTCCAATGCTGCCAGGCTATTTCAACACTCAGCCTCTGTAGGCAGCACGGCTCATTAGAGGATCGCTGCCTTCCCTCAGATGCCATTTCTCATTAAAGGAGCCTTTCTGGATTATCACTGAGGTTTGATGACTTGCTAAAGATGTTTAACACCTAGTTTTGCTTTTAATTTAGGAGACAGTGATCAAAGTGTGTCCTGAGAATTTCACTCTGATTTGGTGAGTATCTGCAGATGAGCTTGTTCAGAGGAAAAGAATTTTAACTGAGTTGCAACCCTCCAAGGTATATTTAGATGTCAACACACCACCAAGATTTGACATGCTAATGGGTTAGAGGAAACAATGCCTCGCTGAGTTGCCAGCAACATTTTGGTTAAATCTGCTACATTTCTGTGATGTTGTATGGATGCTCAAGATGCCAGCTTGGAACCTGACTTCCTTTATTTATTTATTTATTTATTTATTTTTTGATTTATATCCTGCCTTTTTCCTGCAAAGGGCTCAAGGCAGCTTACATCTCCTCCTCCATCTTACCCTCACAACAACAACCCTGTGAGGTGGGTTGGGCTGAGAGTCTGTGACTGGCCCAAAGTCACCCAGTTAACTGGCTCCATGGCTGAGCGGGGACTAGAACCCAGATCCTCTGAGTCCCAGTCCTGTGCTCCTAACCACTACACCACACTGGCTCTCCTTTTCAAATGGCCTCTGGTCATTGGTCCCAGTGGGCTGCAGAAACACAATAACATTTTTCACTTTCCAGACAGCCACATTTTTTTTCCTCAATAGAAAGTTGAAGGACTTGGTGACAGTGTCTACTTCATTTTAGGAAACTCTCCAGGATTCAAGGTACTTTTCAGTGATGAGGGGCCAGTGAAGGACCAATGTTTCAGGGAAGTGTTTTGGTTTTCCCTCACAAAAGCAAAACTGGAAGTTGTAAGCTTGTATTCTGAGGTCCTTCCAATGCAACCATTGCTGGGCTTGGTGCAAGGTAACAATATGCATTTGTGGCACATAATGTGCTTAAATCAACTTCAGATTTGAAGTCATTTTTTTTTTGTGAAGGTAATAAGCATGTGATCACTGTGTATGACAGGAACCATAAGGGAAACATAGTCAGAACAAACTGGATCCTGACCCAAAATCTAAATCTATATTTAATTATAATCCACTCTTTCTTTCCTGGAAAGTTCAGAGCGTGGCGGTTACAGCACCGCTTCTCATGATCCCTGACCTGGGGATCCACTTACACCACATTGGCTTCAGTACTGGGCGATGTCCCCCGCACCACCAGAACAAAATGTGAGCTATTTGCATAGTCAGAGGCAGAATCCTTAATGATGGAGAGATAACACTTTCTAAAACTTTAGGGTCACAGAATAGCCTAACTCACAGGTGTGCTGTTATGAGGATCAGATGGAAAGGAGAATCGCCCTGTAAGCCTCCTAGGGTTCCTTGCAAAGGAAGAAAGGCAGAGTTTGAATGTGATGATAAACACACGAGTTGGCGAGGCCACTTCAAGTGGTCTTGAGGGCAATGCTGCCCCAAGGTGACAAATTCCACATTTGAAGTCATTGAAATGCGGATGGATGGAATGGCTTTTACTAAAACTGGGTAAATTTTCAGCCATATTAGAAGAGAGAAACAAGAAGCACCTGTGTTTTGCGCATACCTGCCCAAGTGGGTTAAAACAGATAAAAAGCCTTGCATTTATTGTTGCATATAGGCTTTCGAAGGGTGTGCTGAGGGAGAACAGTCCTGAGACAGAGATGGAAATGCCCACCCATCAAACTATTTATTTATTTACACACACACACACACACACACACACACACACACACATACATACATGTAGTTATAGGCCACCTATAACGGCCAAGGCCTTCCTAGTCTGCCTGCTTTGTGGGTAAAATATAGATTTAATGGGAAAGATGGCACATTGTCTACTACACCAAGCAATGTCAGGGAAAAAATCATAAAGGAGAATGCAGTGCCTTGTGAGGGGGATTCAGAAGTTTAACCCCACAATTGATTTTGTACAGGTTTGTGCAAATGCTGTTTATTGTAATTGGTTTTAAAACAAGGTGGCATTTTTAAAGAGACTCAGAAAATTCAATATGTTTATGCTAATTTTATTTAGGTTAAGATACTAAGAACATTTAGTATCATTCTTAAAGTTTTGCATTGCAGTAGTCTGACTAAAAAGGTAAAGGTTTCCCCATGACATTAAAGTCCAGTCATGTCTGACTCTTGGGGGCGGTGCTCATCTCTGTTTCCTAGCCGAGGGAGCTGGCATTTGTTCACAGACAGATTCCATGGTCATGTGGCCAGCATGACCAAACAATGAAGTGCACGGAATATACATGTCAATTATTGGAACCCAAAATGGAACTTTAAAAAAATGCAAATTATCAGTTCAAAATATGATTTCACTCATTGGTCACCAATCAAACTAATGAGGGGAAGCTATTTATATATGTCGAGGTCATCCAAGCTTCTGAGTTCTGCCATCTTCAACAGCTGGGTGGCAGCGGGAGGAAGAGGAGGAGAGGAACTGCTGCTGTTGGGCCTAGCCAGACCCAGAGAACAAAGGCTCATGTGAGCAGTACCAGTGAAACTGGAGCCAAGCGTCACAGGTAGAGGTTGAGCAATCCCCTGCTGGCACTCAGAGTTCCAATCTCCCAGGAAAGAGCAGGAACCACCAGCATTCAAATGTACCCACTAGCACCCATGGCAGGAATTTCAATCCAAAAAGTGTCTGTCATCACTAGCTGGTCAGCAAGGGTATAAAAGAGGACTGTGCCATGTGTTCTGGGTCAATTGCTTGTGACCGAGTTATTCTCCAGAATAAAATCCATATTTTCCCTCTCATCCTTGTTGTGCTTAGTTGGGCCAAGTGTGCCAATAATACACCAGACCCTGTGTGTCCTTCAGTTGGAAACCACAAAAGCTAAACAAAAGACCAACTGGAGAATGTCATGACAAATGAAAATTCTATTACATGCAGTTTAATTAATATAGACCAAAAGGCAGCTCATTAAAACATTGTTGATGATTTATAATTTATTTGAAGTGACTGAAAAATTTGTTGGTTTAGAGAACTATAATTATCTTTTTGTGAGCTTCATCAAAGTACTAATTGACAGAAAGACAGAATTTTTTGGCTTCTTTGGGAATTTGCAAATTATGAATGTATATGTTATATTTGTGGATGATCCCTTGCCTTTCTTCTTTTCTTCTTCTTTTATATTTTTCTTCCTTTCTGTACTAGATTTATTTTAAGAAAACGTTTTTTTAAAAATTGAAAATGGTGACCATGAAGGAATGGGCAAGGGCTCATCGCTGCAGCTGGGGAAGATTGCAAAGGCTCCTCCATGGGATTCTCTCAGCTGGCACTGAACATCAGTGCCCCCCTTAGAGGAGGGGGGTGAGCCGACCTGCCCTAAGTCAGGATGTCTAATCATGTGAGAGGACTTAAGGTTCTAGCTGAACAACAACTGACTGACTGACTGACTGACTGTGCCTGTGGAATGCCTGGGTGGGCAGCAGAGAAGGGCTGTGCCCAGGGCTCCAGGAAGGGCCCTCTGCAAGGCCAAGCCTGGGAACAAGAGAGGTTGTTCTGCAGCCTGGGTCTTGGTCAAAGCAGGCCAAAGAGGGGGGTGCCTCCAGCACAAATGAACGAGGAATTTGAGGCCCTGTCAGGGGGAGGTGGCTATTTCCCCCAAAAGAGACTGATTTTCTTCCGTTGGTTTTGAGGCATACTAAAAGCTGGGAACAAGAAGGTCATGGCTGGAGGAAGGGAGTTGTAACAGGGATTTGATTTTGACATTGCACTTGTTTTGGAGACAAGAAGGAAAATGGTTAGAACGTGAACAAGTGTCGTTGTTTTGGCTTGATGCGAGCAACTGGGGTGCAGGTGAGCGAGAGTGGAGACGTGGGGTGCACAAGAGTGACGATGATACCAGACGTTCTTCACTGGTGTTTTGTGATGAGGAGGACGCACCCTGTGCAAAGAGCCCCCGGCACCTTACCCTGCTGTCCCTGACCGTCTCTCACCTGCCTCTCCTTCTGTCCCTCTTTCTGAGGAGGTGATGACCCCTGCCCACTCTGTTGTACGTCCTGTGAGCCAGAGCCCTGCTGTGTACGGCCAGCCACCTCAGCCCTGGCTTTGCCTGATGGGGTTGCCCTGAGGAGCCCTGGGACAAGCAATGTGACCATTGAGGCAGAGGCATTTCAGGGACTGATCCCAGCACCCCTCCACCGGGTTCTTGGGGGGCACGGGACACCCAGTGGGTGCATGTCCTGTTCACATCTTCCAATCTATGCAACTGGAAGCACCATTTCCTCATGTGGAGGGAAGACCCACATAGGCTGGCAGAAGCCATAAGCTCCCCATGCCTAATACATGATGACATGTGGGTGTATGCTCTGTACTTTCCTGAATTCTGAAGAGTTAAGTCTGGTAAAGCAAAAAAAAAAAAGTTTTAAATTGGCTGAAGTTTTGGTTGAAATTTTTCGTACAAATGTGCCCCCTAACTGGGACCTAAACGACTGGGCAGACTATTGGACTCTGGTCCTAGATCATGCAAAATTAGATGCAATTAGGCACAGGGTTCTGAGGCAGAAGAATCTGGTCAAGTTGTAGCAAGTGTCTCAAAGGACAGGTGAGTAGTCGTCTGAGCTTTCAGAGAGACGGAATGATGCCATGCACAGGCTTGCGGATTTGGACCCTAAAGATGAAGAGAATAGATGGCTGCTGAATATGTTGCTTATGGGACAGAGTACAGATGACATAAAAGGGAAGTTGCAAAGGATTGAAGATGGGCTGGCTGAGCCAGCCTTAAGCTGGTTGAAATTTCCTGTCGACTGTATGCTAACACAGAACAAGAGGTGGAAAGGAAGGTGAAGAGAAGGCACTAAGTGCAAATGATGACCTAGCAAGCAGGGAACAGGTGCCTGCCAGGGAAGTCGGCGTCCCTGGAACCCCATGTGGAAGCCAGGTGCAAAGTGGAAGATGGGCTGGAGAACAGAAGGCAAGCCAGAAAGGGACCGGGCTGCTTTTTGCAAGTGAAAAGGGCATTGGAAGAAGAGATGCCCGGAGGGACTGGAGAGCACCTGGCCAGAGACTAAGCCAGGAGAGGTGATGGCTGCCCTCAGTGAGGGTGAATTAGACTGACGCGAACTGGGGGGAACTGCAAGAGTCTGCCCCACTGGTTGAACTCATGATGGGAGGAATGGAGCATCAGTTTTGCTTGGATGCCAGGGCAATGCATTCCGCTTTGACTTCCACTCCCATTCTCAAACCAGCCAAATGACGTTCTTGTGGGAGCCGGAGGTGCTCCCCAGCAGGCTGGCTCCCCACCCAAGTGACCCCTGAAAGAAGGAGCAGCACGAGAGAACCACCAGTTTCTGCCCCCACCTAACCTGCCCCATCTCCCTTTTGGGTCAAGATTTGCCATGCAAATGGAGGACAGAGATTAGGCTGAATCTGGAGGCAGTAGAAGTTCATTTACATGGAAAGGCCCTCTCCGCCCCAAAATTAGGAATAGACTTAAAGGAGCCAGGGAAGCCCAAAGGAATACACGTCCTGCTGTATGTGGGTGGCATCTTGTCTCTGGTTTCATTTTCACTTGAGAGTGAAAGGATACAAAACATCTAAACAGAAAGCACAAGCCCCCCCCCCCCCCCCCCCCACCCAGCAATTACTTAGGCCACTGTTTTAAGAGGGGAAAGTGAGAGATTTGCATGCTGCAACTGATGAACTGCTAACAGTCATGGGGATTCCCAGGATGGGCTCTTTGCTGCGGAATGTGGATTCCTGAGATCAGTCTGGTAGCCAAGATGCAATATGAGCGCCTGAAAGGGAAAGACCAAGAAGTCCTGCACTGGGGAACAGAGGAGAGCCTTCCAGGAGCCCGAGTGGAACTGACGGCAGCCCGCACAGTGGGTCTCCTAGTCTGTGAAAGTCTTATCATCTATACATAGCCTAAGTGGTTCTGACCCTGTTCTTTGGAGGAATGCAGCGACCAGCAGAATACTATGCCTGACTGAATGATACAGAGGCCCCAAGATCAAAGAAAAAAGGGAAAGCCACAGGTCTAGGAGCTCCTAGACCATGGGTCCTTAAACTACAGCCCGTGGGCCAGATCCGGCCCACCATGCCCATTTATCTGGCTCACCTCAGAGGTTTTGGACTCGCTCAGAGTAAACGATCTCCAAGCGAGTATGAAAGCTCTGAGGCAGGGCAGGCATTCTTTAAAACTGATCAGAGATAGAGCCAGCGTATGCGCCAAATTGCAACAGCCCAACTGCGGGGGGCCCGGCCCCCCCCCCCCCCCCGCAATTGCACGCATATAGAGAGCGGGAATACGGAGTGGGAAACAGAAGAACAGAAGAGAGGCGGGCAGAAGAGAAAGAGAGACGAAGACGAAGAAAGGATTGATGGTAACAAAAATATAACTTTTTAAATCTATTTTTAATTATGCAAGCCCGGGGGTGGCCAGGCCGCACGGCCTTCTCTGAGAGAGCAAGCCGCCGCCTCGCTGAGCCCACCTCCGCCGGTAGTTAGAGTCAGGTAGCCTTGGCAGGTAGCCTTCCCTTCTTTTCCTCCTTTTCATTAGAGTCCTTCTTCTGATTTACAAATAGGGGTGAACCCTTACATACTTCAGCATTATTTTTTATTATTAATAATAAACTACTACAAAAGAATACAAATAAAATCATAAAATGGAAAAAAGACAACATAAGATACAAAAAAGCTGCATATAAAAACAAATAGTGCACTCCTTCACCAGGACCATGGGCTGTATAATATTTATTCCTTCACTTCTTTCTTCTTCTTTGTATCTACAGTAGCTCCAGACTTCTGCTCTTTTACTCCCTTCCATTCAAAATTGCATTGAATCAACCAAAGTTTAATACCCTTCCCTTCTATCAGTACATATTCAATAAACAAACCTCATATATCATTAAAGTCATTCTTCTTTGTCAATCCTTTTTTCACCCAAATCCCATATGTCAACCTATCATTGATAGCAATATTCCAAATTTCTTTATGCAATTCAATTAGCTGAAGATCCCATTGCTGCTGTTCTTAAATTTATTATTACTTTTTTAATACTCTATTTCCATTTATTTTCATAAAATATTAACAGCAATGCTATTTTGGGATCTGCTTCAATTTTTAAGTTCAATTTCTAAAATCTTTAAAAACCATTATCCAAAATTTCTTACAATCTTTTTGCTTTTTTTTTACAATCCCATCACATATGGAAATAGGTACCAATTTTTGCCCACATCTCCAACAAAACTTAGAATATTTATTATCCATACCAAATAATTTTACTGGCATCAGCTACCATTTCCATACTAATTTATAACACTTTTCCTTAATTCTAATCAACATACTTTTTAATATTCTCTTTTCCCATACTTCCCCCCATTCTTCCTTGTCTATATCCTTCCCTAAATCCATTTCCCATGAGATTCTAAAAAGATCATACATGTCCTCCTGTCTGGTAAAAACTTATATAACTCACTTATGATTCCCCTGGTTTGCATACTAGCTCAAGTCTCCCTGTACAACACAATCTCCTCACATTTGGTAAGGTTTCTACATTTACTATTTTTCTTCAACTATTCTCTCGTCCATTGTTCTAATCACATAACATTAAACCAAGTTAACTTTTCTTTCCCTAAACCTTTCCCTGAAATATTATCTATTTTTTCCATTCATTATTTTACCCCAAAGATTGTTTTTCTTTTAATACCTTTCTCAGGTTTTCTGTCTCCCAAGTTTTCTGGGAATACTCTAATTTCTGTGACTGGAATTATTGATGAGATTGTCAGCATAATTTTTTTTCTGTGCTTCTACCGCAATTGCATCATATATTTTATAAAGGGATTTTCTATCTTTTTTACAATTTCCTTACCATCCTGTTAAAAAGACTTAAAATGGATTCCTCAGTTTGCTGTTTGTCTATCTCTGCCCATATGATCTTATCAGGCCACAATATGATGTTTGGTATAAATATTAATTGATTTGCTTCATAATATAATTTAATATTCGGAATACCTAAGCCTCCCTCTTTTTGTGGTTTATGCCATCTTTTCTTACTAATCCTTGGTTTCTTATTTCAATTACAAAATGTATTAATCATATTTTGCCAATCTTCTCTTTCCGTAATATCCTGATTGGCAATATCCAAAATAAAAAAATTAATCTTAAGTAAAATTTTTCTTTTTCAAACTGCTATTCTACCAAACCAAGTTAATCCTATTTTCTTGAATTGCTTCATTTTCTTCTTTATTTCAGATTTTAATATATCAAAATTACTCTTTTTAGACATTGAGTATTTTTGAGATATTTATACAAAAGTATTTAATAATGCTACATATTTTAATTTGATTTTTTCTTAATTTCTTCTTTTTCTTTTCTATTGCAATTATCATCATCTCAGATTTATCCCAATTAACCCATAAACCTGTTATCTCACCAAATTTTACCAAATCATTTAATCAATGTATCATCCGCAAATAGATTAATCTTAATTTTATTTTTAAATCTAGTACCTTTTATAGTATCATAATTTCTTATATTATTTGCTAATAAATATAACTAACACAAATAATATTGGTGAAAGGGTTTACTGCCTTGGCCTAAGGAGATTCTTTCTGTTAAGCCATCATTAACTGTCACAGTTTCAAGCTTTTGTGAGTATAGTTGATTTATTACACATTTAAATCATGACCCAAATTCTGATGTCTCTATCAACATATTTATTGTTGTCCATTCCACACAATCAAAAGCTTTGAATACATCTTTTGATTTACAGTGTTTGCAGCACAAAGGCCTACAGCAGCTCTGTCTTCACTCTTAAGCTGTTTGGAGAATTTTGATACTAGAAGTACCATGATAAGAGTATGCAGAGTGCTCACCTTTTTATTTAGGTTTAATGTTGCCCCAGTCTCTTCCAGCTTAATCAGACAGGTCCACACTAAAGACAATTATTCATGCTGGCTAGATTGAATGTCATTCCATCAGGGGAGCTACTGGATGCTTCAGTAAGATGCCTTACTCCAAGCAAATGTGTGATTGTGGTTCTGGTCAGCCACTCCCCAACACCATCTATTCTTTTGTGACCTCCTTAACATAGCAAGAGATAGTTGGAGAAAACCTTATATTCAGGACTCTGTATGGAATCTGGATAAATGGAGGTTTCTTTTGGCATCGATGGATTTTAATAGTACAAGGGAAGTTGTCAAGTTTTTTCCAGTTAATTAAGATTAAAAATTACTAAATATATGTATCATATAGATACACTTATCAATAAACTCTTTTATTTTAGTCTTAGGGTGGCATTGCTCAGAGCCGAATTGGCAGTATAAGCAGTATCATTAACGTGAACTATTGCTGTGCTGAGGGGAGGGGGAGCAACTCACTGCAGCTGGGGGATGCAAGAGCAATGGCACTTAGGCTGCTGTCAGTCATGGTGACAGGTGTAGAAATAGATCAAGGGGTACTGAATGAGGAACACCTGGGACAAGGGCACAACATTTTGAGCCTCCCAGTGAAGCAGATGCAGAACAGCCTGAACTTAACACAGTGTTGGACCTGCCTGCATCCTTCAGATGTGGGAGGAGCCACCTTCCCTTACAAGCCTGTGCCCCTCACTGCCCAGTGGATGGCTTCCCCCAAAGACCTCCTGAGCTAGGACAGAACAAGACCTGGTCCCAACTTGGTATACAGTTGAATGGGATGCTGAATGGACTATTGCCTTGTCAGGAACCACTCCTTGAAATTTAATGCCACCTAAATTGTGGGCTTAGCAGAATGTGTGCAGACCTCTCACTTTGACTAGAGTCTAAGGCAAGGTGGGAGGGTGCCTTGGAGAGCTCCTGGGCTGTAGAGAAATAGCAGGGTGGCAGCACAGAAACAGGACCTTCATCCCTGACTTCCCAATGCATTGGGTGCCCACCAACGTCCGAGCAGCTCAAGTTTTCAGCTCAGGACTCAGGAGGGTCCATCTGTCTTTGACTGAATCACAGATCACCTCTTTCCATACCTCCACCATTAAATCGGTGGTATCCACTCCCAGAAATGTCTGCCCAAGTAATACAAACCTATGTGTATTCCTAATCCCAAATGCTAAAATATCAACCATCTGGGGTTTCCTGGAAAATGTCACCAGTCTGGACCACCACTGCTAGAGTAACGTATGACTTGAATGCTAATAATGTTTGTTTAAATCAGACAAAACCAAAAGGAAAAAATTGTGCTCCCACCAAGAATGTAACTTGTGACCAACTCAAAGTAATCAAAACCATTTAAATGTGACTGGTCCTACAGCTGAAAATTGCCTGTGGAATCAGGTCCTCTCTTCGGATATGTCTGCCAGGTGCAGAATGGAAGCAAAGTTCTCAGAAAGACTAGGCCTCAGTGCAGCCTCCCTTTGCATCTGGAACGGTGACTGTGTCGCAAGGCCCGCACCATCAAAGCTGTGTGTACTGCCCACTTCCAAAATGTGGTTTTGTGGACAGAATGATCATTTCTTTTTATCGCTGGTCATTGCCATGGTGCTGCATGAGAAAGGTGTTCTTCTCGACAGCCTTGATTTTACAGAATTTTGTGTTCGGGGAGAAAATTGATCTCGCTCCATCACGTTGATAAAACAGCAGATGACTTAGAAAAGCCCACTAACTGTTCTTTGCCTTGTCCTCACTCTTTCTAAAATTAGGAACTTGGTGGAAAAAGTTTTACTGAAGGAACTCCTTGGGCAGAGCAGTGATCTCTTCCTCTTGGCTTTTGTTCTATGCAGGTTGTTCAATTTTTCCATGTGCAGATGGACTGAGTAGCTCACTTATTCTCTGTTAGCAGCTGCAGCCATTTTCTTCATCCTTCTTAAGAAGTTGATGGCAACCTGCCCTTCAGAACTGTGAAGAAAATTGCCACCTTGGAAGCAAGTCATTGTACATTTCAGGATATTTTTCTCTATCCTTGCTTGATAGTTTAGTCTTCTCCCATGTTGTCTATTGAAAGTTAACAGACAGAATAGACAACAAAAGACACAGGCTTGAGACATTTTGATTGTGTAAATTTAGCTTGGCCCACTTAATTGATAGAATCCCACAATGGATCATTTTCTATTAATTTGTAAGGGAAAATTTGCCCAATGGTTTGGAATGAATACTTGGAAAAAGTTTGGCCAATATTGTATGTTCTGTTACTCTAAACCTCACAAAATGACTCAAAGCAGTCCAAAGGTCCTGCAAAAATGTCACCTAAAATCCTTCTTCTTGTTATATAAGGGAGGAGGAGAAAGAGTCTCAGTAAATAATGCCCATATAGCTGGTCATAACTGGAAAGAAGAGTGTCCTTCAGAGCTTGCTGCAGGTTGACACAGGCCAAGTGGGGATCTCATCCAGAGCTAAAGCAAGGTGAGGAGCTTAAGCTGCTGCCCTCCCTTGTGCCCAGGCTGTGGGAGGCAGGAAGCACTACAAAGAGAGCATCAGGCTTCACTGAAGCAGATGATGCGGCAGTGCGCAATGGAATGCTTTAAAATGGAAATGTCTGTTGTATGTATTCTGCTATGCAGTATCCTCTATTTTTCCTCACTCACTGGACTCCTATTCAAGGAAATGGCTGCAAGCTTTGAGCCTTCATCCTTGAATTATTTATTTACTAAATTTATAAGCCGACTTCCCTCCCAAGGCTCCAAGGTGACATGCAAGATTCTCCTCCACTCCATTTTCTTTTCACAACAACCCCGTGAGGTAGGTTAGGTTGAGAGGCAGTGCCTGGCTTCATGACTGAGTGCAGACTTGATCCTGGGTCTTCCTGCTGCCAGTCCACTGCTCAAACCACTAAACCAGAGTGCGTCACTCACACAAAGAAGCATCGCATCATGAATGACATTTGTGTTTCTTTCAAGTGTGCCAAGCAGGTTTTCAAAGCTTTATTGGTATGCACCTGGAACCAAACCAGAGTAACTTCAGACACAGCCCAACCAAATCAGGAATGGTATTAGAAACTGTCACATTTAGATTCCTTAGTCAAATATGTTTAGTTGAACTGCACCCGCTTCCATGCCTACTGCAAAGGTCTGATTTTCATCTACCCAGAAAACTCAGGCTATTAAATTTTGCAAATGTTCCAGAGCAATACTAATTTACATGTGTATTTATGAAATCAAAATGCTGGAAAAAATCCAGTTAGATACAATGGAACAGAAAATATTTTAAGATCTAATAAAAGGTTCTTTTATTTAGGATGTATAGAACTATTGGATATTAAAGTGCTCATCCTTATTTATTTCAAGAGTCACGGGGAAAGCACATTTGTACAGAAAGATCTCATGCATTGAGCCTCTTCATAATTTCCATGAAGTTATTTTACTACTATTTGTATCATTTCTATCAACCCTCCTAGCCAACATTCTCTGGGTGGCCAGTAACAGTTCATTAAAAACATGCAATCAAAAAAACCAGATTTCAAAGAGCTGAAACATTTCTCTCATAGATATAATATTTGGGGTGCAGAAGGTATAATCACCTCCCCTACAGGAAATCCCTCCAGGGTGCAACTCAGCCCACTACCCAGAGAGAGACAAGGGTCCTGGGCTGAGGAAATGACTGATCAGGGAAGTCAGCCTTTCTAACAGGTGTCCAAGGAAGAGTTAATCTGCAGACCAAGCAATCTGCTGAAAGATCTCCACAGCAAAAAGAGGGTTTTTTAATTATATCAAATTAAGATTATTAAAAGTTAAGTTCCATACTAAGAACATTTTCCTGTGAAAGGTGTTGCAACATCATTATTTCTTCCCAAAATGCACTTACTGTACATTTCTCAAAGCCATCAGCCTTGATTGAAAGCTAATGAAAAGCTGTCCTGCGTCAGTTTCTTCCTTGTATCCATTAAGAATAATTATGGCTGAACAATTTTTGATGCCTGTAACCTTCGCAAGTGTTGCTAATGGCATTATAAATTGCTCCTTGTCCAATGACTACAGTCTGGGGCTTAATTCAAAAGCTCTCTGTCAACAGGGCAGATTTGTGTGGTTAATGAGTGTGTTTAAAACAACAGCCTCAGCTCATGCATCCTAATGTCGATAAGAGGACGTGGTTCAATAAAGCAACTTGTCCATAATAATTAGCAGCAACAAATGTGCTAGATTCGCCCAGTTGCAGCTTTAATGCCTCTCTATCTGTGGTTCTGACCAAGTTTCCTTTTCTGCTCTGAGTTGACCACATATACTTTTAAGAGGCTCCTTCATGGATCACTGCCTTGTCGTGGCGAAGGGGCTGGCGTAGCTCAATGAAGCTATGAGCTATGCCAGGCAGGGCCACCCAAGATGGACAGGTCACAGCAGAGAGCTCTGACAAAAGCTGATCCACTGGAGAAGGAAATGGAAACCCACTCCAGTATCTTTGCCATGAAAACCCCATGGACAGTACCAAAAGGCAAAAAGATATGACGCGGAAGATGAGCTCCTCAGGTCAGAAGGTGTCCAATATGCTACTGGGGAAGAGCGGAGGGCTAGTACTAGTAGCACCAGAAAGAGTGAAGCGACTGGGTCAAAGCCGAAAGGACACTCAGTTGCTGATATATCTGGTGGTGAAAAGAGAGTCCGATGCTGTAAAGATCTTTACTCCATAGGAACCTGGAATGTAAGATCCACGAATCAAGGCAAGCTGGACGTGGTCTAACAAGAGATGACAAGACTGAACATCGACATCTTAGGAATCAGTGAACTAAAATGGACAGGAATGAGTGAATTTAATTCAGATGACCACCAGGTATACTACTGCAGGCAAGAATCCTTCAGATGAAATGGAGTAGCCTTCATAGTCAATACAAGAGTAGGAAAAGCAGTATTGGGATACAATCTCCAAAATGACAGAGTGATCTCAGTTTGAATCAAAGGCAAACCATTCAACATCACAGTAGTCCAAGTCTATGCCCCAACCACTGGTGCTGAAGAGGCTGAAGTTGACCAGTTCCATGAAGGCCTACAACACCTTCTAGAATTAACACCCAAAAATATGTCCTTATCATCATGGGGGATTGGACTGCTAAAGTAGGAAGCCAAAAGATAACTGGAATAACAGGCAAGTTTGGCCTTGGAGTGCCAAATGAAGCAGGGCACAGGCTGGGAGAATTTTGTCAAGAGAACACACTGGTCATAGCAAACACTCTTTTCCAACAACCCAAGAGACAACTCTACACATGGGCATCACCAAATGGTCAAAACAGAAATCAGATTGACTATGTGCTCTGCAGCCAAAGATGGAGAAGCTCTATACAGTCAGTAAAAACTAGACCAGGAGCCGACTGTGGCTCAGATCATGAGCTTCTCATTGCAAAATTTAGGCTTAAATTGAAGAAAGTAAGGAAAAGCACTAGGCCACTCAGGTACGACCTAAATCACATCCCTGATGAATATACAGTAGAGGTGACAAATAGATTTAAGGAATTAGATCTGATGGACAGCGTGCCTGAAGAACTCTGGACGGAGGTTCACAACATTGTACAAGAGGTAGCAACTAAATCCATCCCAAAGAAAAAGAAATGCAAGAAGGCAAAATGGCTGTCTGAGGAAGCTTTACAAAGAAAAAAGGGAAGCGAAAGGCAAGGGAGAAAGAAAAAGATACACCCAATTGAATGCAGAATTCCAGAGAATAGCTAAGAATGCCTTATCCCTCATTTGCACTTAAAAGAAAAGTGCAAATGAGGGAAAAAAAAAAAAACCCAACAATAGAAGAAAACAATACAATATGGTGGACCAGAGATCTCTCCAAGAAAACTGGAGATATGAAGGGAACCTTTCATGCAAGGATGGGCATGATAAAGGACCAAAATGGCAGGGACCTAACAGAGGCAGAAGAGATTAAGAAGAGGTGGCAAGATTACACAGAGGAACTATACAAGATAGAGCTTAATGTCCCTGATAACCACGATGGGGTGGTCACTGATGTCAAGCCAGACATCCTGGAATGTGAAGTCAAACGGGCCTTAGGAAGTCTGAGCAACAACAAAGCTAGTGGAGGTGACAGTATTCCAGCTGAGCTATTCAAAATCCTAAAAGACGATGCAGTAAAAGTGCTACACTCAATATGCCAGCAAATTTGGAAAACTCAACAGTGGCCACAGCATTGGAAAAGGTCAGTTTACATTCTGATCCCAAAGAAGGGCAATGCCAAAGCATGTTCAAACTACCGCACCATTGCACTCATTTCACATGCTAGCAAAGTTATGCTCAAAATCCTACAAGCTAGGCTCCAGCAGTATGTGGACCAAGAACTACCAGAAGTACAGGCAGGATTTCAAAGAGGCAGAGGAACTAGAGATCAAATTGCCAACATACGCTGGATCATGAAGAAAGCTAGGGAGTTCCAGAAAAATATCTCCTTCTGTTTCATTGACTATGCTAAAGCCTTTGATTGTGTGGATCACAACAAATTGTGGCAAGTTCTTAAAGAAATGGGAGTACCTGACCATCTTATTTGTCTCTTGAGAAACCTATTTGCGGGTCAAGAAGCAACAGTGAGAACTGGGCACAGAACCACTGATTGTTTCAAAATTGAGAAAGGAGTTCGGCAATGCTGTATACTGTCGCCCTGCCTATTTAACTTACATGCAGAGCACATCATGGGAAAGGCGGGCCTAGATGAATCACCAGTTGGAATTAAGATTGCTGGGAGACATATCAACAAACTCAGATATGCAGATGATACCACTCTCATGGCAAAAAGTGAAGAGGAACTAAAGTGCCTCTTGATGCGGGTGAAGGAGGAGAGCACAAAAGTTGGCTTGAAACTCAACATTAAGAAAACTAAGATCATGGCATCCAGTCCTATCACTTCCTGGCAAATAGTTGGGGAAGAAATGGAGGTAGTGACAGATTTTATTTTCCTGGGCTCCAAGATCACCGCAAATGGGGACTGCAGCCAAGAAATTAAAAGACGCTTGCTCCTGGGAAGGAAAGCTAGGGCAAATCTAGACAGCATACTAGAAAGCAGAGACATCACCCTGCTGACAAAAATGCCTATAGTCACAGCTATGGTTTTCCCAGTTGCAATGTATGGCTGTGAACGTTGGACCTTAAGGAAGGCTGAGCGCCAAAGAATTGAGGCCTTTGAATTGTGGTGCTGGAGGAGACTCCTGCGAGTCCCTTGGACAGCAAGGTGATAAAACCGGTCAGTCCTAGAGGAGATCGACCCTGACTGCTCTTTAGAAGGCCAAATCCTGAAGATGAAACTCCAATACTTTGGCCACCTTATGAGAAGGATGGACTCCCTGGAGAAGAGCCTAATGCTAAGAACAATAGATGGCAAAAGAAGAAGGGGACGGCAGAGGATGAGGTGGCTGGATGGATTCACTGAAGCAATTGGTGTGAGCTTGAGTGGACTCCGGGAAATGGTAGAGGACAGGAAGGCCTGGAGGAATGTTGTCCATGGGGTCGCAATAGGTCAGACGCGACTTCACGACTAACAACAACCACAAGCAAACCCAGAGATGGGTTCAAGCCTCTGGAAGTTACTCTACTGAAATGTCAATACACTGCAATTAGAAATAGTGTAATCTTATTGTTACATGTATGATGGGCTGGTTTTCCTTTATTTGTTCTGTATATGATGAGCTCAGAATCTTATTGTAATGTCTGCACTCTGTCATCAATTGCCCTGTACCTGTGTACGTGACCGGGAGGGTATAAAATACCCTGTAGTTGTATTGAAACCTCGCAGCGGGTCCACCTCTGCCTGCCCAGTAAAGCATTATCGTGAGTACGGACCCACAGGGAACCTGGGCCAAACAATAAAGCAGCAGATGGTCTTAACACTTGATCTTTCCCACGAACCAGAGTTTTATTTCCTCCTCACAAATTGAAATTCTGGGAATCTGTCTTGTGTAACATTAACTTTGGCCAAATGAAATGCTTTTCATGCATAAAATGTAATAGTTGTAGCAATTACAAACTGTAATAGAATGATGGAGGCATTTCCTAGCCCTGTGTGCATGGGACTTCACAGCAGCTAATATCTTCATATTTGTTTGGTCTTCTGAGGGCTTTTTGTGGCCACACAGAAACATCGCTAGTCAGAAGGGGCCTCCTGGGCCATTGTCCAGCATAAATTGACAAAAGAGTTAGAAACTTGCTCTAAGAAAGGAGAGAGCTGAAAAGGGCTGGGCATTTTCAGTTGCCTAAATAGAAAGGTAGGAATCTGTCCTCCAGTGTCCCTTGGCCTTGAGCTCTGTTGGCTTGATGGGATTGTCAAAGGCCTCTTCTGTCTTCTTCCAGGTGTCTGAACTGGGGATTGTCCGGCCTAAAAGTGGGAGGAGGGAGGGAGGTGTGTTTGCCTCAAGGTGGTGCATGGAGAGGCTCCATGTCAGTGAGTGAGGTGACAAGAAGGAAGGGAAATTTAAGAGAGGTGGGACAAGGTTCTGGGAGGAATGGTTGTGTTTTTAATGAAGCATCTTAAAATGAATGTCAAACTGATGACTGGTGGAGATTCAAAGATCAGGAGGGTATTGATTTCTTCTTCATGTTTCATTTAGGGAAAATAAAACTTAAGCACCAGTCCCCAACCTTGCTATTGTGGATGACAAAATTACAATTTCCAGTTAAAAGTAAAATAAATTATGGAGTCTAAAGGACTAGATAGGATTAGGAGAGAGAGAATACAGTGATCGTAGATTTGGTTGTAGCTGATGTGTTAAGAACACGTCATAATTTACCAAAATCAACAAGACCTCCAAACAAGAGCCAGAGAGAACCCACTGTGTGTGAAGGCTTTTTCTTCCATTTTTATTGCAAAGGAAAAATGCATCTTTGACTCATGGCTTTTTCCAGGGATTCACATCTCTTTGCCTTCCTTTGTATTCTTTTAACCAACCATAGGATGGTACTGTGATATAACTGCAATAATGCACAATTTTATCATTTTAAGAGGTCTCTGTTCCAGTTTGTCAACATCTGAAATAAAAAACCAGATTTTCCTCTGTGCAAAAAAGCCCTGAGGTTAAGAGCAGCAACTGGCACTCAGCTCGCTCTTCCCTCCTGAGTGGAAGTCCAGTCCTGATTCAAAGTGCGAACATTAGCACGTAAATCCTTAACTGGTTTGGAGCCAGGTTATCTGAAGGAACGCCTTCCGTCTACCCTGAGGTCATATCAGAGGTTCTTCTCAGAGAGTTCCTCCAAAGTAAGGGAGGCTACTGGGAGAAGGGCCTTATCAGTTGTGGCACCCTGCTTGTCGCATCAGCTCCCCAAAGAAGGTCACCTAGCACCCATTCCTTCAGTGCTGGGAAAGCCTTTTTATTTACCCAATATTTTAACAGATTTTATCTTCATTTTTACCATATTTTATTGTACTTCTGAATGAGATTTAGCTGTGACGGTTATGGTGGGACTTTGTATTCTATTATTATGGTATTTATTGTTTTTATGATATGTGTTTTATATTAATTATATTATTTCTGATGTTGTAAACTGCCCAGGGAGCTGCTGGGTGGTAAAGAAATGTAATAAATAAAATAAATAAGGAACCCCTTGAAGAAGAGTCTGTAAGCAAGCTAAGTGAAAGCTGCTTAGTACACACTTGGAAGGAACAAATCACACAGAGTACATAAGATGCCAATAGTACTGTTTCAAGATGTAGAGAATTAATCTATCAAAATCCTAATAAGAATATGCCAGCAAATTTGGAAAACAAACGAATGGCCCACATACTGGAACTGTTTAATATACTTTCAATCTATTAGAAATGAGATGCAAAAGAATGGAGCAACCATAGGGCCACTGACTAATTTTCCATGCAAGCAAAATGTTGCTACAAAGAATTTTTCCCTGTATGGAGCAAGGAATGTCTAATGTTCAAACTGGATTCCAAAACAGGAAGAGGCAATCAAGATCATAAGGCAAATAAATTTTGGCTAAATTTTGGCTACTGGAGTGAACCAAAGAATTTGAGAAGTTCAGTCTGTGCTTTATAGACTACTGCAAAGCCTTTGACTGCCTGGCTCATAAAAACCTAGGGATGATTCTGAACGAAATGCATAACCTGTATCATGGAAGAGAAGCTCCTATTAGCACAGAATATGGTACACCAGCATGGTTTCTAGCAGGCAAAGGCAAAAGACAAGAGTGTCTTTTCTCTCCTTGCCCTTTCTATGCAAAACATTTCCTAAGAAAACCTGGATTAGGATCAAAGAGAGGAGTGGAAATTAGTGGAAGCCACATCACGATCTGCTGCAGGCTGACCCCCACTCCACCCCCACACCTTTCCAGAAACCTTGGCTGAGTCAACTGATCCCTCCTGTGCAGAGCAAACTCACCTGCCCTGGCCATCTGGCAGCACCGTGACTTTAGGCAGCGCTGCGGATGCGTGCTGGGTTGTCCCAGCAGGGGTGTCCCTGACGGGGGAGACTCCTTTTGTCTGCCCCTTTGAAATGCCACGAGGATGAGGGGGCAGTGAGAAGGCCTCCTTCATGGGGCCTTCACCCGGGTCTCTGTCTGGGAGGCAGGCTAGGAGGCCACGTGGGGAGACTGTGGGGGTCCCAAGTAGCACAGGGACAGCCAGAGGGAGGGAGGGCACTGGGAGGAGGAGTGGCCAGGCAGCCAACAGCTGTGCTGTGTTCCAGCCCTTCTCCCAGTGGCAGGTCTGCTGGTTGCCCTGTCAGCCTGTCCTCGGGTCCCCGGAGGTTGCTTTTAAATGCCAGCTTGCAGAACAAGGAACTCTTTCTCATCCCTGAGCTAACTAGGATGAGTTAGCATCTCTGACATATCCCTGAGACCTGGGTGAACAGGGAGGAGTTGGTCCTGGGAGAGACTAACTCCCAGAGACTGGGAGAGTTAGTCCGTGCTGCTGCATCAGGGCGGACCTGAAGGCTGGGTGGGGGGTTGCCATAGTCTGTAATGGGGTGGCCAAACTGAGGCTTGAGAGCAACAAGTGGCTCATCCACCTGCCTCTTGCCGTGGCCCATGGGAACCCACCTGCCACCCAAGGCTACTGCCTGTAGGTGCTTCCCTGTGCTCTCAAACATTTGAGGGCCCTTTTTTGCTGTATGTTTTTAGCTATTTTAAGTTCATTTTAATGTTGTTTTGTTTTATGGTATTTGTATTGTATTGTTTTATACATTATCATAAGTGCCCAGAGAACTTTGGCTATCAGGTGGTATAGAAATGAAATAAATCATAACCATAATAAATAATTTAAGATATGCAGATGGTACAATATCACTGGCAGAAAGCAGCAATGAATTGAAATAACTCCTGGTGAAAGAAGAAAGTGAAAAAGCAGGTCTGCAGGTGAAAACAAAAAATCAGCACTACAGAAAAATTGCAAAACTTTATTATCAACAAGGAAAAATTGAAAATGTCAAATATTTTACATACCTTGGCTCAGTCAACAAGCCAAAGGGCAATGGCAGGAGGCAGGGCAGCTTTGAGGAATGGATACATGCTGTATATACTTTTTAAAAAATCTGACAGCCTTATTGGCCTCAGTCACAATTCATGAATCACGTGAACATGTCCCATTTGCAATCCTGAATGCAAAGACGAGCAAGGACACAGCTCCTCAGAAATAACCAGTTTCCCAAATTTGAAATTGAATGTATGCACAGCTGAAAGTATGTACTTGCAAAAATGTGTGCTTGCACATACATGCATCCCCTCTACCTGCAGTCCACAGTTTCAGGCTTAAACCCCCGGAATAAACTCCATATTTTTGAACTGTATTTTCATGATGGTGGGAGAAGGTGCTCACAATAGGGAATAAAAATGCAGCTAAACAACCTTTGAGGAAGAATTCAGAGAACCTCAGTGAGCTCTAACTCATCCCTATCCATCAGAAGGGCTCTGCTCTGGATGCAGAGGCATCGATCTTCTGCTCAGGTACCTTGAGAGAAAAAAATGCCCAGGTGTTATCTGCTCAATAGCCAGGTCTCGTGGCAAGACAGGTTGAACATTGCAAAGAAATTGGACTGGTCCCGGTGCCTTTCCCAAAGTTTCAGCTCTTGAGAGGTACTTCAGACTGTTGTGTCTCACTTCAAACTGTCTTTCCTTGACTTCTGGCTTTTGCTCTCTGAGCATTTGCTGTCTCTGCTTTGAAGGACTGATTGATTATGGTAACTCCCAAGGTGAAAAAGGGCATGGGCCTGCAATCTACCCTTCCACAATTTCCACCAAAGTTCTAAAATGGAACAAGAAAAGGAAGGTATTCTGACTCTGTGGAAAAATATATACTGGACTTACCTCAGCATTTCTAGGAGCTGGAACAATTGCAGCTGATTTGGGGGTCTGACAAAACATTCCAGATGCTTTGAATTCATTTTTCATCTTAAATGGAGGGAAATGAGAGTATAGCACACATGCATAATTCACCTCAATACTGAGGGTATGTCAAGGGCCAGGCCGTGAGGTAGTGCCCAAAGGACAGGCTCCCGGCCCAGGGTACAGACTGCAGCACTGGGATTCAGGAGGTGTGCCCTGAGTGTTCAAGTTTCTCAAGATTGCCCTGGATCTTCCTTCTGTCTTCTAGAGTGTTTGCTATTCCACCCAGTTTTGCATCATCTGCAAATGTGATTCTCTTTCCTTGTATTTCCTCATCCAAATCGTTACAAAGCCGTTGAAGAGCACTGTGCCCCGGACTGTGCCCCGTGGCACCCCACTAGTTATCGCCATCCAATCCAAGACGGTACCATTGACGAGCACTCTTTGTGTTTGATATAGCAACCAAGCCTCACCTCATAAGGTAGTGCTTATCCAGCAAGCCTCGTAGTCACTGACAGCCTCCTCCCTCGTGAATCCGTCCTATCCAGATTGGCAGCCATCACTGCTTCTTGTGGTAGAACATTCCATAGTTGAACTATGTGCAGTGTGCAGAAGAACTTCCTTTAATCTCCCCTGAACCTCTGAGCAATCAGGCTCATGAGATGAGAGTCTTTTCCAGTAGCAACGCCTATGCAGTTCTAGATAGTAGAGAGACAGGCATGTATTGTTTCCTCCCACTTTCTAAGCATGAATTTTGTTTACTATGGATTGGGTTAATGTGGGCTGCAGGAGCTGGAGGTCCCTGTTTGCTTTTCCTTCTGAAATGTAGTTTCCCTCTTGCTGTGTCCTTTTCCTGACTTCCCCTGTCTGTCTGTGTGTCAGTCTGCCTGTCTGTCTGCCTCCCTGCCTGTCATTCTATCTACTACCTACCTATCTAATCTGTTTGGAATGATTATCTAATTAATACAGATATAAAATTAATAAAGATACAAAAGGGATCAGTAAACTGCACTTGCCTTCTCTTGGCCCTGTTGCTCAAATGACTTGTGAGTTGAGATGCTTCCTCAGTGGGTTTCCTCGAGTGCCTTCATCTGCTGTCATGGCACCGCCAAACACTCCCACCGCAGACTGGTATCAATATAAGTCTTTTTTTAAAAAATCTGGTGCAATTACCAAATACCTCATTATGAAGAAGTCACATACTTCCACTTGATGCAAGCAGCCGGAATGCATGGCTGGCCATGTGCAGCCTCAGAGACAAGAAAACATCTTGGGTTCACATGGATTAGTGACAGGGAAAGTTCTCAGCTAAGCCTGTTTCTTTTCCTCTGAGCTGAGTTTTTCTGCCTGGGTTTTCCAAATGAGTTGTATTAACTGGTAGTTCAGTTTTTGGAAGGAGTCTTTGGAAGATTTTTGGAATCTTTGGAAGCTTCTCTTAGGTTTAACTCTTTATCCAGGTCCACTGGGACATGAAAAATGGCTACATGGTATAAGATTCAGTGTAGGGGAGCAAAGAGGTGCAGCGTAGGGTCCTGTTTGCACTGAGACCAGTACCACTGTTCTTTGCTGCAGACTGTGCTCTTTCCTCCTATTACTTCTACTGAGTGCCAAGCCTTCCGTGGCAAGAACATCTTAGCTGCCCACAAAGTTAGCATCCTCCCCTTGCTGACATATATTCCCAGGTTCTACTTCACTTTGGTTTATTTAACAGCTCCATGATGATTTTGCAAGCAAAGAAAGGAAAAGCTATTTTACCAAAGCTCTGAAAATGTCCGCATTAGACTGCTGGGGAGGGAGTAGCCGATGGATGTCATTGGGTCCTATCAGACTGTTCCCAGTCATGGCTTGTGCAGCCGGTTTTGCTCTACGTGGCAAGTGCTTGTCATTAAGACTACAAAGATCTACAGACAAACACAAAGATAAACAAGCAAAAAACAGTAAAGGCTGGTGGACTTTGTTATAGCAGACACTGGTAGCATCCATGAGGATCTTACTGTTGCTGTGGGGAATTCTGGTCCCATGTTGGGCTTTTCCTATTGGACAAACACTTACTAAACGCAAGCCATAAACCTGAAGCTTGGATACAGCCAGTTGCCTGTGGCTGTGGGGCCCTTCCTGTCCCTTCCCCTTGCAGAGGCCAGGTTCAGGGGTTTGCAATCTGCTCCTTCCACCATGGACTTTGAGTTGCAGGCATCCCCAGTGCTTTTATCTGACTTCCATATTTGACATTTGTCGCTTTTTCTTTTATTTGGGGGGTTCTTTTTAACATTTGTACAAAGGGGAAATTAGCAACAGAATAAAGACCATGGGGCATATAAAAATATGGTTCATTACAAAATATTATATTTTGATAAATACATAGCATTTGCACAGAAGATTAAAGTTGATTAAGGGAACACAAGGAAGTGTGAACCAATGGCGACTATACTATATTTCTAGAAGAAGGATGTGACAGTAGAGGCACAGCTGAGGAATTAATGATGGCAAATCAGTGTACAGTCAGCTGCTAGAGATGCTGAAGGCAGTGCAGGAATTTGGGTACAACAGAGCAAGTTCAAAATGGGAATGGCATGAGCAACCCAAAGGACAAAATCTGAGAGAGAGAGAGAGAGAGAGAGAGAGAGAGAGAGAGAGAGAGAGAGAGAGAGAGAGAGAGAGAGAGACTTTCTATAGTGATATAACAAAGAGAGATGGCATAGGAAAGGAAAGAAGGAAACATAGAAACAGAGCAAGTCAGAAGGAGCCTCCCAGGCCATCCAGTCTGACCCCCGGCTCCAGCTGGCTCCGCTCACGACATGCCCACCATGTGCACGTCCAGCCTATCCTTGAACACCCACACCAATGGGGCCTCAATGACCTCCCGGGGAAGCCTGTTCCACACCCTCGGGGTCCTGACTGTCAGGAAGTGCTTCCTGGCATGTAAATGGAACCTGGGTTCCCTGAGCTTTGCTCCGTTGAAGCACGTCCTGCCTTCCTCTGCAGGGAGAACAGTCTCTACCCACCTCCGTGTGACATCCCCTCACATACCTGTATGTCACCAACAGATCCCCTCTGAGTCTCCTCTTCTCCAGGCTGAAGAGACCCAGTTCCCTCAGTCTCGCCTCATACGGCATCCCCCGCAAACCAGCACCAACCTTGTGGCCCTACGCTGCACTGACTCTAACCTGGCTATATCCTTCCTGTGAGGAGGGGCCCAAAACTGAGCACAATACTCCAGTTGCGGGCGCACCAGAGTTCATATAGAGTGGTAGTAATACCTCTCTTGATCTAGAAGCCACACTTCTGGCTATGCAACCAAGGGTGGCATTCGCTCTCTTGACCACCGCATCACACTGCTGGCTCATGTTTGGCCTGCAGTCAACCTGCACCCCAAGGTCCCTTTCACAAGTGCTGCTCTCCAGCCACTTGTCCCCTAACCTGTACTTATGACACCCATTCCTATGCCCCAAGTGCAAGACCTTGCACTTATCCACATTGAACGCCATCCTGTTGTCTCCTGCCCACTTCCATAGTCTGTCCAGATCCTTTTGGAACTGGAGTACCTGCTCCTCAGTTGTGGCCACTGCTCCAGTTTTAGTGTTGTCTGCGAATTTGATCAGCAGACTGTTCACCCCTTCTTCCATGTTGTTGATGAAAAGATTAAACAGGATCAGCCCCAGGACAGAGTCCTGGGGGACCCCGCTTGTCACTGGTCGCCATCCTGATGATTCCCCACTAATGGTTACCCTCTGCTTTCGGTCAGTCAACCATGCCCTAATCCACTGGACAGTGCTTTGGTGTATCCCAAAACTCCTCAGTTTCTCCACCAGGATATCATGGGGCACTTTGTCAAAGGCCTTGCTGAAATTCAGGTAAACCACATCCACTGCATCCCCTCCATCTGGCCACCTCAAAACCTTGTCATAGAATTCCACAAGGTTTGTCTGGCAGGACCTGTTTTTGTGGAAACCATGTTGTGTGGCTGTCAGCCTCCCTTCCCTATCTAGCATCACTGGATCTCTTGCTAAGGAAGAAGGAAGGAAGGAAGGTTAGAGTGTGGATTAGGGGTGGGCAATTGGGGAAGCAATTGAGAGAGTGTTCCCTCCACCCCAAAAGATGCTTAGGTGTGAAAGTGTGCATCCTGAGAAAGTGAAGGGCGCACAGGGTCACCTGAAATGCCCCCTAAAGCCCAAGGATCCTGCTGCAAACGAACCCCTTCTTTTCAAAATCCTGTAAAGAGTTAGCCATGGCCAACCTGATAGCCTTCTATGGGGTATGTGGAAAGCGCCATTTGCGGCAAAGCCTGAGTTCACCTGGCCCTGGACCGCCTTCACCTTCACAAGTGTCAGCAACGCAGTGGCACGTTTTAAAAGTCATGTGGTCAATGCGCTCAGTGGCTTGCTGCAGCTCAGGGGACATCTTGTCGTCACTGCAATGTTTCCTCAGACACTGTCGGAGGCCCGGGGGAAGCAGGGACGAGGGGAGGCAGCTCTCTACTGGTTTGGCCTGCTGCCCAGGCAGAGGAATTCCTCCACGGCGTGTGTTGGGAGGCGCTGGGGGGCTGTGGTGCTGCCACGCCATGCCTGGCAGCCTTCCGGGTGCGGGACACTCACTGCAGTGGACTTGGTCTAGGCCTGCTCCTCTGGCCGCGGCCCTCGTGGCAAATGCCACCTCTGCTCCAGAGACAGAGCTCTTTGGCGTACCAGTGGTGGGGACAGCAGGGCGGGAGAGGCACGCTCGCCCACCCCCACACTGCTAGCGGGTCCTGGGGGGGCGCGGCTGGCAGCTCCAGGAAACAGGAGGTGCCTGGAGAGCCATTCCACACGGTGTGGCCGGCTTTTCCTCTCACTGTCGCAGCTTCCCTGTCGCTGTGAGGTCCTCTCCTATTCCTCACGCTTGCATCGCCAAGGAGCGGGGTCTGCAAAGGAGCTCCCTTCGTTTCCTCTCCCCATCTAACTACTCACACAAATTTATTCTCTGTTTGTACCAAGCTGCAGTTTCTGCCTGAGAACAAACAGTTCATAGCAATAAATGCATTTTGATGTTTTATTTTTATTCCTGGATAAAAGTCTTCAGCAGGGTGGTGGGAATAAGGAGTCACATTTTATTTCACAGCTAGAGAGATTTGTACATCTGGCCTACAGGAACTGCTGAATCTATTTTCATTATAACAAATATTGATTTTGCATTAAAAAGTCTCATTATTTGAGATAATCACTGTTGGACTTTTTAGTTATTCTTCTGGTTGCTAAATCATTAAGGTTACGATCCTATAATTAATTACCTGGAAGTAAGCCCCACTGGACTCAATGGGACTTATTTCAGAGTAGTCATATATAGGATTGCACCATAAATCTCATTCAAATCACAGCTGTGATTTCAGTGTAGCTTTATTTTAGCAATCTGGGGCATGAAAAATGAAACAGGGCTGCAAATGTTTAAGAAATGAATGGGATATGTAGGGCTGGCCTACCAATCACTTTTCTCAGGTAGCTGCGGTTCTCTTTCCCCTTTGTTATAAAAAAGCCAAAAGAAAAAGAAAAACTCCTGTCTCCCCCACTTGCAGCAGGTGATAAAAGTCTTTTCCTGTCCTGGTTAAATGTTACTTACAATTAACTGACATGACAAGCCTTTAAAAACATAAAACACAGCAAAGACGGGGAAATAGGGTTCGGCAAAGCTAGAAGGTAAGCCAAGCCTACCTGCACACCTAAACGTCCCTCCAAGGTTTGCATCCCTCCAAAAGCAAGAGAAATCCACTCCCCCACTGCTTTTCCAGGGAAGGACAAAGGTTTTCAGAACTGCTCAAAAGAAGAGCCTGCACATGAGCTTAGAGATGCTTTTTGAATAATTCTAGATTTTTTAATGGGGCTGGGAGAAGGAAAGTAGAAAAATCTCTCTCCAGAGTGGTGGATGGGCAGTCATTAATGTATTATTCTGTATATAATGGAGGCTAGCTGAATGCCCCTTGCACCAGCAACAGTATGAATTATTGACTCAACATATGTTCCCTGGTGAATACTTTTCCAAGGTTACACACTGATATTGGATATTTATTCTGAATACGGTAGGGAGGAAAGACCTCATTGGCACATAATGTCTGAGGCAATCAGGTTCTGGGGAATTTCAGGCTTGCTGGAAGGTTTGTATAATGCTGCGCATCCCTTCAGAGGAAGGGGATGGGGCTTAGGCGAAGCAGGATCCTTGCTGCATGTCAATTCCAGTCCGTTGCAAAGCTACGAAAAACCAGTAGCACATCTGTCCAATTACCCTCACGTTACTCTGGCTAGACAAAGAGGCTGCCCCTGACTGCCAGAGCAGCGCAGCTCCAGGTTGTGGCAAGAGGCTCATGCTGGGTCCCCAGGAGCCACGCTGCATTGACGTGGTCCAAGGGCATGCTCTCTCCTGCATCACTTGACCTGGGCAAGCTTGCCGGCCCCAGGCTGCAGCCAGCATATGTTGGGAAAATTTGGAAAAATCCTGTCAGAAAAACATTGCTTCTGTGTGCTTTTGCATTGTGGAATCAATCCTACTCTCCTTCTCAAAAGCACCAGCATTCCAAGCTAAGTCACTGTTTCAAATGGCCTTCCTCCCCCACTCCTTTCTCTCACCTTTAGCTGTAAGCTACAGTACACAGGCCATTTAGTCCAAATATACATTATATACCTTCACAATGATTAAATAATCATTGTTGGAATTCACAGTTTACCAGGAAGCATCTTTTGCTAGCCCAGAGGGCTCCATGTGCCCCGGCTATTCAGAATGGTGCGGATGCATCACTCAGGGTCTGAGTCTAGATGAGCTTATGCGTTCATGAATAGTTTCTCAGTAGCTTGAATTTACATGTCTAAGCAGACCTGGAGATGGGTTCAAGTTACTCAACTAAAGTGTCAATACACTGCAATTAGAAATATTGTAATCGCATTGTCACTGTATGATTGGCTGATCTTCCTTTATCTGCTCTGTATGTGATGACCTCAGAATCTTATTGTAATGTCTGCACTCTGTCATCAATCGCCCTGTATCTGTGTACATGACCTGACCGGGAGGGTATAAAATTCCCTGTAGTTATATTGAAACCTTGCAGCGAGTTTACCTCTGCCTGCATGGTAATGCATTATCGTGAGTCTACCGCGGGAACCTGGGCCAAACAATAAAGCCACAGATGGTCTGAATGCTTGATCTTTCCCACAAACCCAAGTTTTATTTCCTCCCCACGAATTGAAATTCTGGGATTTTCTGACACATATTGCCTGGTTTTCACGGCATGGGGAGTGCTCCAGCTCTGCGGCAAAGGAGAGACTTGCACGCTCCTTCCCACCTCCAGAAATTCTGCTGCTGCGCGAGAGTGGCCAGCAAGAGACACCGGAGCAGGAATGGCAAGTCTACTCAGGTGGGCTGGCCAGGTGAATGAGAAAAGGCTGTGCGTAACTTCAGAGGGCTGGCTGGAAGCGAGGCATTCTGAGTACCCCTGGAGATCGCCCCTGGGGCAGGCTGGACACGATCCTTGCAACAGCAATGGTGGCCTCAGCACGCTGGTGCTGCTGGCTTGCATCTCTCAGGCTCTCTCGAGTCCCTTCCTGGCTTTGAGGGAGGCCTCACCATAAGTGGGTGGTGCGCCAGGCCTCAGAGCTTTCGCACTCTGATCTGTTAAGCCCCACGTGTAGTTTCTTTTTCACTGGGACCCAGTCAGGGAAACAGGAAGCCCTCATCTGAGTACCTCTGGAAGCCGAGATTTGAGCCATGTCTTTCTCTCGCCTCCAAACCTGCCCCACTGAAGTTTCCCCCAGATGTGCCCATCTGTGGTTTTAGAAAGGAGGCAGTTCTGCGATGCTGAAATGCAAGACTGTGCCAGGGCCTGTTATATTCCAGTAAAACCTGCTAAAAAGGGAAGTTGTTTTTCCCCCCTTGGTCTGCACTTGGCCTCCTTTGTGCATGGAGACTGTTCTTCTGCAAAATAGCCTTTTCCCACCTCACGCCATGGGGGGCTTGACTGACTACTGTGGACCCCACCAGGACCAAATCCCACTTTTGTGGGCAGTGCTGTCCCAGGGACAACCTCTGGGGCAGGCATGACCCAAGCACCTTTCCCGCTCCCCTTCAGGGGCCATGGTGCCACATCCCCGAATGCCAGACAGGAGGGAACATTCCTGGGAGGATGGGTGACACTTCCATCCTGCTTGTAGGCAGCTGGACAGTTGCTGCATACACAGAATTCTGAACTAGAGAGACCTCTGCGGGGCGGGGGGGGGTGGTCTTGGTGTTCTCTGAAATCTTCCATGAAGCTTGCTTAGCCACATTCATGTTTCTCAGTGTGCGCATCCTTCCCCCATTCAGGAAGATATGGCAAAACAGACGCAACTTCTTTCAGACGTTAAGCCTGAAACTGAGCATTTAACCTCACACTTTGGCAAGTGTGGGCTTTCAGTTGTGAATGCAAGCTTGGGAGATTGGGAAATCCCCTGAGAACTGTCTTGTTCATGTTTGCATGCAGGCTGTGAAGGGGACACATTCACTTGATTCATGAAAAGGAAGCAACACTTGTACTTTCCCTATGTTACCCTGGGCGATCAGGACCCAAAAGGCTTCATAAGGAGCAGTCCACAAAGGTGAGAATAGGAAGATGGAATTCTTCTTCATGAATTGCACATTGCCAAAGCAGGCGTGGTGACGTCCCATCTCAAACTCCCTCTGCCTCCCACAGTCCTCACAGAAAAAGCGGATGAGAGAAAACTGGTAAGGAATGTGTGCTGCTACATTAAAAAGCATGCACACTGCGTGCCTTGGGCTCCTCCATCAGTGCGTAATGTTGCCATTTTGGAGGATATCATACTCCAAAATGAACCCAACAGGCGAGGACCACCATCTCATAGAAATATGTGAAGTTATATTTGCTGTCCTTGCCAGATCGTAATATATCATCCATGGTTATACATTCATTTTGGACCAATATTATTTGCTAGTTTGTTTGTTATATTTACATGCCACCCTACAGCCCGGAGGCTCTTTGGGCAGCTTACAATACTTGTAAAAACACCAATAATTAACAACCATTACAAAACTATAAAACAGGAGTTAAAACAGGAAAATCAGATGTACATTATATTGAATGTTATCTCTGTATAAGACAGAAGAATGTAATAAGCAAGCAGCAATAATAACAGGATCAGATCAGAATAGCTACTAAAAATAAGTGTTGAATAATAATGTCTTGACCTGGCCAAGAAAAGTGACTAGAGAGTTGTCAAGGGCACTTCATTAGGGAAAACATTCCAGGAGTGGGGTGCAATGACAGAGAAGGCCCTTCTCCAATATTCTGAATTTGGTTAATGAAATAATTGGTTGCTCAGTTTTGCAAAAAACTAAAGTACTGTGTTAACGTAAAGATTTTGTTACTGATCTTGAAGTGTCTGTGCTCCTGCTGATTGCATGCAGTCCAAACTGGAAGAAAGCTGCTGCTCCTACAATAGATTAACACTATGGCAGAATATAGGATTTGGCAATCCAAGCAAAATTAGCATTTTACAGAAGATCAGGCAGTGGAGAACAGACAAACTTATTGGAAAATAGATTCTATTTGCAATGTTCGTGAAATAGTGAATGTCAGGACAATATTTGAACACATGTGAAATTTCATTTCTATAGGTAATAAATATGATATATTTGTTTTAAAAATAAAACAGGAATTGATTTAAAGTTTCTGTCCTTCATGCTTGTAGAATTGAACCTCAATTTGTTATGGCAAAACAGGTGAAGAGTTGTCTCTGAAGGAGAAAGAGGATACATACTTCTATCAAACTTGGAACTCTTTTTATTATTGGCTAGAGAAACGGGACTATGCGTAGACATTTGAATATGTCTACGGATTGCTATAAAAAAAATGAGGGCTGACCCAGTAGGTCTGATGTCTCTGATGATTGATGTTTTTAGTTTCTTTTTTTAGTTGGTAGAAAATAATAATAATAAAACTTGCTTTAAAAAAAGCAGGTGAGGAGTCAGCAAATCAGCTGAAATACAAAGATGTATTAGAAGCAATAGAAAACTACAAGCAAGTTTTCTCAGGGGACGATTTGCTGTCAAGCACTGCATTCCTTTGCATTCACATAAATGCCCCCATTCCTAAAAGTGATCAGCTGCTGCAGTCATCACAGACCACAGGCGGAGCAGGGATCCATCTTCTGCTGTAATTGAAGGAAGCGTGAACGCCACACATCAACCACAAAGCCTCGCCTAGCCTTTGCCAGGAAACATTGGAGGAAACTCATGTGCAAGTGTGTGCAGTGACACGGAAAAGTGTGCATGCGTCACACAGAAGGCAGTGCATGTGGAATTCATGTAATTTGTTACACAGAAGCAACTTCTGTGTGAACTCTGTAAATGTGGCCAAACATGTTCAGCTGTCCACATTAACTCCTTTTCCTTCTGATTTAGTTTCTTCTTGCGTTAAGGGCAGCAAAGGTAGGCTGGGGAGGAGCGGGTCTATTTTGAGCTGCAGGACTCTGTGGGCTGAGGCTGACTCTTTCTTGTGCAGGTGCATCCACACACTCAGCAAAGTGCGGGGCCAATCAGCACACATCGGCCTTGCCCTCGAGCAGCCCTGCATGCTGGGGACACAGCCAAGGAGTGCTTTGCATTCTTCATGCAATGGGAATACTGTGGTCATTTAGACCTATGTGAGGAAGCTGAATTTTAGGCCCTGGTAGCTGCACTATACAGAGAAACGACGAGGTCATTTCACAGGTTTAAAGGAAGTAGGATAACATGTAAATTTGTCATAAAATCCATGACGCTGAGGAACCAGCTCTCGCAGTGCATTTTGCCCCTTTTGCTTCTGAGCAAAAGAAACAGGGTCAATTTTGAGTGACCTGAGCACCAGAGGAAGGCTCTCCCCGCTGCCCGGCTAGGCTTGCATGAAGCCAGAAACTGCCGCATCCAGCAAGGGTGCAGTGCGGCTTCCAAGGCACCCAGCAGAGGCTCAGGCCCACACTGGGGAGCAGCCTGCCTCCCACTCAGTTCTCCCTCAGGTATCCCCAGGGACACCACAGGACTGCAGGTGAGGGCACATGCTGTGAGGTGGGTGCTCGAGGCAGCGGCTTGCTTGCTCGCTTGGAGACCGTTTTCTCTGAGTGAGGAAATCGCTGCCTCCCCGCGCATGGGGCAAGGTGGGCGGCGGTGGGTGCGCACGTGGGTGCGGGCACACGCACGGCGGGTCTAAATGGGCATGGCAGGCCAGATCTGGCCTCCGGGCCTTAGTTTGAGGACCCATGCTCTACCAAGATCCGTGCTCTTCCAGAAGAAATCTCCCTCCTCCCTCCTCCTCCTCTATCATAATTTCACTTCCTCCTTCCTCTGTCTCGTGCACTGCTTGTGGCCATCGTTGCTGTTCTCTTCCTCTGCTTCATTCTCCTCTACCTCCCTTTCCGCCCCCTCCTCTTCTGGTCTTCTCATCCAGCCCCCCACCTGCATTATTGTCCATAGCTGAGGCTCCTCCACCAAACCAGGCTGGCCGGCACATCTCCACTGACTTCCCATGAGGTCAGCCTCCCACATGGCCTGGCAGTGCCTCACCTGGGAAAGCCCTTCCAGCCTATTATGTGCCATGCCTTTGTTGTGGCAGGCTGCAATGGCAGGCAGATACGTGGCTCCGAAACGTCACCTGCATCTCAGGCTGCACAGAGATTTGCTTAAAAGTATTGTATGCTTTTAAAGCAGATAGAAATTATATGGATGAGAAAAGAAAGAAAATTGGGCATTATGAGGATAATAACTTAGCAGCTGTCAGATGAAGAATAATTGAATTCAATGACATTTAGTGCTACAGAAAACAATAGTAGCCAGGCAGCCACCCATCTGATTCATGTCTAGTTCATGTTTAACAAAACAAGACCGAGGGTCATGCAGCCAGGAGTCCCATAAATAACCCGTTAATGGGATTTCCAAACAAGCTGTCCCCAAAATGCTTTTTTTTGTCTCACATAGAGAATATTAAAATGCAAATGGATGCAGGCTGTGTCATCATAAACAACCATGTTCATCTAACCCCTGACCTCACCATTTAACTGCCCATCCTGGCAACATGTATTGTTTTAACCACTGCATGCCACTCCAAAGAGCAAGCACAGAACAGCATCCACCCAGGAAAGTAGGAACCATCAACAGAGCACTGGAAATTCACATGCACACCCTTTGAACGTTTTCTTCACCAGCATCTCTCTTCCATTGCCCCTGTCTAGCTGAAGGCATGTTTAAACCAAGAGAAACCCACAGCTGTTTCTGGAGCAGTTTATTCACCACTAGGCTTTGCCCCATCTCTGCCTCCTGCTGCTTCTCTCAAGAAGAAAGAGGGTGTGGACTTCCAACTGATCTCACCTGAGATGTCCCTCTCTGCTCTCTGACACCTGGACAAATATCCAGGAGGGGTGAATGCCAGCTGCTTGATTTGAACTAGGATCCACTCGTTTGTCTTTCAGTCAGACAAAGCTGTCCTCCAGCACCATGTTTCAAAAGCATCCAATCTCTTCCTATTCACTGTCCTGCTTTCACACCCATACATAGTAATTGTAAACCATCTTGACATTGATCTCCAGTAAAATGTTTGTATACTTGATGCTCTTCAAAGGCTCAGTCTTTGATTCCCTTGGCTGCAGGCTCTATTTGAGTTGATGACTGACCCAACATATGTGAAATCTCTCACAATTTTGATTCCTTCATTATTAAAAGTAGAATTCTGTAATTCTTCTGTGGACATGGTTATTGTTTACTTAATATTCAACTGAAATCCTGCTTTTGTACTTTCTTCTTTCACTTTCATCAGGACTCATTTTAAGTCATTGCTACTTTGTGCCAGTGATATAGTATCACCTGCACACCTTTAATTAGTAATGTTTCTTCTGCCTTGATCCAGCTTTCCTTATGATATATTTTGAATACAGATTAAATAGATAGGGAGATAAAATACAGCCTTGTCTGACACCTTTACCTATGGGAAACCATGCTGGTTCGCCATATGCTGTTCGAACTGTAGCTTCTGGTCTGTGATACAAGTTGTATGCATCAGGATGCACAAGTGTGGAAGAACCCCCATTTCTTTCAAGACCACCCATAGATTCTTGTGATCTTCTCAGTCAGTCTGTGCTGCAGTCTACAATGCACAGACTGACTGCTTTCTAAAAGTCTTTGGTGTGCTCCAGAAGCCAAAGTATATTTGCAGTATAGTCTCGAGTGCCTGTTCCTTTTCAGAATCCAAATTGAACATCAGACATTTCTTGCTCCATATAGGGTAGTATTCTTTGTTGCAACACTTTGAACATCACTTTGCTGCATGGGAGAGTAATGTGATGGTTGCTGTATCCTTTTGCATTTCCTTTCCTATGGATTGGAATATGGAAACACAGAAATGTAGAAACAGAGTGAGTCAGAAGGGATCTCCTGGGTGATCTAGTCTGACCCCTGGCTCCAGCCGGCTCCGCTCACAACATGCTTACCATGTGCATGTCCAGCCTGTCCTTGAACACCCTCACCAATGGGGCCTCACCCACCTCCCGTGGAAGCCCATTCCATGCCCCAGGGGTCCTAACTGTCAGGAAGGACTTCCTGGCATCCAAATAGAACCTTGCTTCCCTGAGGTTTGAATGTTTCCTGTCTGTCAACCATTGTTGATATATTTTTGCTGGGATTTGGACTGTTTCATTTTCTGCAGCTTTTGGTATCCCATCTACTCCATGTGCTTTCTTCTTTACAAGTGCTCTCAGAGCAGCTTTCACTTCTTCATAGGCTTCCACTCTGAAGGAGTCTGCCATCTTTTCATATCATCCATACATTCTTTCCACCTTCTCTTCATCTTCACCTGGTCTGACAGTGCATTCCCTTTTTTGCCTGTTAGCATCCCTAATCTAGGCCTGAATTTCCTTTTGATTTCCTGGATCTTCTGGAAGAGGCACCTTCCCCTAGCAGGAGGTGGACATTCTCTGCAAGGAGAGGCCTCTGTATGATGGCATTTTGGATCTCGAGTGGCCTTCCGATGGCCTCCACATTTAACATTCAAACAATTTAACTAAATGCTTATTTAGGTTACTTTAAAAATGAATTGATTGTTTTTGGCCATGTTAGTGGAAGAGTTATTCTTTATTTTCTTTTGTAGTGTGTGCGTTTTTAGATGTGGTTTGTTCCCTGTTTTTTTGCTGCCCTATATACCAGCCTGGGTTCTTGTGGATGAAGGGTGGTTTATAAAATTTAAAAATAGATACAGAAATTTATACAGGAATAAAGCAAGGAGGAGTTAGAACTGCTGGACCTTTGACAGTAAGATATCACTTGCCTAACAGTTTACAGGTCAAAAGAGAAAGTTTTACTTGGGTTGAAATGATAAGAGGGCTCATTTTTGCCATGGCTTTGGTAGTTACTGATAGATGTGGAAGGATGATTTGAAACAAGGGAGTAGAAAGATTTAAAAAGGTAACAAAGAAAATTACTTAGCCCAAAGGAGAGGAGGGGCTAAGATCAGATAGCACAAGGTGTGAGAAAAGGCAGGAGGGCCACATACTGACTCAATGACTTCCTGGTTGTTTATTGACAAGCTGGGCAGAACAAAATGAGCCTGTTGCAGCCCACCGGGGGCAGGGCTGGACTGGGAAGAAGGGCCGGTGCTGGGGCAGCACGGAGCAGGCGGGCGGAAAGATTGTAAGCTCCCGGTACCCCAGGCAATTGGGGGAAAGGAGGAGGAAGAAGCAGCCAGAAGCAGGGTTCAAAGGGGGGATGTGAACCTGTGCTCACATGAACAGGAAAATGGGAAGGAAACCATTTTTTTCTGTTCCCTTAGTTGCAATAAAGTTTTAAAAAGAACTCTCTGCATGCTTAGAATATTTTTCTCTTCCAAGGGAAATGAAGAGTGATTTTAACAACTTGGGGGCTCTGTCTGGGACATCTAAATCCGTTGTCAGCTCGGATTGGTGAGTTACTGAAGGAAAGGTGCACCCTGCCGTGGTTATGGCAGTCCTGCAAGTGACTCTCAGGCCAAAATGAGGGTGATCAGAGGCCTGAGACTGATTGAAAATCCAGCAATGGAGACTTCTAGAACCCCTCCTGGGTTCAAAAGGGGGTTTACTCGGCCAGATAGAGTAAACCTGATAAGATACATCTAAGTTTAGGTAAGGAATCTTTATTTCTCACCCAAGGGAAAGGGAATGGGGAGTAAAGTATTTAAAAGAGCCTGCGGGGCGGGAGGGGAGGGGTCAGGTTGGATGGCCCAGGAGGCCCTTCCTGACCCTTTCTGTTTCTATAGGGGTAAAGGGGCCAAGGAAAGATGCTTTCCTTGAAAATTCCTGGGGAGGATTTTAAGGTTCTGGGAGAGCTTTTGGGTTGGGGTGGCTGGAAAAAGAAAAATGGAAAACTACTGTGTATTTGTATGTGTGTGAATGTGTGTTTGATGGGAGTCTCGCCTAAATAAATGGTACGGGGGGGGGGGGGGAAAAATTTTTTGCTGCTGCTGCTGTTAGTCATGGTTAACAGGGAGTTCTTGCAGATTGGGCCTAAAGTGTGGGGCCTTTCAGGAAAGGACTACTCAAACTCCCTGGAGGTGCAGTTGAGGTGAGGTTAGCAGGTTGTTTTTGGAGAAGAAACTAGAATTAGGAAGTGTACTTTGGACCAAGAAAGGTGAAAACTGCATCTGAGGGGCTGGAGAGGCTAAAGGTGAAATGGGTTCAGGAAATCCAGCCCATCAGATATTGCTGGAGAATCAGTTTGTGAAGGAAGGCATGGTAGGAAAGAAGGAAGAGGATTTGTTCAGGAGGAAACAGGTGCAAGGGAAAGCACTGTGTGGTGTGGTTGTAATTTCATGGTTTGGATTGGGACTTTGTAGGAGATGTTGCAAGTGAAAGTAGAGGCAAGTGAGCAGATGGATTGTGGCAAGGAAAGAAAAGGGAGGGGAGAATCCTGCTTATCCTGAAGGGATTCCAAGAGAAAAAGGAAAGGAAAACTGAAGCAAAGATGCAGAAGGGAAGGGTTTTCTTTTATGTGTTGAGGAGGTTTTTGGTAAAAATTGTTGGGCATGACCGGGAGCCCTCCGTGAGAGAAATTAGGAGGGTGGCTACTCGGAGAAGGGCTTTCTCAGCGGTGGCGCCTAAGTTATGGAATGCGCTCCCCAGAGAGGTCCGCCTGGCGCCGTCGTTATTTGCTTTTCGGCGCCAGGCAAAGACCTTTTTATTTAAGCAACATTTTAAATGCTAATACAACTGAATTTTATCTGGCCAGGGCGGCTTATTTTATAATGTGTGTTTTAAATTATGATCATTTTATATGGATATTTTAACTTATTGTTTTATCTAGTGTGGTAAGCCTCCCCGAGGCTTCGGCGAATGGGGCAGCATAAAAATGTTTTAATAAATAAATAAAATAAATAAATAAACTGGCTTAAGATCAATATAACAAACTGTTATCAGCTGTGTATTAAAATGGCATAATAGAATGCTTTGTGTATTGAGTAAGCATAATAGAAGGCTTTATGTATTAAAATAGCCTAATAGAAGGTTTATCAGTTACCCCATGCATATACAGAGTGTTACTTAAGCAAATGGGCAAGTTTCATCAAAGGCGTAAAAACTTAAAAGGATAGACTAACTGCAAAGCCGCTCCGCTTTTTGTATTGGAGGATAGACTAACTGCAAAGCCGCTCCGCTTTTTGTATCGGAGGATAGACTAACTGCAAAGACGCTCCGCTTTTTGTATCGGAGGATAGACTAACTGCAAAGCCGCTCCGCTTTTTGTATCGGAGGATAGACTAACTGCAAACCGTCTCGCTTCTGTATTATGCTAGCTTGCTTTATGCTGCCAATAAACGATTTTCCTTTTTTTGTAACCTGGTATAAAAATTCTGCTTTCCCTCTGCGGAGGGCCGGCACTCAGTCCCACCCTTGTGAGATTGTGCTGGTCTCTGTGCTGGCAATAAAATCTGTTCTATAATACCAACTGGTCTCTGGTCTCTCTAAAAACTGTGGGATACAACAATAATATTGGATATTGGATGGTTGTGTTTAGCAAGCAGCCTGATCAGTGGCAGGCTGGAGTTCAACAAGTGAAGACTGCACATGGAGGCAGCAAAGGGGGGGGGCTGCAGGCTCCGTGGGCTTAAGGCCAGGCAGTTTCCCTCTCGCAGAAGGACTCCTGCTGGAAGTCCACCTTGTCAGGCAGGTAGTAAATAGGTTCCTGGTTTTCTCTGGGCTGATTTGGTTTCTCTACCTGTTGGACATGCAGTCGTTTGGTATGTGAGGCATAAGGGCAAAAGGCAAATTGTGCTGGAGGCCATGCAAGGTGATGTATTTGGCAGGAATTCCTTGCTTTAAGGGGGGCATGGAGCTTGGTGTGCGAGTGGGCTTTTTAAGAGTTTTGGATAAATGGTGGTTGAGTGTTTTGGTACAAAATGGGGAAAATGTGTAAGAAATGAAACTGCTAAAAGTTTCTCATGGAAGCACAAAATGGAGGCATTGGGAGGGGCCACAGAGGCCATCGAGTTCAACCCCCTGCTGCTGCAGGGCGCCATGGTACACACTTTTCATTTGGGTAAAGAACAGAAGGAAAAAGCAAATGAAAAAGAGGGGGTTGGTGTACCTCATTTGCTGAAGAGCACTCCATTATTTAAGGGACAGCAACAGCAGCTTTTTCTGGATTTGGTCTGGCCAGCAGAATTCAGGGAAATGTGTGCTGGAAACTATGGACTTTTGACTCTGTGGACTTGGCCATCCCCACACAGCCAAGAAAGGGGAATGCTCTGGCAGGAGGTACCACCATTTTGTGAGTGCTGCACAGGGAGCACACACACACACAAGAGCCTCTGAGCATGTGCAGAGTTCAAAGTGCTTTGGGAAGTTGGGGCAGTGCTGCTTCCAGCCACAAGTTGGGCGCCGGCTTGCACTGGTTCTCTGGATGAGTCCTGGGGTATCTAGAAAGCTCTAAAAGGAAATATTGGGTTGTTTAAATCTTAAGGGGGGAACAGTAAGGTGATGCAACTGAGGTGAGACATTGGAGGCTCTTTGAGTGTTATTTATTTATTTAAAACATTTTTATGCCTCCCCCATCACAACGAAGCCTTGGGGCAGCTCACAACAGGATACAAAGTACATAAATACATAAATAATAACAATATAACAATTAAAAAATAATTGTTTAAAAGTCCCCGGTGCATCTCGGCTAAAAATTTAAAATCCTATTAATTCAAATAATTTAACAATTAAAATAAGTTTTAAATAAAAAGGTCTTAGCCTGTATTGTGTTCAAAGCCTGTATTGCCTCAGGACAAATTCTGCATGGGAAGGGATTGGGTTGAAACAAAGGATCCTTGAGCACTCAATGGGGAGGCTGGGGGGAATTTTGTTAAGGGAAGGAAACCTTCCAGAAGCGGTATTGTGGGGATGCATTAATTGTTTGTGTTGGCTACCAGGAGTTTTGCATGGAAGTGGGAGGGGAATGTGTTCTGAATTCTAGGTATACCATCTTGTGGCTGTACCACAACACAAAGAGTGGAGGAAGGGGGGTAATGGGTGGAACTGGGGCTGTTTGGTTGGGGGGGGTGCACATGGGTGCCCAGCGGGAGGGGTTCTTTTCAAAAACCCCAAGGAGACTACTTTTTCCTGTTGGTTCAACAAGAGGGTTGTTCCCTTTTCCTTTTTGCAATGTTGCCAAATATTTTGATCAGGCCCCAACTTTTAAAAGGAAAGATAGCTATTGAGTTTGTTTTGTACCAACAAAAAGGAATATTGATGGTGCTAAGGAGAGTTTTCCTTACAGTAGCCTAATGTTTGGGGTCGGGGGGGGGAGGGCTAAGCCCATTTGCTAGCCCCAGGAAATGGCAAGGTTTTTTTTTTTTTCTTGCTGTGAGCATAAGCAGTCATGCTCATCAAGATGCACAAGCATTGATTGTTTGATTGTGAAGGATGCTAGTTCAAGTTGCATGTATACGTAATGGATTTGAGACATTTTTGTATTTATGTATGTGGGGGAGGGGTTACCATCTCTAAAAATTTGTGTGATACCATGTTCTCACTGGACAAACACCATCAGAAGGCGCATTTTGCTTTAACCAAGGCAAGCAATGGGTTTGTGAAGCACACGAGTTCAATGAGGGGTTTCTCTTGTGTGCGCTTTTGGCATGGGTTGGATTTGATTTCAACATCTCAGGCATTATTCTTGAGACTGTGCTGAACAGACCTGTGGGGGGGACCAGGCTTGAAAAGGACAAAATTTCTCAACTTTCTCTCCAAGCTAATGTGGTTAACCAGTGTCTGTGAAGAAATGTAAAGGTTTTTTTTCCTAATCCACCTGTTTTTTAAGGTGTACTTTCCAGGCACCCGATGAACTGGAACTGCAGAGACGGTGATTCCTGTGTTCTGCCTTGCTCTTTGCATCATCCACGAGGAAGCAAAGGACTAACCAGGCAAACTGTGAGAGGCAAGTCCTACAGCCAAGTGTACAGCTGAGTCCAGAAATTGAGTGAAGCCTAGACAACAAAATCTCAAAGAATCTCCTCAAAGGGCAAGACAGATAACCGAACAGGACATTAGGCCATTGCTTCATCTCACACTGCTCCCACCTTGCAAAGCAGGCTAACCCGAGTCTGTTGACCAAAGGGGATGGCGGTCTTAGACACGGTATTCATCATCATGGGGGTCTTGGCCCCAGTGAGGATGATATCTTTAGGTCAATGGGTCAAAAGGAGGGGCCTAGGGAGCAGAGGAAACAGGCCTCGAAATAGATTGGGTAGCAGCGCTGCAAAGGTGCAAGGGGAGCAGCTTAAAGGTGAGAGCTGGCTGGCACTGAGTTCCTTGCAGCCAGAGGTGGGGACAAAGAGATCAAGGGGTTTGACTAAGACAGTCCCCACCTGAGCTGCATGGATAGAAGCTGCTTCCTGAGAAAGAGGAAGCACCAGGAGTTATCTGAACTGGCTGATTTGTTTGGTTGATCACAAAAGGGGGAACTGTTGAAGAAATCTGATAAAACCCTGGCAGAGGGGGGTTGCTTATAGGCACCTCTGTGCTAAGGTCAGATCTCTGTTGGTCTTGGCTGTTGGTTCAAGAGGATGGGAATTGGTGGCTTGAATAGGGGCTGCTGGGGCCATTGTTTTGCTGATCAGGTAGGGCAGATAAAGCTGCCAGATAGACAGCATTGCAATCGCCCTCATTTGCACACCAAAACAGATAGTGATCCCTGTGCCTCAGTGGCAATTTTACAGCTTTGTTACAGTGGAAGCAGGGATAGAGCAAGTGCAGGTGGCTAATCCAGCGTGGAGAGCCGTGCAGTAAGGCATCAGGGATGCCCGCTGATGCTTGTTGGCAAAGGGAAATAAGGGGGAATTCCTTTTGGACATCAAAGACCCCATCAGATCATTAAGGGGCATTTTGGATATGAGGGAGCAGGAAATTGGGGAATGAACCGGGAGATGAGGACTGCTCCAGGCAGTCAAAAGTGGCTTGGATAGAGAACCTCTTTTCAAAGGTTAGAGGCTCTATGGGAAAGAGGAGTGCTTTGAAGAATGAAGCTAGATGTGTAAAATGGGGCTGCACCAGCGCCTGTTACAGGTGGACCATAATGATGAATGAGTTCAGGGCTCCAGTTTGGGGAGAATGGAGTCCTTTACTGGTTAACACAACTGGATGGAAGTGTGATATATCTGAGATCACAAGAGGAGGCCCAGTGGATACTGGAAAGTAGTCATGCTGCACTGGGTTGGCACCTATGTACGTGAGGATGGGTGTGTAACCCTTCCTGGATATTTTTTTCTTGAAAATGGGGGTGTGGGGAGATTCTCCAGTTATCATAAGGAAGGTGTAGGAGTGGCAGTAGGAATAATAAAATTGGGAGATGTGCCCTACTAGGGTCATTATTCACAGAGGCGTGCCAGAGACATACTGGTAACTCAAGAATGCTGTGTGGGAAATGCTGTGTGCTGTGTCTACTCATGCATATTTAGCACATCTTCAGGAGCAAATGGCCTGTGCAATAGTGGCTCTTGGAAATGCTACTATGCGCGCACTAGGAAACCTGCTGGAGAGATGCAACAAATGGGGGTATATACACCACAAAATAGGGCGACTCTGAACTATGTTTTAGTACCAAAGGAGGGATCTGTGGGGTGATTGGACACACCTGCAAGATGAATTTAGACAAACAGATGTCAATGAAGACTTAAGAGCAATCCAACAGGTAATACCAGGGAACAAACTAAGGCAGGAGTCAGGACTAGGAGAATGGCTGACATAATGGCTCCCCAACTTTATGTGGTTGGAGCACCTGTTTTCATGTTGGGGATAATGGCCATAAGCATAATCTGCTGCATTAGTTTACAGAGTATAGTGGTCTGCACCCCATGTAATTAGGGGATGCATTTGGGAAAAAATGCACAGACAAGAAGGAAATGATTAGGATGATGGTATCAAGATTTAAGAATTAGGAATTGTTGTTTCAAATCAGGAAAGGTGAAGGAAAGAAAAGGGAGGAATTGATAGGTGTGAAAGGATGATTTGAAAAAAGGGAGTAGAGATTTAAAAATGTAGCAAAGAAAATTACTTAGCCCAAAGGAGAGGAGGGGCTAAGATCAGATAGCACAAGGTGTAGGAAAAGGCAGGAGGGCCACATACTGACTCAATGACTTCCTGGTTGTTTATTGACAAGCTGGGCAGAACAAGATGAGCCTGTTGCAGCCCACCGGGGGCAGGGCTGGATGGGGAAGAAGGGCCGGTGTTGGGGCAGTGCGGAGCAGGCGGGCAGAAAGATTGTAAGCTCCCGGTACCCCAGCCAATTGGGGGAAAGGAGGAAGAAGCAGCAGCCAGGTGCAGGGTTCAAAAGGGGGTGTGAACCTGTGCTCACATGAACAGGAAAATGGGAAGGAAACCATTTTTTTCTGTTCCCTTAGTTGCAATAAAGTTTTAAAAAGAACTCTCTGCATGCTTGGAATATTTTTATTTTCCAACAGTAGGGAAAGAGTGATTTTAATAGTTAATTTTTATTGGGTTAATTTGTTTTTATTGGGTTTAAGGTCTTAATGAATCCCTTGCTTTTCTTGTTTGCTCCACAAAAGGCTGTAATTTTCTAAGTTTTTGAGGAAATTTAAAGTAAAAAGGAGAAGAAACTCTCCATGTTTAAAGGGGACACATTTTCCCTCTATGTCTGCAAGGGAAGCAATAAGGATATGAGCAGCTTCTCAAATGCAAATGGACACCCACTGCCTCCTATTGTTCCCTGGCAGAGAGACAGCCTGGTAACCATAGTGACTAATCCCCAGGATCAGTTGTTGTATTGGAGATTTTGAGAACAAGAAGGCCAGACAGGTAACAAAAATGGCTGCTGGTCCAAGTTTTGCAAGAGTCCAACTCTGACAAATACACATTTCAGAATATGGAAAGGGTTTTTTGGATTCAGTGCTTAAGGCAAGTGACATAGTGGGATTTCTGGAAGGCGTCTCCCTGAAAAAGCAGGGCAAAAGAAAGGATGAGGTAGAAAGAATGGAATAGCTAAGGCCATGATCCTGAGTTTTTCCGAGACTCATCTTGCCTTCTGCGTTTAACTGAAGCAGTAGAGATCTTTCAACAGAATAAGCAACTTATTCCTTCAAAAGCGAAAGAGCACAATTGTTTCTAATTCATAGAAACACAGAAACAGAGCCAGTCAAACAGACACTCTCTGAAGATTTCTTGCCTGAGGTCAACATGACCTACATGTGCACCGAGTGCAAACTAGTAGCTCTGTTAGAAGAAAAAAGGACAGCAGAAGGATAGTGTTATGAACACTCTTCCTTTCCGTCAGAAGAGAAAAATATTCCAGGCATGCAGAGAGTTCTTTTTAAAACTTTATTGCAACTAAGGGAACAGAAAAAAAATGGTTTCCGTCCCACTTTTCTGTTCACCTGAGCACATGTTCACACCCCCCCCCCCCTTTGAACCCTGCTCCTGGCCACTTGTCCACATACTGCTGGAGCCCAGCTTGTAGGATTTTGAGCATAACCTTGCTGGCATGTGAAATGAGTGCAATGGTGTGGTAGTTTGAACATTCTTTGGCATTGCCCTTCTTTGGGATCAGAATGTAAACTGACCTTTTCCAATCCTGTGGCCACTGTTGATATTTCCAAATTTGCTGGCATATTGAGTGTAGCACTTTTACTGCATCATCTTTTAGGATTTTGAATAGCTCAGCTGGAATACTGTCACCTCCACTAGCTTTGTTGTTGCTCAGACTTCCTAATACCCATTTGACTTCACATTCCAGGATGTCTGGCTCGAGGTCAGTGACCAGCCCATCGTGGTGACCAGGGACATTAAGCTCTTTCTTGTATAGTTCCTCTGTGTAATCTTGCCACCTCTTCTTAACCTCTTCTGCCTCTGTTAGGTTCCTGCCATTTTGGTCCTTTATCATGCCCATCTTTGCATGAAAGGTTCCCTTCATATCTCCAATTTTCTTGAAGAGATCTCTGGTCCTCCCTATTCTATTGTTTTCTTCTATTTCTTTACAGTGTCCATTTAAGAAGGACTTCTTATCTCTTCTAGCTACTCTCTGGAATTCTGTGTTCAATTGGGTGTATCTTTCTCTTTTTCCCTTGCCTTATCACTTCCCTTCTTTCCTCAGCTATTTGTAAAGCTTCCTCAGACCGCCATTTTGCTTTCTTGCATTTCTTTTTCTTTGGGATGGTTTTAGTTGCTACCTCTTGTACAATTTTGCGAACCTCCATCCATAGTTCTTCAGGCACACTGTCTATCAGATCTAATTCTTTAAATCTATTTGTCACCTCTACTGTATATTCATCAGGAATATGATTTAGGTCATACCTGAGTGGCCTAGTGCTTTTCCCCACTTTCTTCAATTTAAGCCTAAATTTTGCAACAAGAAGCTCATGATCTCTGCCCCGAGGTTTCGGCAAGGGGCGGCATAGAAATGTTAATAATAATAATAATAATAATAATAATAATAATGATCTGAGCCACAGTCAGCTCCTGGTCTAGTTTTTACTGACTGTATAGAGCTTCTCCATCTTTGGCTGCAGAGTACATAGTCAATCTGATTCCTGTGTTGACCGTCTGGTGATTTCCATGTGTAGAGTCGTCTCTTGGGTTGTTGGAAAAGAGTGTATGCTATAACCATTGCATTCTCTTGACAAAATTCTACCAGCCTGTGCCCTGCTTCATTTTGTACTGCAGTACCCTTGCCATGAAAACCCCATAGACAGTACCAAAAGGCAAAAAGATATGACACCGGAAGATGAGCCCCTCAGGTCGGAAGGTATCCAATATGCTACTGGGAAAGAGCGGAGGGCTAGTACTAGTAGCGCCAGAAAGAGTGAAGCGACTGGGTCAAAGCCGAAAGGACACTCAGTTGCGGATGTATCTGGTGGTGAAAGGAGAGTCCGATGCTGTAAAGATCTATACTCCATAGGAACCTGGAACGTAAGATCCATGAATCAAGGCAAGCTGGATGTGGTCAAATAAGAGATGATAGGACTGAACATTGACATCTTAGGAATCAGCAAACTAAAATGGACAGGAATGAGTGAATTTAGTTCGGATGACCATCAGATATACCACTGTGGGCAAGAATCCCTCAGAAGAAATGGAGTAGATTCATAGTCCATAAAAGAGTAGGAAAAGCAGTACTAGAATCTCCAAAATGACAGAATGATCTCAGTTCAAATCCAAGGCAAACCATTCAACATCACAGTAGTCCAAGTCTATGCCCCAACCACTGGTGCTGAAGAGGCTGAAGTTGACCAGTTCTATGAAGGCCTACAACACCTTCTAGAATTAACACCCAAAAATGATGTCCTTATCATCATGGGGGATTGGAATGCTAAAGCAGGAAGCCAAAAGATAACCGGAATAACAGGCAAGTTTGGTCTTGGAGTACAAAATGAAGCAGGGCACAGGGTGGCAGAATTTTGTCAAGAGAACACGCTGGTCATAGCAAACACTCTTTTCCAACAACCCAAGAGACGACACTACACATGGGCATCACAGATGGTCAACACAGAAATCAGACTGACTATGTTCTCTGCAGCCAAAGATGAAGAAGCTCTATACAGTCAGTAAAAACTAGACCAGGAGCTGACTGTGGCTCAGATCATGAGCTTCTCGTTGCAAAATTTAGGCTTAAATGGAAGAAAGTAGGGAAAGGCACTAGGCCACTCAGGTATGACCTAAATCATATTCCTGATGAATATACAGTAGAGGTGACAAATAGATTTAAAGAATTAGATCTGATAGACAGTGTGCCTGAAGAACTATGGACGGAGGTTCGCAACATTGTACAAGAGGCAGCAACTAAAACCATCCCAAAGAAAAAGAAATGCAAGAAAGCAAAAGAACTGAGGAAGCTTTGCATATAGCTGAGGAAAGAAGGGAAGTGAAAGGCAAGGGAGAAAGAAAAAGATACACCCAACTGAATGCAGAATTCCAGAGAAAAGCTAGAAGAGATAAGAATGCCTTCTTAAATGAACAGTGTAAAGACATAGAAGAAAACAACAGAATAGGGAGAAAGCTTATCATGGAGAAAGCTAGGGAGTTCCAGAAAAACATCTACTTCTGCTTCATTGACTATGCTAAAGCCTTTGATTGTGTGGATCACAACAAACTGTGGCAAGTTCTTGAAGAAATGGGAGTACCAGACCATCTTATTTGTCTCATGAGAAACCTCTATGTGGGTCAAGAAGCAACAGTGAGAACTGGGCACGGAAAAAATTGTTGGTTCAAAATTGAGAAAGGAGTTCGGCAAGGCTGTATACCATCGCCCTGCCTATTTAACTTATATGCAGAGTACATAATGAGAAAGGCAGAGCTAGATGAATCACAAGCTGGAATTATGATTGCCAGAGAAATATCAACAACCTCAGATATGCAGATGATACCACTCTCATGGCAAAAAGTGAAGAGGAACTAAAGAGCCTCTTGATGCGGGTGAAGGAGGAGAGTGCAAAGTTGGCTTGAAACTCAACATTAAGAAAACTAAGATCATGGCATCCGGCCCTATCACTTTCTGGCAAATAGATGGGGAAGAAATGGAGGTAGTGACAGATTTTGTTTTCCTGGGCTCCAAGATCACCAAATACGGTGACTGCAGCCAAGAAATTAAAAGACACTTGCTCCTGGGGAGGAAAGCTATGGCAAATCTAGACAGCATACTAAAAAGCAGAAACATCACTCTGCTGACAAAAATGCATATAGTCACAGCTGTGGTTTTCCCAGTTGCAATGTATGGCTGTGAAAGCTGGATCATAAGAAAGGCTGAGTGCCAAAGAACTGAGGCCTTTGAATTGTGGTGCTGGAGACAACTGTGAGTCCCTTGGACTGCAAGGAGATCAAACCAGTCAGTCCTAGAGGAGATTAACTGAAGATGAAACTCAAATACTTTGGCTACCTAAGGAGAAGGAAGGACTCTCTGGAGAAGAGCCTAATGCTGGGAACAATTGAAGGTAAAAGAGGAAGGGGACGGTCCGTGCTTTTTTGTAAGAAAAAGGGTGCCAGAACTCATGAAATTATTTACCTTATGCATGTAGTCAATCACTGTACACACACACCCACACACGTCAGTTGTGTAACGAAACATAACGGTCACCACCCTCAGTAAGCACTCAGCGCACAACCACATGACTAATCACAACCAGCGCAGACGAAGTACGCATGCCTCGATTCGACACACAAGCAGCCCGCATGCACCGTTTTAATGATTTTGCCACCGACCTGCTACGCTCGACAGGGTGATTCAAATCCACGTGGACCAAACATCAAATTTTCAAAAGTTACTTTTAAAACTTGGAAAATCTGTTGAAAAAAGGTGCTGGAACTCCGTTCCGGTGCGTTCTATGACAAAAAGGCACTGGGGCCGGCAGAGGATGAGGCGGCTGGAGGGAGCCCCTGAGGCAGCCGGCGTGGGCTTGGGTGGACTCCGGGGGACGGTGGAGGACAGGGAGGCCTGGGGGAGTGTTGTCCATGGGGTCACGATGGGTCGGACGCAACTTTGCCACTAACAACAACAATCTTTCTTCCTCCAACATGTCTGCCATCCTAAGCAACTTTCTGGTGGGAAGCACGCATGGTCCTCTCCTTTCTGTGAGCAGCTGGATTTGCTGGTGCAGATGGGTGGGAATTCAGTTCACTTTCCCATCAAAATTTGCGAATTTCTTCATATTGGGGAAAGGAAGAGTCGTAGATTTTAAAATGCCAGTAAGTGAAACTGACCATTTCGTACATTGCTGCTCCTCTGCTTGCTAAGCTTGTGGAAAAGGCATGTCCTCACACAACAAACAAATGGACATGCAAATTCCAATTATACTGGTTGGAGCTTTTCCTTTTATCAGTTGCTCTGCTTTCTCACTTCAGGTACAATGCCTTTTGTGCAGGCAACTCAGCACCAACATTCAGACCCTGTTGAAAAGTGTCATGCACAGTTCCTTCTATGGCTACATGTTTAGGTTGCAAAAAAGTGATGAAAGTCAGCCATTTCCAGCCCGGCTAGTTCCTAAAGAGCATCTGGGCAAGGACAGATTCTAGGCACCTGAATGGCATCAAATGGAATTTTGCACAGGTGTGTCCCATCTCTAGCAATCCAGCAAGATGTTTCATGCAAGGAACATGGATGTCCGAAGATGCTCAGAGGTGATTTCAATCGAAATGCTTCTCATTGTCAAGACTACAGCTTCAGTGGGAGTTTCTTCTGGGTTAAATAAGTTCAGCTAATTTGGATTTATTGTGGTGTCTCTTATTTCCAGAGCCCTTGCCGAGCTATTCGTGGTCTAGGTGTGGTTTGCTAGAATTAGTCTGAAGTACTCCAATTTACACTTGTTTAACTACAGCTGGATCCCCACTGTTGTTTGTTTATCACACATTTATTACCCACCTCCAAATTCAAGTTAAGCACTCAAGGGCTTTTTCTAGCAGCACTAATGGAGGAGAATAGATGCATTATGTGTGAATAATGTATTATGATGATACAATTTGGGTCTCTTAGCTCTAACCACAACCCATCCTGGCTTACATTATTTATAATTTACTCACACCTTCCTAACATTTCTGTGTAAATATTTAATACCCAAGGCAAGTTAACTCTTTGCTTCTGGCTCTTCTGAATCCCAAAAATGACACTTGAAGCAAACCCAAGCAAGGAAAGGAAGGCTGGGACCCTATTTGTTGGGAAGCTGATGAGCATGGTTGGTTCAGGAGGAGTGAAGCAGAGAAGAAGGGGACAAGCACGGGGCAGATCATCTGCTAAGGGTTCCAAAGCTGGTGGCTAGCACTCCACAGACCCCAGACTAAACCTGGGCCTACATCAAACTTTTCAGTCTTTCACTTGCATTTTTACACCGGACACCTTGCATGAGATCCACTTGTGAGCTCCTGGAGAGGTGTCCCAGCAGCAGCAGCAGGAGAGAAGAGCAATTCCTGAAGCAGCTGCCTGTGATACCTTTTTCTTACAAAGGGAACTAAAACCAAACTGGGAAAAAGACTTCCCCTCATCTTTTGCGGTGAATTCTGCCCTTTGTTCTTAAAGGAACAAAATGGCAAAATCTATGTACAAGGATTACAAACTCCAGGATAGAATTAAAGGAAAGATTTCTATTGAAAGCAAGATGAAGCAAAGTTGCATAATCAACTGACTTAATGTGTTCATGTGAGATATGACTTATTAGAAAGTAAATTTGTTGAAAAATTGGCAATAATTGTTCCACTTTGGAATGATAAATTCCAAGGTAATATTTATCAGTTTTATTTGTTTATCTATTGTATTTGTCCAGGGTCTGTCTGGGTGGCTTACAAAAACCAGAAACAACCACCTAACATAGCTGTAGTAAAATAACATAGAAACAGAGTGAGTCAGATGGGGGTTCCTGGGCCATCTAGTCTGACCCCTGGCTCCAGCCAGCTCCACTCATGACATGCCTACCTAAAACAGCAACAAAACCAGCATCAATCAGCAAATAAAGTCATGATTCTAAAGCAAGTACTAAATGAAGGCGACTTTACCTGGCGGTGAAAACAGAATAATGAGGGTGTCAGTTGCATCTCTTTGGGAAGAGAGTTCCAAAGATCTGCTGCAATTACTGCGAAGGCCCCTTTTCTTCTCATGTCATTGGGGGTGGGGTCATGAAGGAGGGCCTCCACTGAAGATCTAAGTGTCCTGGTAGGGATATATGGGGACAGATGTTCCTTTAGAAATCCTAGTCCCAAGCTGGGATATGTTGTATGGTACTATAACCTCTCTGAATTGGATCCAGAAAAGAAGAGGCGGCCAGTGCAGTTGGCGGGGGATTGGCAGGATATGCTGTCTAGGAGCAGTCCTTGTTCATGCTTATTAACTGCTCTGTTTTGGATTAATTGGAGTGCCTGGACTGTCTTTAAAGGCAGCAGCTCCATGTAGAGTGCATTACAGTATTCCCGGCACATGGATAACTGTGGTGAGGCTCTGCTCATCCACGTAGGAACCCAGCTGGGAAATCAGCCTGAACTGATCGAAGGTGCTCCTGGCCACTGAGGCCACTTGTGAAACAAGCAACAACTCAGGGTCCAGGAGCACCCCCAAGCTATGAACCTCATCCTTCGAGGGGAGCACAAGCCCATCCAGAATAGGATGAGAATTTCCCAGTTGGATGGATGGAGTGCCTTCCAACAGTACCTCTGTCTTGTCTGGATTGAGCTTCCGCTTATTGGCCTTTATCCAGTCCATTCCTGAGCCAAGGCACCAGTTCAGAACAGTCACTGCTTCACCCGCACTGGAGGAAGACGAGAGGTCAAGCTGGGTGTCATCCATGTACTGGGGACACTTCAGCCCAAATCTCCAGATGACCGCTCCTAGTGGGTTCATGTAGATATACGCATGGGGGAAAGAATAAAGCCCTGCGGGACTCCATGACACAGGTGCAATGGTGCGGAGCAACAGTCCCCAGCTGCACCAACTGGGGATGGTCAGCCAGGTAGGAGCAGAGCCTCCACAAAGTGGTTCCACCAACTCCCAACCCGGCCAACCTCTCCAGAAGGATCCCATGGTCAATGGTATCAGATGCAGTTAAGAGGTCCAGGGGAATCAACAGAGTCACACTCGCCTATCTTTTTGCCAACAAAGGTTCTCCCTCAGGACAACCAAGGCAGTTTCCATTCTGAGCCTGATCCTAAAGCCCAATGAATGTTATTATATATCTTGATTTATTTCAGAAGGAATTTAATTTTTATTTAATCTCATATTTTGTACTATTATAATAGCATGATGTTTATTTTAATATTTATTTGTTTGTTTTTTTGCAAATGTAATCAATAGCAGCTCAAAGGTAAAAATTTAAGTTCCCTCATGCAGGGAGAGACACTGATGCAGGGGGTGGGGGGAGGCATGCATACGAGGTGAAGGTTGAGGAAACAGCTTTTCCTGGGGAGTGTGGGCACCAGGACGAGGCCCGTGCCACAACCAGTCGGGTGAGGGCATACGATAGAAGGCAGGCTTTGCAAAGGTTAACCCTGGCATGGATGGGTCAAGTGTCGTCAGCCTCCAGGGATGGTGTGGTTGGATTATGCTAACGGCTCCCCCACACCACCACCCTCACGCCTGCTGTAGTCTCTTGGAGCCCCACTGCAGCAGCATATCACCCGTCCCAGGGGAGGCTGCCTTTTGTCCCGTCCCGTCCCGTCCCGTCTCGTCCCATGCATTCCCCCCAGGATCCATGGCATATGCGACCCATTTACTAGTAGCCATGCTGCAGAGAAAGGAGATGAGAAGGAAGAACAGATTCCTACAGCATTCAGCCAAGTTCCCCATAACATTCTGATCGGCAAGCTAGCTAAAGATGGACTAGATGGAGCAACTTTCAGGTAGATCCATACTTAGCTACAGACTCAGACTCAGAGAGTGCCTCTCAATGGCATGTTCTGAGGGCAGGGAGAGGGAACGAGTGCGATGCTACAGGCCTCAGTCCTGGGCTTGGTACTCTCCAGCATTTTTATTAATGACTCAGATGGCAAGGTGCAAGGAAGGCTGATCAAATTTGCAGATGACACAAAATTCTGGGGAAAACCAGCAGGCCTTCTACAAAAGTATGTCCCGTCTCACTCACTAATGGAGTTCTTGAGAGAGTTAGTGCAGGGGTGATCAGGGAGGCATGGTTTCTTGGGCTTTCCAAAGATTTTTGACAGAGTCCCTCACCAAAGGCTCCTGAGCAAATGTGGCAGTCACAGAAGAAGTGGGGAAAGTCCTCTTGTGGACCTACTGGGTGTGGAACAGAGGGCAGACCATTTCTTTCAGTGGAGAACATGACCAGTGGGGTCCCACAGGCTCTGTATTAGGACCAGAGGTTTTCAGCCTGTTCATAAATGTTCTGGCATTATGAATAAGCAGTGAAGGGGTGAAGTGTGCTGACGAATTCACAGCCACAGGCCACCAGTGATGTGATGGTCACCAGCTGATGTCTTTAAAGGGGGACTGGTGGAACTCACGGAGGAGAATGTTGTGCCTCTGAAAGACCCTCCACCAGTATCACCTTCAACTAGCACTGCTGGCCAGCAATTACCCATCACTCCAGGCCCTACTTGCTGAGGAGGGGGCCAACAGCCCCTGGACCCCCCAGAAGAGCTCTACGAGGCAGCTACTTGAGGGTGCAATAGAGGCTGCAAGGGACATTTCTTGCAGGTGACCCCCATAGGCACAGTTTATGCACTCTGGAATATGTCTTAACATCTTCAGGTTGCCCTCCAGCCAACATCCATCCTGTTCCATTGATTATATCTTCTACTATCCCAAAAACCAAAGAGACCTCTATAGTGCTATCCCTTGTGTCCACCAGCTGCCTTCAATAAGAAGCAGTTGAAGGAGTGAATACTCCAAGAGTTAATACTTTATATAAAAAGTGTTCCCTTCATGTCTTAAAGGTGATGTTGTTATTTGAGTTCATGACCCTATGGATTCACATAGGCTTGGAGCCAAAGGAGATGTCAGCCAGATAAATATTTAGAAAGACAACTGAATTCTGAGACCCAGAAATTGAGTTATCTTTGTTTTTGACAACTTCCTGAATTGCAGTCCACATCTGCAAGGAGGGCTCTGCTCTTTCCACTTAGCTCCATCAGATGCAATTAAAGACGCATGGAAGTAAATGGTCCACATGGAAAATAGTTTTCCAAGGACTAGGCTCACTGCCTGAAGCAATCCTCTTGCCTGGACAGAGAAGTGACACTGGCTAGCAGATCAATACTGTCTGTGTTATTAATAAGAAAAACATATTACTCAGTTTTTGCCTGTTTGGCTATCATCCAATTCATGGACTGGGGAGGGCTCAGCCATTTATATGCACCATAATTTATTTTGGTGCATTTCTAGGGTATTGTTTTGTCAAAGCCAATAACTGTGACATTATAAATGATCCCACAGAGTCTCACTCTCTCTTAGTGGTAGATGTAGCAAAATTAATTTCTAAAAGTTTAATGTCAATTACTGCTGTCCTTGAGTTATGCAAGTGGACAAAGGAGCAGAGACTTAAAGACATGAACAGAGGCAGCAGTTCAGAACTAATTCAGGCATTTCACTGTCCCTAATAGATGCATCAAATTAAGCAATACTCAGGCCAAATAAATATTGGCCACTTAGCAAAAGAACCATTGATTTTTATGGCGAGCAATATTTGCATAATAAACCATTTGGGAGAGAACCTGTCAGATCATGAACCGATACTTTGCAGAGCTGATGCAGTGGCTGGTGCCACTCTTACAGGCGCTACGGCATGAGAGAGAGAGAATTCTCTGTGAGATCCCAAGAGGGCACCATTGTTAAGGATGGACAGATCAGTCTACTTCTGGCCAATGTCATTTTCTTGTGTGTTCTGTCATCAAGTGTATTCTGTCATATTTCTATATCATTTAATTTTGCATGCAGTTTTCAGAACATGCAGTTTTTGTGGACAGTTTTCAGCTAAGAAGTGCATGGCAAAATGCAGAGAAGTGTGTAATTCAAAGGATAATTGTATTTTGATCACATATTATTCCGGAGTGAAAATTAGGTTGGCTCACTTAAAACCATGGATCAAGAAACATCATTTGGTTCAGAGAGTGATTGTGAAGGGCAACTCCTGGCAACCTTGATGAGGCCAGCCCTCTTGAAGTAGCCATCTTGCATTTGCACAGGGAGGGACAAGGAAGGCCCTGAGCCTTTGGGTACTGCGCCTATGACTTTTCTTGGTGGCTGCAGGAGGTGGCTTAGGCTGGACATCTCTCTAGCCAATAGTCACAAGAATGGCTCTCAGCATTCAGAGGCCAACAAGCTGGGACCCAGAACTAGCAATTTTCAAGGGCCACAGGTCAGAGGCTGGGGCAGGAGCTAACTCAGAAGGTGACCTCTGGGTTTTGCCAAATTCATGAGAAGGGTTCTGAACCATTTTCTCATTTGGGATGTATGAGGGAATTTGATCTCTGCCAAACGGACTGGCAGTGCAATCAACTTTTGTAGAGACACCCTGTGGCTGCCTCCTTCCAGCAGGCACTGACATATGGAAATGCATTTTATTCCTATTGATTAGATACTTAAGCATTCTGCATGTTAATTAACTCATATTTATATTCTGTGGAAAGCATGAGGCGAGTTTACATCACTCACCCTGCAGACAGGGCCTAGCAGAACCTTGTTCCTCTGGAATGCAAATGCTCCCAAGGTGAAAAAACAGAAAAGGTGGGAAGGGGCTGTGGGCACAGAGTGGGAGCAGTGTCCAGAGAAGAGAAGAGAAGAGAAGAGAAGAGAAGAGAAGAGAAGAGAAGAGAAAAGAGGTGCTCTGCCTTAACGCTGCTGTGCTACATATCCGTGAAGTTTCAACCATGGAACAAGCATCATGTCCTTCCACATGCTTGTGACTTCTTCTAAAAGTGAACAGAAAACTTCTACTCCCCCCACCCCCACCATCCCAGGCCTGCTGTCAGTTTCCTGTGGTTTACCAGAAATAGCCCATATCAGTCCAGTCATAACAAGATCATGTTAACCACAGTGCATGGCTAACCTTCCCAGGAGGGTCAAAGAAACATAGAACATAGAAACAGAGCAAGTCAGAAGGGGTCTCCCAGGCCATCTAGTCTGACCCCCGGCTCCAGCTGGCTCTGCTCACGACATGCCCACCATGGGCATGTCCAGCCTACCTTCGAACACCCTCACCGATGGAGCCTCAACGACCTCTCGTGGAAGCCCATTCCACACCCTCGGGGTCCTGACTGCCAGGAAGTGCTTCCTGGCATCCAAACGAAACCTTGGCTCCCTGAGCTTTGCTCCGTTGGAGCGCGTCCTGCCTTCCTCTGCAGGGGAGAACAGGTCTCTACCCACCTCCGTGTGACACCCCCTCACATACCTGTATGTCGCCAACAGATCCCCTCTGAGTCTCCTCTTCTCCAGCCTGAAGAGACCCAGTTCCCTCAGTCTCGCCTCATATGGCATCCCCTGCAAACCGGCCACCAACCTTGTGGCCCTACACTGCACTGACTCCGCCCTGGCTATATCCTTCCTGTAATGAGGGGCCCAAAACTGAGCACAATACTCCAGTTGCGGGCGCACCAGTCATATAGAGTGGTAGTAATAGCTCTCTCGATCTAGAAGCCACACTTCTGGCTATGCAACCAAGGGTGGCATTCGCCCTCTTGACCAACGCATCACACGGCTGGCTCATGTTTAGCCTGCAGTCAACCTGCACCCCGAGGTCCCTGTCACAAGTGCTGCTCTCCAGCCACTTGTCCCCTAACCTGTACTTATGACACCCATTCCTATGCCCCAAGTGCAAGACCTTGCACTTATCCACATTGAACGCCATCCTGTTGTCTCCTGCCCACTTCCATAGTCTGTCCAGATCCTTTTGGATCTGGAGTACCTGCTCCTCAGTTGTGGCCACTGCTCCAGTTTTAGTGTTGTCTGCGAATTTGATCAGCAGACTGTTCACCCCTTCTTCCATGTTGTTGATGAAAAGATTAAACAGGATCGGCCCCAGGACAGAACCTGGGGGACCCTGCTTGTCACTGGCTGCCATCCCGATGATTCCCCACTAATGGTTACCCTCTGCTTTCGGTCAGTCAACCATGCCCTAATCCACCAGACAGTGCTTTGGTGTATCCCAAAACTCCTCAGTATCTCCACCAGGATATCATGGGGCACTTTGTCAAAGGCCTTGCTGAAATCCAGGTAAACCACATCCACTGCATCCCCTCCATCTGGCCATCTCGAAACCTTGTCATAGAATTCCACAAGGTTTGTCTGGTCAGGAGGGTATGAACCCAGCCACTGAAATGCTGGCCAATTTAAGATGTGTTTGTTATTATTTGTCTTGTCTTTCTGCAAAACCTGTCCTGCAAAAACCACGAAAGCAGTGCACAGTGAATCCAAATTGATAAAAAGAGCACTATGGATCCACTAGCAACGGCATCTCATCTCGCTCTGACACTCACCACCCTTTCCACAGGCAGTGGGTTTCACAACTTGGAACCAGGAATACCCAAAGTTGCTGTGGACCAGGGGCACTGAAGCCTCTCCCCAGTGATTCAGTCTCATGACAGGGAAGCACACAACTGGACACACTGTGCAAAGAAGCAAACCTTGCCGGGTCTCAAATGAGAGCTGCGTATTCCTCCCATACAGGCAGCCTCGAACAGGACTATGTAAAATTCTCTGATGAGCCTGGAAGCATCCAGGTACAGCTTCACCAGAACGTGAAATTGCTGCATCAGTGTGGACTCTAAATGACAATAAACCTTCCACCTGTTATAAATTAAGCAGGCTTTCAAAAAATGATATTTGGTACTGCAACTTTTTATGGCTGTTTGGAAAGTTTAATCATTTTGTAAAATGCAATTCCTGGTCATAAATTCTCTGCCAAGTACAGATTTAGGGAGAGCTAAAGGACTGCAGTGGGCTGATGGGTAGGTTTTAATCTGACAAGGCCAAAAAGTCGATTAGATTTATACCAATGCAGCAGCTTCCCTGTAATTGCAATAGGGCAGACTTACTGAAATCTGGAATATTAGGAAGGCAGTGAAAAAGGAACATTTCAAGGAAAGGGGAACATTCATTGAGGAGGGGAAGGGAAAAAGCACTCCCCTGATCTAAACAAAATGGGGAGAGGGGAGAGGCAGGCTCCCTCAAAAGGACAAAGGGTCCGTCGCGCTGTTGGGACTTGGCCGCGAACTCTTCCCCGCAAGCGGATCAGGTCTTGCTTGGCCCGGCCCACTAACAAAGGCCGCTTCCCCAGACTTCCGTGGTAACGTCCTTAGAACATCCATATACAGAAACAGGCTAAGAGGTTAGTTTCAACATAGTTTTTGTGCTCAACTTTTTTGGCTTGTACCCTCAATCGTAATTGTGATATTAAAATACACCCACCTAATTGTAAGACTTTGGTTCCACCATTTTGATTCAGAAGGGGCAAATGGAGGACGCATTGACATCCTTCAACCCCTACCAGATGCTTTTACACTTTTAAACTGTGTGTGGAGTGAGCTAGACAAGGTCAAATGCACTAGATTTGTCTTCAAGCCCATTATTACTGGCTTATAAGTCCACATTGAAAAACGGGACTGGCTTGTGAGAAACTTGCTAATGTGCTCTAAGACATCTTTGATTCCCATGCAGTGGACAATGTAATATGCCAAATGTTCAGGAAAGGGAGTGGTACCTTGACATGTAATTACAGGCCTTGATGCATATACAGAATACACAAGCCATGATGATGGGCCAGATAAGACGGCTTCCACCAATCCTCTCCTCAAAGGGGAGTCAGTATCCTGTAGTCGGTCAGAAATGGCCCATATCAATCCAGCAGTATTCTACCCAATGTACTGATCATCCTCAGTGCATATCCTCAAAGGAATATGAGAGCAGAGCAGTGCGGGTCATCTCTCCTCTAGGAGAGGAGACTTGGAGATTTGGCCCTGAAAGACCAAAGTGGGTTAATGCAGGGACTGCTAGCAAGCACAAGGGATGCCATCAGGGCCATATCTGCTTGGAAAAGGAAAATTCTACCTAAGGGACCTCATACTTAACCCCCACAAATTAACTGAGGTCATCTGGGCTGTTTTGTTTAGCTGCTGTGGCTGGCAATCCAGATCTATACCAGTCTTCTGCATTCCACCCCTCTTCTTGAGGGAGGACTGGGGTCACCTGAGCACAGGATGAGCTACTCACCTCTTCAGCAAAGCTGTCTGTGCTCTCTTACTCTATACACCTCATTTTTGTGGTTGCATTTGCAAAATCCATCCCTATAACTATGAAATGGGCGGGCATGTGCAGGTGTTCTGCCGGGAGGGATCTTTGCTAGTCTGATTATAACCATATAATGAATTTAAAAATCTGGCTCTGGAAAGAATATAATGTAGGTGCTAGGCAAGCCTGACTGTGAAGTTCAGTTGATAGCCAAGTCCCACCACAGAAATGGCTCTCTTCCTAGGAACTACCTCCCTGACTTCCCTGGACAGGGACTCCAAGAGAAAGGCTCTGGGCCAGTCTACAGGAGGAGACCATTCTCCAGGTAACCCAGTGTCATGAGGCCGTAGCACTCGTCCCAATTCCTCCCACAGATGCAGGCAATAAAAGTGTGGAGTCCTTTTATTCTAGACAACTACAGGATGCACTGGCGACAGAGACGACAGGAGCTGCCGTTGATGGGTCTAAGCAACACAGTTGCCCCTCCTTGCTGACCTCTCTGAGATTTACCACGTGGGGCTAGATAAACTCCTCTCCCTCCTCCTTTCGCTTTGCCTCCCTTCTCATTGGTCCAAGCGTCGAAGTCTCCTCCTCAGCTGGGCATCCTCCATGGCAACAGACTGTTCAGCCACATTCCCAGGAACTTGTACAGAAACTTCTGAGCCAGGTTATCAACATCCAGGGCCAGATGAAGCTTTTTTAGAAACATCCTTACAATAAGATAAATAAAGGAAGTTGATAAAATCTAAACCCCCATGGTTTTTCAGGTGAATAAAGTGTTTATATCAATTAAACCAATTCTGAAGACAGCAGAGGAGTGGGACCCAGTGTAATGCATGGACTGCCACATGTGCCAACTGGACAGAAATCCTGGGGGGGTGCTCAGTGTCATGTGCTCCTAGAAGTCAAGGTTGCTGACCTGGAGAAGGTAAGCAGGCTGGATGATGGGACCCCAACTCCAACTCCTGGGTGGCAGCCCCTCTGCAGTCATGGAGGAAGGGGGTCTGGGGAAGAAGGGCATCATTCTGAGGCAGAGGGACATGATCCCTTAGCAGTGACCCAGTCCTGGGCAGGCAAGAGTGTCTCCTGGGGGAGGGGGCTCCTGCTAGTGGAAGATTCAGTCATTAAGAACATAGAAAACTGGACTTTTTTTCCCGATTTCGATCCTGCCTTTTTCCTACAAAGGGCTCAAGGCAGCTTACATCGTTCTCCTCCTCCATCTTATCCCCACAACAACAACCCTGTGAGGTAGGTTGGGCTGAGAGTCTGTGACTGGCCCAGAGTCACCCAGTTGGCTCCATGGCTGAGCAGGGACTAGAACCCTGATCGCCTGAGTCCCAGTCCCGTGCTCTTAACCACGACACCACACTGACTTGCGATGGATGTGTGGACCACTAAGTCCAACTCTTAGAAGGCAAAGAGGGCAAATTATCATAAGCATAATGAGGACCAGAACAGAAGTTAGAACTGCCAAAATCTTCCCTTACGGTTTGGTGTGACCACAGTTGCAATATTGTGTTTAGTTTCAGTTTCCTTACCTGAAAAATGACATTCTTGAGTTGGAAAAAGTAGAGAAAAAGACAACAAAAATCATCCGAGCACTGGAGCAGCTTCCATATGAGAAAGACTACAACATAGAAACAGAGTGAGTCAGAAGGGGCCTCCTGAGTCATCTAGTCTGACCCCCAGCTCCAGCCGGCTCCACTCATGACACGCCTACCATGTGCATGTCCAGCCTATCCTTAACACCCTAACCGATGGGGCTTCAACCACCTCCCATGGAAGTCCATTCCATACCCCAGGGGTCCTAACCGTCAGAAAGGACTTCCTGGCATCCACCCTAAATCTTGGTTCCCTGAGCTTTGCTCCGTTGGAGCGCATCCTGCCCTCCACTGCAGGGAAACAACTGATACTGCCCATCTTTGAAAGCTGGCAAGTAAGGGGAGACATGATAGAGGTTAGGGTTAGAGGATGATTTGACAGCACACAACCGCAGCCCAAATGGCGGAATACAAAAGGTCAAATTTTGGTTGAACATCAGGAGAAACTTCTGAATGATAAGAGCAGTGTGACCATGAGACCAATCCCCAAGCAGCAGCTCGACAGGCACCCACTGTGGGTGCTGTCACCCTCTGCACTGGGCTGGGGGCAGCCTATAAGCCAGGTAGCCTATGAGCCCCACTTTCCAATGCATGGGAGAGAGTCCTTTCGAGCCTGGAGGCTGCTGCCTCCTGGGGGCTCTTGGCCCACTGGTGGGTGGTGTGAACTGGAATTTGTTCTGCTGCCACATCCCCCCCACCTCTGGGCGTGCAGGGCTGAGCCACTGATGCGGAAGAGGACTGACCCCCTTGCCTGGGTGCAAGAGGGCACGGCACCAGCGGAGTTCGCCCTGGCTGCTGCCTCGCCCAGCCACCGCCTGGGACTCCCTTGATGGAATGCATACATGTATGAAATATAAATAAGCATTAGTCAAATTGAATTAATGCTTCCAATATTGTTTTACACTTGCTCGTGTGCAGCAGGCATTTATGAAATAGCAGGGATATTGCAGTTATATATTCCCCACCTGCCAACTGGCCATTCGTATCTTATTGCTCTTTGCCGCGGTGTAGCTATTTAAGGATAGCGTCAGCCTTGGTGAAATACATCATGTTTTACTCATATATCCTCAAATGCCTGATAAAAGGCCTTGCCCCAGCAACCTATGAATATTTAAATTACTGTTAATTATTTATACCACAAATGTATTTGCATTTGCTGTGGTGAGGTGAGGTGGCATGTAGGAGCATTATGCACCAGAGGTGAATGTGCTGGGATATCCTGGGACCCTTTAGAATGGTAGAGTTCCATGTGTGGAGTCAAATGTTTTGAGCGGGGAAACCTGGCTGAGGAGCATCACAGGGGAAGCAACTTTGGAGAAAGATAAGAGGCCAAACTTGGATGAGCCAAGAACGAGTCAGCCAGACCGTGCTGTGCTACATCCAAGACCAAATGGCTTGAGCCTGTGTCCGCAGGAGCATTTTGACAATATTTAAGATCTTTGTCCAACAAACATTTCTGGGGTTGGTGTTCATGGCAACAATAAGCCAAAAATAAATGCAACATTTACAGGAGTACGTTTATCCAGTGCTAAGCTGATCCGGTGTTGAAGGCGTCTACGGCTCGCATGGGTTGAGGCCTGCAGGCCAGCACAATGTGGCCACCTGCAGGTGTCTGTGGCTGGGGTCCCTTTTCCTAGGCATGGAACTCAGCACTGAATTCCCCACTGAATGCCATTCTGCTGCTTCCAGCCCAGCACTTGCAGAAAGATGGTATCCATCTGTGAAGTGCCCTTCTTGGAATGTAGGAGGGCGCTGATGGCCAGTGACAGCACGGATCATGTTGGAAGAGGAGCAGGGCCGTGAAGCTCTGATGACAGGACTGGCATGCTGAAGCCCCATGATGACATTGTCAGAGCAGATATGGAGAAAAAGCCGCTGTTTGGCTCTGCTGGGGGACATTTTCATAGCAATCAATCTCCCTGTAGTATTAAGCAAGGCACAGGCAGTTGCAGATTTTAAGTGAAAAAAATAACCCCCCCGCCTCTTTCCTATCATCAGATTTTCTAAAGATTAATCAGAAGCAACTTGCCTGTTCCTTAAATGTCAGGAGATGTGGTCAAAATAGGGTTTCCACATGCCTCATTTTCTGTGACCTTTTCCACTGCCATGAAAACAGCCTTAAAGTGCTCTCTGGTTCACAACCAACCCCAGGGGCCCAAGATTGTTCAGATATGCACAGAAACTTAGAAAGAAATCAAGTCAGAAGGGTCTCCCAGGTCATCTAGTCTGACCCCCGGCTCCAGTCAGCTCCGTTCATGTAATCCCCAGCATGCGGTTGTCCAGTCTTTCCTTGAACACCCTCAGTGACAGGGTCTCAACCACCTCCTGTGGAAGCCCATTCCTTATCCTAGGGGTCCTAACCATCAGGAAGGACTTCCTGGCATCCAATCTGAAACCTGGTTCCTGGAGCTTTGCCCCATTGGAATGTGCCCTGCCCTCCACTGCAGGGAAGAACAGGTCCCGGCCCTCCTCCACATGACATCTCCTCACATACCCATAAGTTGCTAAAGGATCCCCTCAGAGTCCCCTCTTTTGCAGGCTGAAAAGACCCAGTTCCCTCAATCTCTCCTCATGGGTCATCCCTCCCACCTTGCCTACCATTCTTGCGCTCTTGCACTGAACCGATTCTAACCTAGCTATGTCTCTCCTACAATGTGGAGCCCAGAACTGGGTGCAGGACGTCAGTTGTGGGCATACCAGAGTCGTGTAGAGTGGTTTCAACACCTCCCTAGACCTGGAAGCCACGCTTCTGGCTATACATCCAAGGGTGTCATTTGCCTTCTTAACCACCACGTCACACTGCTGGCTCACATTCAGCCTGCTGTGGACAAGTACCCCGAGGTCCCTTTCACAAGTGCTGCTCTCCAGCCACTTGTCCCCTATCCTGTACCTGTGACACCTATTCCTGTGTCCCAAGTGCAAGACCTTGCACCTATCTGCATTGAATGTCATCCTGTCGTCCCCTGCCCACTTCCATGGCCTGCTCTTCAGTTGTGGCCACTGCCCCCAGCTTGGTATCATCTGCGAATTTAGTCAGCAGACTCATTATACCCTTCTCCATGTCATTGATAAAAAGGTTGAACAGGATCTGTCCCGGAACTGAGCCCTGGGAGACCTCACATGTCACCAGCTGCCATCCTGATGATTCCCCACTCATAGTCAGCCTGTGCTTGCAGTCCGTCAACCATGCCCTGACCCATTGGACAGTGCATTGATCAATCCCAAAGCCCAAAAATTTGTTGGCCAGGGTATCATGTGGCATTTTGTCAAAGGCTTTGCTGAGATCCAGGTAAACCACAGTCACCTCGTCCCCTCTGTCTATCCCACTTGAGACCTCGTCATAGGCTTCAACAAGGTTCATCTGGCAGGATCTGTTTTTGTGGAAGTCGTGTTGCATGGATGCCAACTACCCTTCCCTATCTAGGGACTCCAGAGCGTTTTCTAGTATGAGCCTTTCCGTGGATGCAAGGCTAACCAGCCTGTAATTCCCCATATCCCCTCTGCTGTCCTTTTTGAAGATTGGGACTACTGACGCCATCCTTCAGTCCTCTGGAACCTCACGCATTCTCCATGAGGCCTCAAAAATGGAAGCCAGCAGATGTGAGAGTTCTTCTGCCAGCTCCCTAAGTACCCTTGGGTGTAGCCCATCAGGGCCTGGCACCTTTGTAACAACCAGGCCCTGAGGAGCTCCTTGACTTTTTTTTGGGGGGGGGGTTTGACTCCAATCTGTGCCTCCATAACCTAACCTCATCTAGCCCCCCAGGTGGATCTCCCCCAACCTGTTTTGGGGAGAACACAGAAGCAACATAATCATTTAGCATCCGTGCCTGTTCCCTCGCATCAGTCACTGGATCTCCTTCCTCCTTATTTAGTGGTCCCACCACTTGTCTCCCCTTCCTCTTCCTATTTACTTGGAGGTAGAAGCCCTTTTGGTTGCTCTTGGCATTCTTCCCAAGTCTCAGCTCATAATAGCCTTGCAAAGAATCCTTCTGCATCATGCTTCTAACCCCTTTTGTCTACTTGCCCAAATGTCCACATGCAGCTCCAAGGTTGGAAAATCACCCCCAACTCGGGATAGAAAGAGCCACACTGGCTGCTTTTCTGGGCAAGGCAACCTCTGTGGAAGTGTTCTGTGGGCACTCTGTGGTGGAAGGAGCAGAGGAAGCGGCAGCTGGTGCTGCCAGGCATAGGAGATACCCTGACATATCCTGGCAGTGCATCAGACTCCTTCCTCCTCCTCACTTGGAAGCCCCCAAATTAGGTAGCCAGCATCTGCTACCTAGCTGTTTTTCAGAGTGGGAGGGGTGCAGAGGGGCTGTCGCCACTGTATTCCTTCCACTCTCCATGAGGTGCCCAGTCCTCCCTGAGGTCAGAGGGTTCTGGCCATCCCTATAGCATGGCCTGCTAAGTCAGGTTGTGTGATGCCTGGTTACTAGTCACGGGGTGGGTAACCCCTCTCAGAAAGGAACCACGTTGATTCAGGAATAAAGTTTGCATTTTATTGAATGAAAGTAAAAAGGGGGACAGGCTTAAAATTAAATTTAACTCATGCTAATATAGAATGCCAAACAAAACAGACAACATTATTACAATAAGCTACTGTAACAACCAAGGAAAAATGTGCCAAATAATGTAATGATCCTGTATCCTTGTTTTAGTCAAGTTCCTCCCAGGCAATGCAGCCACCGCTCCTGCTCTGTCAATCCGTTCTCTGGGTGCAGCAGCTGAGATTCTTTCCTCTAGGACTTTAGCATTCTCTCTTTCTGCACTTTCTCTGCCCCTTTCCCTAGCTTTGGTCTCTTAAGAGTATTCTTTTCTTTCCTAGCTCCAATCACCCAGGAGGGTAGTTTCTTATTAATTTCTACAAACTATGTGAGTTTCTATTTCCAAGTTTAAAACTTTTTTCCAGCTTCTCTTAAACTTCGTAATCTCCTGGAGTCCTAAGGAAAACACACCACATTCCAATCAATCTTTCAGCCTGGAAGCCTTTAACCCATCCCGTTGACTGAAACTCTCTCTCTCTCTCTCTCTCTCTCTCTCTCTCTCTCTCTCTCTCCCTCTCTCTCTCTCTCTCTCTCTCTCTCACACACACACACACACACACACACACACACAGTGGCACAGAGATTTAACTCTTCTTGTGACTCCCCTCCACACTTTCCCTAGCTGGCATTTTGGGGACTGAGCTCCTCTGGGGAATAGGCTCCCACCACTGCCTGATTTGCCTTCTAGGAGTTTTGCCTGCAGCACTTGCACAGCTGAAATTTCAAGCACTGCATCGACTGCTGGGAGGCCACCAAACAGGATTTAACCATTTTGCAATTCCATCTCATTAGACATACTTGGGGCTTATGAGTGGGCTGCAAGTATAAATATTATATTTGCCCCCAGGTTATCTTTAAAAATGGATCTCCTCCTCCTCCTCTTTTCTTCCTCTCTGATTTTGCTGTAGTTTGCCAGCCTTCCATTCAGCAAGCTCCCACCTACGTGGCCCCACCGCAGAGTGGCCAGGCACAGTTTGCTCTCACACGCTCTCTGACAGAGGGAGAGATGCGCTCCCAATTAGCCCAGGCTTCAGCCTGCAGAAAGTACAGAAGTGGGAGGGAGAGGCCGGATGCTGATGTGAAAGCCACAATGAGGAGAGATGGGGAAGCAGCATTTCTGACTTGCACTGGCTGTAGAAGCTGCGTGGACCCTGGAAGCAGGCCTTCTCCATGTTTCTAGATAACCACGATGCATTTTGGACTGTGTACAGCATGGAAGCAAATGCCCGAAACCTCTGAGTCAGGTGGCAGAGCTCAGATGGGCCTCACAGACCGCCCTTTCCCAACTAGAGTCCCTCAGAATGGATTCCTCTTGGTGCCACTGCACAGTCCCTTGAAAGGTGGTCCCACATCTGTAATTCTCCCTCCACATTCAGCACTGCAGGGAGAACAGCATCCAGCTTTAGACCAAGCGGTGAGATGCAGAGAAACATGACTCTGCTCCCCTGGCAATTTCATTGCATTATTGAATAATAATTCACCTGGAATACTGTGTCCAGTTCTGGGCACCAAGATTTAAGAAAGATGCAGGTAAATTAGAAAGGGTCTAGTGGAGGGTGACAAAAATGATCCAGGGTTTGGAAACGCTGCCCTGTGAGGAGAGACTGGGAGAACTGGGCATGTTCAGCCTTGAGCAAAGAAGACTGAGGGGAGACATGATAGAAGTACCTCAAAGGCTGTCCCAAAGGGGAAGGTCAGGATCTCTTCTCGCTGATGCTGGAGTGCAGGACACCGAATCATCCATTCAAGTTGGGACAACGCAGATTCAGGCTGGACATCAGGAAAAGCTTCCTCACTGTCTGAGCAATGCGGCAGTGGGACCAGCTGCCTGGAGAGGTGGGGGGCTCTCCCACACTGGGGACATTCAAGGCGAAACTGGGCAGCCCTCTGAATGGGATGGTGTGGCTTGGTGCCCTGCAAGAGCAGGGGGTGGGCTCAATGGCCTTCCTGGCCCCTTCCAGCTCTTCTGTTCTATGATTCTAAGTTATTTTAAAGCTACCAAATAATTTTGTATTTGATTTTTATTGATGTTTTAGAACATATTGGCATTTTGCCGCCTTGAAATTTGGAGGAGTAATTTGGGGTATGTTTTAAATCTACATGACTATGATTATGTTGCTGATTACGCCTAAAAGTTCCTTTCTCACTGTAACACTGACATAACCACACTGCCCTTCAGAAGGATTTTTGTGCGGCCTCTACTCAGCTTGATTGGTTGCTCATCCCTCCCTGCATGTACCCCCTTCTGTGTACCTGGCAAGTTGAATATAGCAAGGAGGAAAGAAGGAGGGTGAAGGAAGGCATTGGCTCAATAGGACAGAACCCTTCAGGTTCCTCCACCAAGCTAATATGTTTGTTTGTTTGTTTGTTTGTTTATTCATTAAAAGCTTTTCTGTCCTATCCTTCACCATATCAGGACATTGATCTCTTGGTCTTTTTTCATGCCTTGTGTTCACCTCTTGCACAGCATCCATAGTAGCAATACCTCCCATATGGGGAAGTGGCAACTTGGAAAGGATTATCATGGCAGTTTCCCACCTGAGCGTCATTTCTACTCTGCATTTTTGCTGTGTCTCCCGGTTCTGTGCCAGGTGAGTTGCAGCTATATCAGCTCTCCCTTAGAGTCATGTAACAGTAGAGATGGAAGGGGCCATGAAGGCTGTGGGATCCAACCCCCTCCTGTTGCAAGGCACCACGTTACACCATCCCACCCAGATGGCTACCTAGTTTCTCCTTGAATGTCTCTAGTGTGGGAGAACCCACCACCTCTCCAGGCAGCTGGTTCCCCCTTCATATTGCTCTGTCAGTGAGGAACCTTTTCCTGATGTCCAGCCTGAATCTGGGTTGTCGCAGCTTGACTTGATCATTCTGTGTCCTACACCCTGGTATCAGCTAGAAGAGAGCTTGACCTTCCTCTTTGTGACAGTCTTTGAGGTACTTATAGAAGGATATCATGTCTTGCCTCAGTCGTCTCATGTCAGGGCTGAACATGCCCAGTTCTCTCAATCTCTCATCATAAAGAAGTGTTTCCAAGCCCTGGATCATTTTTGTTGCCCTCCGCTGGACCTTTTCTAATTTACCTGCATCTTTCTTAAATCTTGGTGCCCAGAACTGGGCACAGTATTCCAGGTGAGGTCTAAGCAAAGCTCAGGAAACCAAGATTCAAGGTGGATGCCAGCAGGCATTTCCTGGCGGATGGACCCCCAGGGTATGGAATGGGCTCCCATGGGCGGTGGTTGAAGCCCCAACAGTGAGGGTGCTGGACATGCACATGGTAGGCATGTCATGAGTAGACTGGCTGGAGCAGGGGCCAGACTAGATGGCCCAGGAGACCCCTTCTGGCTCTGTTTCTGTGTTTGTATTATATAATAATGAATCGGCATACATCTCTTGCTTGAAGAATTCATACCTCTTAAGTGCAAAGATAAACTCCATCCCTAACAATAAGGTCACAAAGTCATATTAACAATTCTGTAAGTTTTAGACCTGAATGGGATGCAGCTAAATGGAACCCACCGAGCAAGTGCTGAGCAAGTGTTCCATCACCAACAACGGCATGCCCTTTTAAACAGTCCCTCAAGCCTCCAATAAATATAACACAAACCTTCCTGCTGATTAGCCTCATATTAAACTACAAAGATCTAGGTTTTCCTGTCTTCACAACTCACCATAAATTTAAAAGTTCATTAATATTTGGGAACTCAAAGATAATTAATATCAGTTTTAACCACATCAGACCAGAAAGTTGAAACAACATATGTTTAAGTTTGACAAACTGCCAACCAGCACTCTCAGATACCTCGTTCTTAATTTTTTTCATCTCCAAGAAGAAATAAGTTGCCCCAAAGTACTAATGCTATTGGTGGTCCTGATCACCTTCCTTCTTTTCTAGGATTCTTCCAGAACTTAAGCTACTCCTGAGTAATAAGGTTCAAAACAATGCCCTGACTGAGCAAAACCACATATGCATCTCAGAACATTTAAGCACTGGTGGAACTGCAGCTCTCTAGGCAAAGAGTGCCTGCCAAAACTTCAGTGTCATCAAATAATCAATTTCAGATTATGCCAAAGGGAAACTGGGTGTCTCTTTATTCTAAACTTGAAACAGAAACTAAAGTATGCACCCAACTGTAAGCTTGAAAATGTAGAAAATTAAACCTACCTTGTCCTACAGGTAATTACAGTTTACATAATGAAAATCAGGGTAGATGTCCCTGTCAAAGAAAATTACTGATTTATTTATATTGCCTGAAATAAACTGAAGGTATAAAGATAGGAAAGCTCTTAAATCAGTTCTGGAGCTAAATCCACTTTAATCAGATTTACCTCACCCCAAATATCTAAGAAATTCTAGACCATTTATCTAAGTCATGATTCATTTGTGCCAGAAACAATGATAAACTGAAATTAACTGAGATCATTTCCTAGGATCTAGTATGCCAGGGAAAAAATGAAAGAGATCTGGACATCACTTAAAACTCCAGTGCTTAAAAAGATCAGTGGAGCTACAGCACCCAGAGCCGTCTGCTCTTATATACCCCAGTGCATAGATTAAGCTGGTAAACATCTACATTTAAGAGAGGAATGCTGAGGGCGAAAGCAGTAGTAAGACACCTTCTGAGGAAATCCACTCTTGGCACAGAAGGCCATAACGACTTTAGGCAGGCAGCAATCTTCCTGTCCTAGGCCAGGTTCTTGAGCAGGCGGCAGTCCACCCGTCCCAGGCACTCTTGGCTGTGACGGGGTTCAGGCCTGCTTTGGGCAGGGAAATGCCTTGGCATCCCGGGACGTACCTGGCTGGCCAGCGCTAAGCACAGCAGGCCGGTCACACCCCTGGCAGCATGGTTGAAACTGGAGCCAGTCACACAGACACGGAGCGCGAAACCTCTTGCCGGGGCTCCAAGCCCAGCCTCCCAGGCAGCGCAGCCTCCCAGGCAAGTGTGGGAGCTACCTGGATTCCAACGCACCGATCCGTGTATGCGTCAGGACTTTCGAATCAATGCAGCTCTGTCATCACTGCCTGCTCAGCAAGGGTATAGAAGTGGACTGCACCGTGTGTTCTCCGCTGATCGCCCTTTTGCTTGTGCTTGAGCTATTCCGGAGAAAAAGGGAACGGAACACAGGATGCTCCCCACCAGCTCCTCTCCTGCCATGCTTGACTGGGCTAGCAGGCCAAGGCTGGGCCCCATGCGTCCTTTGCGCTGGCCACCATGAGAGGACAAACGGGTTGAGGGCCTGGCCTTGGCAGCTGTGGAGGACGAGGAAGCCTCCTCCACAGCACAGCCTCAGCTGGCAGTGGGCCGCTTGGCCTGCGGAGCAGAAGGAGGGGGAACGATCAGAGGCAGCTCTAAGTCATGACTCCCAATCATATAAGAAGCTGGAAGGTGCTAATGCACATGGGAGGCATGTCAAGAGTGGAGTGGGCAGAGCCAGGGGTCAGACTAGATGGCCCGGGAGACGCCTTCTGACTCGCTCTGTTTCTTTGTTTTAATCGAATAGCAGCCTATGGTGAGGAGCTGTGCCCTTTGCCCTCAGTGTGCCTGGGTAGGGCAGGGTAGGGTAGGGGGGAGCTGTCGGAGGAAAGTGGGGCAACTGGGGAGAGCTGCACCCAGGAACCTGGGAAAAACCCGCAGTGAGGCAGAGCCTGGCACAGACGTGAAACTGCTCAGCCTGTGGGGTTCAGGTCAAAGCCAAAAGGAGGGATGCCTCTGGGTCAAGTGAGTGAGGAATTCGGGGCTCTGGGGTGCAGGGAGGTGGTTATCTCACTAAAAGGAAGATGGTATTTTTCTGTTGGTTTTGCTGGCTGTACTGTGAACTTGAAACATAGAAACAGAGTGTCAGAAGGGGCCTCCTGGGCCATCTAGTCTGACCCCCAGCTCCACTCATGTCATGCCCACCATGTGCCTGTCCAGCCTATCCTTGCACACCCTCACCAATGGGGCCTCAACCACCTCCCGTGGAAGTCCATTCCACACCCTCGGGGTCCTGACTGTCAGGAAGTACCTCTTGGCATCCAATGTGAACCTGGGTTCCCTGAGCTTGGCTCTGTTGGAGCGTGTCCTGCCTTCCTCTGCAGGAGAGAACAGGTCTCTACCCACCAAGGTGAGGTGAGAAGCAATGGAACACAGGCTGTGGGGCACTTTTGCTTTGTCAAAAACCAGTCCTAAAAATTTAATGCTGCCCAAATTGTGGGCAGGTCAGAATGGATGTGGACCTCTCACTTTGACAAGGAGCTAAGGCAAAGAAAGGGAGACCACACCTTGGGAAAGGACCATGCCAAATTGAGCCCAGTAGCCTCTCGTCCTTACTTTAGAAATGAACCTCATTCCCTTGGTAACTCCACCCCCTATGAGGGATGGTTCAGCAACAGGAAAGAAGCAAAGGTGGGATGTTCCGTCATATATGGGCACAGAGCCTATAAGAAACTCCCACCACAGGGGAGTGGCTCCTGCTGTCTGGCCAGGTTGTCCCCACCCTTCACCATGCACAGTGATTCCAAGGACATGCTAAGATTGGTCCTCCACAGGAATGAGCACAATGTACAGAAACTTATCAAAAGATAGAAGGAACTGGGCCCCCCTCTGGTATGGCAGCTTACGAAACTCTTGGTCCATCCTCTGCCTTCAATACTAGATAGAGCTAATTTTCAGTGCAACTGGCAAGGCTCCTACTGTTGAGCCAGGAACTAGACCAGGAGCTGCAGGTGGTACTCCAGCACATGGACTCCCTGCTCCGGGGAATGGGGGGTGTATGCAGGCCCCTCCATCAGATGTGGACAGGCTGCCACCAAATCAATGGCAATGGTCGGTTGGTGGAAAGGGTTGGACGCATTCCTGACATCCCTTACGTTCCCCATGTCGTCCCCACAGGCACAAAGAGGGCTCGCGGGACTGGTCGTGGTCCTGACTGCCTGAGCTCAGCCGGCCGGTGGGTGTCATCAAGGAAGCCCTGGTTGCGCTGTCACACCTGACGGCATCCTGCTGTGGAGGACGGTGCCTGCCCTCTCTGTTCAGCGCCTGCCAAGCAACCACACCGAGCCGCATGGAGCGGGCCACGTGCTCTGGGTCGACAGCCCTCTTGCTTGTGATCAAGCCACTCTGGAGAATAGAATCGCACGCACTCTTGCCGTGAGCGCTTGAGCAGGCCAGGCCCAGAGCCCTTGCGTCCTTCAGTATGATGACCTATGCTGGGAGATATGGAAATGACCCTGGACCTTTCTGCAGCTCTAGTCATCATTGACCACGATGTCCTTTTGGGGGGACTGAGTTGGGAATGGGGAGCGCTTCACTGGCATGAAGCGGCATATTCTTGGTAGGAGTTGGCCCAACTCAGTCTTTGCAATTTGGAATGGTTCTGTTGGTCCCCTGTCTGCTCCCGGTGCTTTATTCTCTGCAAGCACTTTCAGAGCAGCTTTCACTTTGCTTTGCAATATTGCAGGCACTTCCTCACAGGCGTCTTCTGTAGTGGACCCTGCCATGCTTTCATCTCGTCTCCACTTTCTCTCTGTTTGCCTCTGGTCAGATCATATGATCCCATGGGTTTGTCAGCATTCCTAATCTAGGTTCGAATTTCTCTTGGGTTCCTCGAATGTTCTGGAAGAGGCCTCTTCTTTTTCCTGCATTGTTTTAAAGGGGAATTCTCATCAAGTCCTTTCCTGTGTGGAGATCCTGGTATCACTTGTTTTTAAGACTTTCACAAACTTCTTTTCTTTGGTCCTGTGTTTCTGGCCTTTGGACAAGACCATCAGAAGCACCTCTCTGCTTGTGATTTTTACCCATGGGCTGGCCTGCAGGGAGGGGCCCATGGCAGTTAGCAGTTGGTGCTCATGTGCCCTCAAGCAGCGGGAGAGCAGCTGGTGAGTGGTGCTGAGCAGCTCTCCCTGGCTGAAGGAACCTAACAATACACACCTGCAGAGAAGCCCTTCTAAAGATGGGGTCAACCAGGAGGCAAGATGTATTCCACCACCCCCGTGATTAAGAGAATCCATGTGGGGAAAGCATCTTGAGCCAATGGTCTCAGTTACCACATAAAATTACAGCCTCTCTCTCTGCCACGCCACACACATAAATGCGTGGGCACACGCCTTTCCCACAGCATGTGCTCCTGGTCTGCCATCGGTCTGCAGCTTGGCTATCAGCGCATGCACATTTATTCACACAAAAGTCAGCCCCGGACAGACTGCAGCAAGCTGGAGGCGCTCTGAACGATGCCAAAATGTGCCTGCAGAAGCTTCAAAGCAGGCAGTCAGGCCAGCCACAAAACTGAGCCTTATTTATAGCCCTTTGCTGTCTGGTTCATTTCCTCCAACTTCCCTGCAGAATGATCTGAATAGAAATGACACTATTGACTATCTAAGTAATAATAAAAGCCTTATAGAAATATGTTCTTTGCAGTTTCAAGACTGAGGGCATGAAGAACTTAAGAATTATGGGATGTAGGAAGAACAGAAAGCTCCTGTGGAGCTTGTTCAAGACAGCCCCTCCACCAGTTCTCCTGTGCAGATTCCTTCCTCCCAACTTTCCATTTGGTCTAACACAAGCTATGTTTGAATAAATAAAGTGTCTAACTAGAATATCATATTAAAGAATGGGGGGAATACTTGACTTCATTTGCAGCTAGCTTACAAAGAGGAGTGAAATGTGATGCCAATGTTCCCATCAAACATTCGAATAATATGATTCAAATGGTTTCAGCTTATCAACTGTTCGTTCAAAAGCGAGCTGGCAGGCTACAGAAGCAAAATGCAGGAACAGATCCGCATTCCAGCACAATCCAGTGCATGTTCACTCCCAGGCTTGTGAGTCCCACAACAGCAAGGCTGCTTCAGGACAAAGGCCTCGTCCCGCAGGCTTGTCCCCGAGTGGCCACCCAGCTGTCTCAAAGGGCAGCCATGAGCCAGAGATGAGCCCATCAGCAGCCTCCCAGTTACATTTCCCAGCAACCGGCAAACACTCGTGTTTGCAGTCCACTGGCCTCTGCCACTCTTGGCACCAGAACTGCCCACATGTGCCGAAGGATGTATGGTTCTGCCATCATGCAGCACATGGATCTCCCAACGAGAAGCCTCCCAAGCTGCACCTGGCACCCTCTTCAACAACATGCAAGTCCATCTTTCTAGAGATGCTCCTGCTGCTGAGCATGCGGATGCCACACTCTTCTCAATGGATCCAGGTATGAAGAATCCATTTCATGCTGTTGTCTGGACCTGGCCTGCTCAGCCCAATTAAGCACAGCGAAAGTGAGAGGTAGAAAGGCATTCGATCACGGCAAAGTGGCATGGCAGAGCCCTCCTTCACACCTCTGCTGACCAGGTAATGACGACAGAGGTCCACTGGACTGAAGTGCCTGCTGTGATTGCTGATCGGCACATTTGAATCCAGGTGGCCCCTCCACTTCCCTGGGAGGCCAGACTACCAAGAGGCTGGGCTGGGGGCGGATGGCGGGAGATTGCGCAATCTCTTGCCGTGAAGCTCAAATCGATTTGGATGATGCTTGAGGCTTAATGCTGGCCAGCCAGTGAGTGCAAACGAACAGTGAATCTGCAGCCAACGGTCGTGCAGCTTGTGATGCTGTTAGTGAGGAGCAAAGGGGGCAGGCGGGGCCATGTGCAGTTTGGCTGAACAGGAACATTTTTTTTATAAGGAACTCTCTTCCTGAAGTTGATTTTAAAAGTTTGCTAAATCTGCCCCATTGTTTGGTTGGCAATTTGTATGAAAATGGCAGGTATGTTAAATGGTTCCCACTCCTTTAGTAATTTGCAAAATAATGGAATGGCAGGTGAATGGGATGGCACCTCTGCCAGCACCATCCATGTTGATCCAGGGGCTGGAGGCACTTCGGAGCCATGGCTGCAGGGGCAGTGAATGGGATGGCACCCTTGCGGATTAGAAAGCGGCCACGAAGGAGTTGGTTAGGGGCAGTACTTGATGCTTGGTGGGTGTGGAGGACCCTAAATGCAGCTCAGGCAAAGGCACCCATGAAATGGTGAACAAACCTTTTCGTTAAGGACTCGGCAGAGTTCCAAAGTACCATCCCCGGATGTTTGTTCTGGGAGGGAAGATGTGAACCCTAACCCTAACCCTAACCCTGCCCTGCCCTGCCCTAGGAGTTGTACTTTGCAGGTGCTGCTGTAAACCACCCAGAGAGCCCCATCCTTGGGGCAGTGCAGAAGATGCAGGCATACAGACATACCCCATGGAGTTGGCTGCCCCCAGGTCAGAGTTCTACCAGATCAGCAGCCTAAGTCCCATCTGACGCTCCTCCAGAGCGCCCTCCAAGAAGACAGAAAAAGGGAAGACCACTCTAGGAACAGGTCCTATGGTTGCTGCCCTAGAAGCCTCAATTCCAGAGAACCCCCATATTATTATTATTATTATTATTATTATTATTATTATTATTATTAACATTTCTATGCCGCCCCTTGCCGAAACCTCGGGGCGGCTTACAACACGATAAAATACAATGAAATACAATAGCACATAATAAATTACCATTAAATACAAAATACAAAAAATACATTGATTTACAAATATAAGATTAAAATTATCTGTATAAATTAAGTAAATAAAAATATAGGAGGAGAAAGAGAAGGAAGAAGAAGTTGCCCTGGCCAGATCATATGTTTTAACAATTAAAATGATGTTTAAATAAAAAGGTCTTTACCTGGCGCCGAAAAACCAGTAACGACGGTGCCAGGCGGACCTCTTTGGGTAGTGAATTCCATAGGTTGGGTGCCACCGCAGAGAAAGCCCTCCTCCGAGTACTTACTCTCCTAATTTCTTTCATGGAGGGTTCCTGGAGAAGGGACTCTCCTGCAGATCTCAAAGGGCGGTCGGGCATATACGGACGTAAGCGCTCGTTCAGGTAGCCAGGACCCAAGCCGTTTAGGGCTTTATAGGTCATCACCAACACCTTGAATTGGGCCCGGACTTCAATGGGAAGCCAGTGAAGCTGACGGAGGACTGGAGTCATGTGAGCATAACGCCCCGTCCCCGTCAGCAACCTGGCAGCTCTATTTTGCACCAATTGAAGTGTTCGGACTGTCTTCAGGGGAAGCCCCACGTAAAGCGCGTTACAGAAGTCAAGGCGGAAAGTCACCAGCGCGTGTGTCACCGTCGCCAGGCAGTCGTACTCCAGGTAGGGGCGCAGCTGATTAATCAGCCGAAGCTGAAGGAAGGCATTCCTCGCCACCGCTGTCACCTGAGCTTCCAAAGAAAGCTCTGGGTCGAGGAGTACTCCTAGGCTGCGGACCTTATCCCTAAGAGGGAGTGTTGCACCATTCAGGACCAGGTCAAATCCACCCTCTCCGAAACCCGATCCACCAACCAACAGGACCTCCGTCTTGTCTGGGTTGAGTTTCAGTTTATTTGCCCTCATCCATTCCCTTACCTCGGCCAAGCACCGGTTCAGCACAGCCACTGCCTCACCTGGATTAGTGGAAAACGAGAGGTAAAGCTGGGTATCATCAGCGTATTGATGATTCCGCAGCCCACACCTCCTGATGACCTCTCCCAGCGGTTTCATATAGATGTTAAATAGCAGAGGGGATAGAATGGAGCCCTGTGGTACTCCATGGCATAGCTGCCATGACGTAGAGACATGGTCCCCCAGCACTACCTTCTGGAATCGACCGTTGAGATAGGAGCGGAACCACTGCAGAGCAGTGCCTCCAACCCCCAATCCCGCAAGCCTATCCAGAAGGATACCATGGTCGATGGTATCGAAAGCCGCCGAGAGGTCCAGAAGAACCAACAGGGATGTACTCCCCCTGTCCTTCTCCCTGCACAGGTCATCGTACAGGGCGACCAAGGCAGATTCAGTACTGTACCCGGGTCTGAAGCCGGACTGAAAAGGATCCAGATAATCAGTTTCATCCAAGAGTGCTTGGAGTTGTCCCGCCACCACTCGCTCCAACACCTTGCCCAGAAACGGGATGTTGGCCACAGGTCTATAGTTAGTGGCCATCTCTGGATCCAGTGACGCTTTCTTCAGGACCGGTCGTATTACCGCCTCCTTTAAAGGGGCAGGCACTCGACCCTCCCTCAGAGAAGCGTTAACCACTTCCAAGATCCAGGTCCCAATCCCGTGCTTGGAGTTATTTATTAACCAAGACGGGCAAGGATCCAATAGGCAAGTGGTGGGACGTACTCGTCCAAGCACCTTGTCCAGATCATCGGGCCGCAATAATTGAAATTCTTCCAATAATTTTGGACCAGACAGTAGCATTGGTGACTCCTCAGAGACCTCCGATTCATTAGTGGAGTCCAGCTCGTGACGAATCTGAGCGATTTTCTCCCTGAAATGCCTGGCAAAGTCGTCACAGCGGGCCTTTGAGGGTGGCATCAGATCTTCCTTAGGACCCGGGCGAATCAGGCCTTGCACCACTCGAAAAAGCTCCGCCGGACGGCATTGTGAGGAGGCAATGGAAGCGGAAAAAAACTTCTTTTTCGCCGCCTTCACCGCCACAGCATAGGCCCGATAGTGGGCTCTCAAGTGTGTTCGGTCAGATTCATTCCGTGATTTCCTCCACCTACGCTCTAGCCGTCTCCCAACTCGCTTCATCGCCCGCAATTCAGGTGTATACCATGGGGAAGAGCGGACTCTGCCCGGTGGGAGAGGACGCTTGTGAGCGATCGTGTCCACAGCCCTGGTCATCTCTCCGTTCCACAGTTTTACCAGAGCCTCGACAGGAGCACCAGTCTTGTCAGCCGGAAACTCCCCCAGGGCCTTCAGGAATCCATCCGGATCCATCTGGCTCCGGGGGCAGGCCCATACAATCGAGTCTGCACTCTTATAGAGGGAGAGGCCGCTCTCGAGCACAAACCTCACCAGGAGGTGATCTGACCATGACAGGGGAGTTAAACATAAGTTCCTCACCCTCAGGTCATCCTCTTCCTGCCCCGTCGTGAATACCAGGTCCAGAGTGTGTCCACGTTCATGGGTCAGGCCGATGTCATGTTGAGACAGGCCCATGGCCGTCATAGAGGCCATGAAGTCCTGAGCCACCCCGGTCAGTCCAGACTCGGCATGGAGATTGAAGTCCCCCAGGACCAACATCCTGGGGGTCCTCAACCCCAGGTCCGAGACGGTCTCTGTCAGCTCAGATAGGGAGACTGCTGGGCAGAAAGGTGCACGGTACACCAATAGAATCCCCAATCTGTCTCGTTCGCCCAACACCAAGTAGAGGCACTCCAGCCCTGGTCTCAAAGGGACCGGAAGACCCGTGAGAGAGATGGAGGCTCGGTAAACCAAAGCGACTCCCCCTCCCCTCCCTTCTGGGCGTGAACAGTGTTGAACCAGATACCCGGGCGGGCACAATTGGGAGAGGGCAACATCCCCTCCCTCTCCCGCCCAGGTCTCCGTTACGCAAGCCAGGTCGGCCCCCTCATCCACAATCAAGTCATGGATGAGGGAAGATTTATTATTGACCGACCTGGCATTGAGCAGCAGTACCGTCAGACCCGAGGGGTGGTTGACAAGGCTACCTGGCGCCCTCTGGTTGGGGGCAGGACCAGATCAGGTCCCTCCCTTTCCTCCCCAGAAGACTTGGAATTCTCAAAGCACAGCCTTTTACCAGAGCCCAGCAGGGTGCAAAGCCCGTGCAAATCAAAGTCACATTCTCTTGGAGAGCAGGGGCCCGATCCCAGTGGAAACATCCCCGCCTCCCCTGGAAGCTTCTGGCTCCTCCCAGGGTGGCCCCCGCTGCTCGAGGGCGAGGGGGAAGCACATCCTGGCTGGGGCCAGGAACTCCCTCCCAATCTGCCCCCAGCTCAGAAACGTGTCCCTCCTTCCCCACAGTGGGCTGTTGAATCTCAGAAATCCCTGTTGAATTGCAGAATCCCTTGCCTGAGGATCTCAGAAACATGGAAACGTTGAAACGTAGAAACAGAGCGAGTCAGAAGGGGTCTCCCAGACCATCTAGTCAAACCCCCAGCTTCAGTGGGTACTCCTGGCACTGCCCTGTCATCTGCCTGGCTCTGCCCCTCTGGCTCCTCCTCTGGAGTGGATGGATCTACCTGGGCAGACTGTGGGTACCTGAACTGCCCCCCCCCACATCGCCTTGGGCTGGTCTTACACAGCCCCATCTTCCTGAACTTTGTTTTTCCCTTGACTTCTGAAGAGGAAGTCAGATCAGGGAAATGTGGAAAGGGAGGTGGAGCAGAGAAAGGCTGTGATGAGGGATCCCAAGAGAATGGTGAAAAGTCAGGTGGATTTTCATGAAAGGGGGCAATAACAGCCTGAAAGCCAAAGGAATGATTTGCCCCACCAGCAACAAGCAGCCACTTTCTAACAGAAAAGCAGGGAGGGAAGTTACCGAGTGAATGAGCCAACCCAGCCTCCTGCTCACGGCTGTGCTGGCAATGAGCATCTGTGACCGTCTGTGTCCCATTTCGCCCCTTCCCAACCGTTCTTGCACTAGAGCTTTGCAGGCGCCACTCCTCCAAACACTCCGCAGCTGCAGCAGCTGAACTGGAAGCTTCTGGGGAAGAATTCCAGATGGTAGCCAAAACTAGCAAGAAAGGGGCCCTGGCAGGTGAAGGAGTAAGGGGCATTATAAGCCAACAGCCATAATGACACCCGGGTATCCTCCCGAAGCTGACATAGCAGTGCAAATACCACTCCACAGTTGCGTTAGTGTGCAACGTTTGGCCATCTGTTTGAGGGTGGGAAGCCAGTGACAAAGAAAGATCCACCTCCAAAATAGAGAGAGGTTCCCCCTAAAACTGTGCTATGAATTGGGTGTTCTGATCTGACATCAGGCCTCAGGCCAGGGCAGGGTCCAGAGGAGGGCAGCAAAAATGATCCAGGGGTTGGAAACCCTGCCCTGTGAGGAGAGACTGGGAGAACTGGGCATGGTCAGCCTTGAGAAGAGAAGGCTGAGGGGGGACATAGTGTCGTGTGCACTGACTCAGAAGAGTCTTTGGCACACGTAGAGGAGAGGGATTCTTCCCGTGGGAGCCAGACTTCATTGCAGGAAGCTGTATATCTGGTGCCAGTGGTTCAAACCCCGCCCCCAACTCCCTGACGAAGCTCTTCAAAGAGGAGAGGGCGCAGAGGGGAGTAGGATTCAGGGAGGAACCGAAAGCGAACTGCAGTTGGAGGTCAGTTGGGAGGTTGCCGAGGAAATGGTTGAGGCACCTAATGATGACAATCTTAAGAACGTGAGAGTTGGCTAGGCCCAGAAGGGGGGTTGGAAAATGCGTGCTCTCGCAGACGCATGCACAGATGAGGGCAATTGGAGACAAGACAGTTGGAATGATGGAGGGAAAGAAGTTTGTTGGACTTGCCCATCGAGGGGCGGCCCAGGGAAGTCAAAAGCATTCTGCAAACTGATCTTATTCAGAAAGAGAAGACAACTCCGCCATCATCATTAGCATCATCATAATCATTGTCTCTCGTAGTTGTAATGAACAATTTTATGTAGAATAAAGACTTTAGTAACGACAGCCAGGTTCATCGTTTTCGTTCGGAAGGAGCGCCAGCCTAACGACACATGGTATCCCTCTATAAGTACCTCAAAGGCTGTCACAAAAAGGAAGGTCGAGATCTCTTCTGGCAGATGCCAGAGTGCAGGACACGGAATAATCAAGCCAAGCTGTGACAACCCAGGTTCAGGCTGGACATCAGGAAAAGCTTCCTCACCGTCAGAGCACTACGGCAGTGGAGCCAGCTGCCTAGAGAGGTGGTGAGCTCTCCCACACTGCGGACATTCAGGGAGAACTGGGCAGCCCTCTGAGTGGGATGATGTAAATTGGAGTCCAGCAGCAGGGGTTGGACCCGATGGCCTTCATGGCCCCTTCCAACTCTACTAGTCTATGATTCTATGAGTCAATCGTGGAAGGAGAAAATGTGTTACAGAAAGAGTTCTGCTAGAGTCCAATTTCCTGGTTGGGTGAGGTTTCTGAGAAGGGGGTTGGCTATATCCAAGCTGGTGTCAGGCCACTAGGACTCCCTTGGTCAGGAGCTGAGTTTAAGGAAGTAACATGCAGGAGAGTTCTATGCCATGCATGTGAGTTTCATGGGGATAATGCACCTGCCTATGCATCCATGTGCAGCAGACAGTTGATGGGGACTTTAGGGCAGAAAGATGCATGCATTTCTGTCTAATGCTCACCATCTAGCAGAGACAGCCCATGTGGGGAAATGAGCTCAGAAAAAAAGTGAGGCAATGTGTGAGCAGCCAATTCAAAATGTTGCCGGAAGCTCGACAGTGTTGCTCTGCTCTGCCACAATTCTGCAAACGCCCAGCCGTGTTGCTAAGCAGAAAAACTGAGTCAAGCTTCTACAAAAAGGACTGCAAATGGACCCAGCGTTGGTGCCCACACTGAGCAAACTCGGATATGAATTTAGTGTCATTCCACAAAGCCGATCCTGGATTCGCCTCGAACTCATGCCGCCTGATGCTGTGAGCTGATGGTCTTGATTGCACCCAGCAGGGAGCCCATCTTGGTGATGAGAGAAAAATATTCCACAGCCTGTCTCTGCAATCACAGCCATGAGGTGTATGGAGGACACATTTTGACGTGATGCTTTCCCTGTGTGTTCGAAGGCAGCAGCTAGAAGGCAGCTCCTCCCCAGGCGTCTCTCCAGCTCCACTTGGGCCGGACTGAATTGCAGTGAGCCACCTTCTCCTATGTGGGATGCAGAGTCTCTGCTCAGAGGTGAATTCCTGCATCTTGCTTGCTGTGTGCTTTGCATAGTGCTTCTCATTCCTTTCATGTTTCTGTTTCTCTCCTAAAATCCATTTTCCACTTGCAGTAGCTTGGCTTCCTTCAGTTACTTCCAAAGGCAGCCCCAACAATCATGGCCTGGACAGATTCCCAGAAAGTGCTGGAGGTGGACGTCCACTTGCTGTGTTATTTTGAATTCAGAAGGAAGGGCACAGACAGGAGCAGGCAAGGGCTGGACACCTGGCAAAGCATGGCAGGACCAGAGGCAGAGGCAGGGACAGGCGAAGGTCAGAGGATAAGCTGGCCGGATATACCAAGGAGCCGAGGCAAGTCAGGCGCAGGCAAGGTCCAAGCAGGTAGAACGTGCCCCAGGTTTCTCTGCCCTTCATAAGCCTCCCCACATTTTCCTGTATTAAAAAGAATAGAATTTCTGTTTAGAGAACTTTGGCATTTCACCTTCTCACCATTTTATGGATGTAATGTTTGCATTTCCAGAATATTTGGATATTCCAGAAAAACTGAAACTTGTGCTGAAACTTGAAAATGTCTATTCCAAAGATCCTCAGAGCTGTAGCAAAGAGCATTTGGTCATCGCACTTCAGAAAGCATTCCCACCATCTGCCAGCTCCCCCCTCTCTGGAAGCGGGAGCAGCCTGGCTTGCGCGACGCTGCGGACTCACTGGGGGCATGGTGGGGGGCAGCTGCCAGCCTTGCCGCCGCTCCCGCTCCCACTCCCTAAGAGAGCGACTGCATCTGGTCCCACCACAGGGAAGGCCCAGCAGGACCTCTGCCCCCCTGGCAGGCTGCGAAGGGCCCTGCTGCCTCCTCAGCTGTTCTTCACGCCCCTCCTGCAAGTGCTTCCCTGCTCCGCAATGTGATAAGAACATGCAGTCACACTTGGAATGAAGTGTCTGGTATGTGTATTTTAGTTCCATCTAAAAAGGGAGCTGAGCTGCTCAGTGTGAATGTTTGTACTTTAATCGCCCTGTCGCTGCTGCTCTGGGGAAGGGAGGACCTGCAACACACAGACTCTGCTGCAGCCCCTGCGCCCCCGGCCTCAGGTGCGCGCATCACCCTTGGTGGCCACCTCTCTGTGGGAGGAAACCAGAAGGCAGAACTGGACTGACACCCAGCTCCATCTTGAGCATGGATGTTGTGCACCGCTTGCTATTTTTTTGATAAAATTTTCATTTCAACTTTGCTACCCCGCACCTTGACAACTGAATTAGAGTACTAAACAAAACAAAAATATCGCATGCACAAAGGATAAAATAATTTTACACTTTCCCTGCCCACCCCCATAAAAATGGATCATCTTGTAAGATGGACAGTTACTCCTACCCAAAATGAAGCAAACCAACCAGGTTTCTTGCTGGAGAAAGAAAACCTTTGACTAAGAATGAGGGAGAATTCCATGAAGATCACATTTTGATTACAGCATTTCTGCCCTTCCCAAAGCAATACTCAGAGGTTCACCCCCTACATTAACACCTTCCACCTACATCTAAAGGATTGTCAGGCATCTTTAATTTGATCATTGACAGAATCAGACTTTGCCCTGAATGGGGAGACGGGCGCGATTGTGCTGGGGGTGGGGGTGGGAGATGGCCAAGTTAGTGCCTGTCTTTCCTGCACAAGCACAACTGCGACCTTGGCCAATCCCCCCCCCCCCCCCGAACCGCCCCCCCCCCCCCCCCCCCAACCCCCCCCCCTTTTCCCCCCTCCCCCCCCCCCCCCCCCAGCGCGCTGGGATGATGGGCACATGCAGGGATGATGGGCACAATCGCAATCGTGCTGGGGGGGCGGGGAGATGGCCGTGCTCATGCTTGGGGGGGAGGGGGGAGATGGCCACAATCTTTGTTGTTCTTTGTCCCTTTGCTTCACATTTTTCTTATTTTAAAAAAATAGTTACAGAACGGATTAACTTTATTTACATTGAACCTTATGGGGAAATTTAACTTGGCTCATGACCAATTTGGATCATGACCAGAGTCCTGGAATGGATTAAGTTCATGAGCCAAGGTACCATTGTACTTTTTCTTTTAAATATTTACCTAAAAATGGAGGGGCGTCTTATACACGGGGGCCACGGTTGCGAAACTGCCAATACATATCTCTGAAAACCAGCCTCACTAGCAAAGTTCCGATTGCAGAGACAAGCTAACAGGCTTCCTCCACGCATGAGCCTCATGCGACTGGTGTCCGCTGACGCCGATGCTGCGGAGAGCAGCGTGTAGCCCAGGGGGCCAGTTGAGAGGCGGCAGCGGCAGGCAGGGGGCGGACAGGTGTGATCACGGATGCTCTGGGGGGGAGACGGGCATGATCGCAGGCATGCTCACGAGTGGAAAGACTGGTGTGATCGCAGGCGCGCGCACAGCAACGCAATGAGGCAGCGGGTGCATGCATGGCGAGGCAGCAGCTTGCTCCCCTGGAGATCGATAAGAAGTGTGGGGGGCGTCCTATACACAGGGCCATCTTATAGACGGAAAAATACAGTATCCTTTTCAAGGGCAGAGTCCTTGAAAAACACCCCCCCCCCCGCACCCAGGAAGACTCCAGACCATGTGTAAATTGAACGAACCAATATATGCTTCCGCCCATTACCAAGTGAACCTAGCTGCAGGGCTGTCTGGGGCACCGAGCACCACCCCGCACATCCCCACCCGAGAGCATGAGGGAGCCAGGCCAGGCTCCGATTCAGTTCTCACGGATGCTCAGCTCTTCCACACTAGGCTTCTGCTTTGCCGTAAAGAGGAAGCGACCTCTGCAACCTCCCCTGCACCACTCAGTAGCTGCAACACATTCATGACTGCAGGGTGAATTTTCCAGGTGGAACTTCTATTCACAGGAGCACCTAGAAACTACCGGAGGGAAATGATGCTGAAAGGGCCTTTTAGATGCTCGTCTACCAAAGAGGCTCAGCATGCAGCAAATCTCAGATTAAATTCCTGCCACCTTCTGGTGGCTAAGAAAGGCCCTTGCTAGTCTTCACCAGTCTTCCTTGACAGAAAGACGCGTCCTCCTTTCCTGAGAAGTCATGTAAATTCTGCCACATTCCAAAAGCCACGTTCTGAAGCGTATTGAGTTGCTTGGGCCCAACATATCTGACCAGAAACCAGAAGAGAGCTTCAAGTGACTGTGAAATGAGATTAATAACTTGAGACATTTAAACTGAATAAATAATTCAACACAGAAAACCCTCAATGAAATGCTAAGTCCATATTAGCCATGAGCAGTTCAGAGGGAATGTGAGAAAATTTTGAGTTCAGCAAATGTAACAGGAGTATTAATAGCTGGGTTCCAAGACAATTGCTTAAGCAGGCAGAGGACATGAGCGGCGATTGCTGGGGCAGACAGCCACATGAAATCAAGGGATTGCACAATCCCAGTACTGCCAGACAAAATCAGAATGGTGAAAATCAGCTTTCCAAAGACCAGGGAGCTTCTAACAATACTAATCTGCTTTCTAAAATGATTCTCCTATTTTGTCTTCCGATGCTTATTTTATTTGCTGTTTCCTTAAAGGGCAGAGACAAGATCACTAGAATCCCAGAATTGGAGGGTACCTCAAAATTAATCTAGTGTTGAAGATTGCAATCCTATCCTTGAGATTCATCAACTGAGTAGCTGTAGGTTTCAGCAGTGAAACCGGGCCAGTGACATGCACAGACGAACCACCTCATGCAGATATCACAGAAAGGGGGAAAACATAAGCTGTCGTGCAGGGTTTCACAAACCCTCTTGGAGCTGTGGGAATAGCTGGCATTGAGAGAACATAGGAAGAGGCAGTGTTGGACTGTGCACAAAATTCTGCATGCATTGGCACCCTAGATTTCTATAGGGCAGTATATTTTTGGCAGATCTATTTTGAATTTCTTCCCTCATTATGCCTAACATAGAGCTTGCCTTTTCACAGCAGCTGCACACTAGGTCAAAACGTGTTCTTGCTGTCTGCCACAACCCGAAGATCCCTGTCTTGGTGAGCCACTGCCAGCTCAGGTCCCATCAGCCATACTTCATTGTGTGAGCCACCTAGGGAGGCCATTCTGGCAGTTGGAGGGGCATATAAATATGTGAATGAATGAATGAATGAATGAATGAATGAATGGGGATTTGTTGGCCCCAGTCTGCATTACTTTACATGCTGACATTTACTGCATTCACCGTTTGATGCCCATTCACTCAATTGATCCCTTTGAAGCTCCCCAGAACCCATTTTAGTTTTAACCACCCTAAAGGAGTACTAGAAGAGGATAAGGAGATTTTTAAAGTCTGGATGAATTCTTTTCAACTGTCTTTACAGCAAAGGATACAGGTCAGGCACCTGTTCCTGAAATGGTTTTGAGGAAGGAAATCTGAAGAACTAAGGCAGATAGTGGTGACATAAGTAAAATTCTCAATCAGGCCAAGCTGGCATCCGTTAAGAGTACTTCAAGAGCTCAAATATGAAATTGATTACCTTCTTACAAAAATATAAAATATGTCCCTAAGTTCAACCTCTCTACCAGAAGACTGAAAAATGGAAAGTGTAATACCAATTTTTAAAAAGGGATACAAGGGGAAATCAGTAAATTGCAGGACAGTTAGCTTAATGCTTGTTTAGGGCAAATTGGCTGAAAGTGTCATTTCATATGAAATAAGTCCCGATCTAAAAGAATCAACATGGCTTCATCAAAGGTAAGTCCTGTCTCATTAGTGTGGGAGGTGGTGGAGGCCACATCCATGAGGGTGTTCAAGAAAAGACTAAACAACCACATGTTGGGAATAACAAGAGGAGAGCCTGCTGGAGCCAGGGGTCAGACTAGATGGTCCAGGAGGCCCTTCTGACTGACTTTCCCCCCTATGTTTCTATGTTTTTATTAAACTTTTATAATTCTTTGGGCATGTCAGTAAACAGACAAAGAGGGACAATCTGGTAGATATAGTTTCCTTGGACTTCAGGAAGGCTTTGGACAAAGTTCTTTCCATGAGCTGAGCAGTCATGGAATAAGAGTGAATATAAGTGGGGAGACCCTTCATGGATCACTGCCTTGTCGTGGGGAAGGGGCTGGCATAGCGCAATGAAGCTATGAGCTCTGCCGTGCAAGCCACCCAAGATGGACAGGTCACAGCAGAGAGCGCTGACAAAATGTGATTCACTGGAGAAGGAAATGGCAACCCACTCCAGTACCCTTGCCATGAAAACCCCATGGACAGTACTAAAAGGCAAAGAGATATGACGCCAGAAGATGAGCCCCCCAGGTCGGAAGGTGTCCAATATGCTACTGGGGAAGAGCGGAGGGCTGGTACTAGTAGCACCAGAAAGAATGAAGCGATCAGGTCAAAGCCGAAAGGACACTCAGTTGCAGAACTATCGGGTATCCCCGTGGACAACATTCCCCCAGGCCTTCCTGTCCTCTACCATCCCCCAGAGTCCACTTAAGCTCACGCCGACTGCTTCACTGACTCCATCCAGCCACCTCATTCTCTGCCATCCCCTTCTGCTTTTACCATCTATTGCTCCCAGCATTAGGCTCTTCTCCAGTGAGTCTTTCCTTCTCATTAGGTGGCCAAAGTATTTGAGTTTCATCTTCAGAATCTGGCCTTCTAAAGAGCAGCCAGGGTTGATCTCCTCTAGGACTGATCGGTTTGATCTTGCCGCCGAAGGGACTCGCAGGAGTCTCCTCCAGCACCACAATTCAAGGGCCTCAATTCTTCAGTGTTCAGCCTTCCTTATGGTCCAACTTTCACAGCCATACATAGCAACTGGGAAAACCATAGCCTTTACTATACGCACTTTGTCAGCAAAGTGATATCTCTGCTTTTTTGTGTGCTGTCTAGATTTGCCACAGCTTTCCTCCCAAGGAGCAGGTGTCTTTTAATTTCTTGGCTGCAACCCCCGTCTGCGGTGATCTTGGAGCCCAGGAAAATAAAATTTGTGACTACCTCCATTTTTTCCCCATCTATTTGCCAGGAAGTGAGAGGACTGGATGCCATGGTCTTAGTTTTCTTAATGTTCAGTTTCAAGCCAACTTTTGCGCTCTCCTCCTTCACCCACATCAAGAGGCTCTTTAGTTCCTCTTCACTTTCTGCCACTAGAGTGGTATCTGAGGTTGTTAATATTTCTCCCAGCAATCTTAATTCCAACTGGTGATTCATCTAGGCCCGCCTTTCTCATGATGTGCTCTGCATATAAGTTAAATAGGCAGGGTGACAGTATACAGCCTTGCCGAACTCCTTTCCCAATTTTGAACCAATCACTGGTTCAGTGTCCAGTTCTCACTGTTGCTTCTTGACCCATATATAGGTTTCTCAAGAGACAAATAAGATGGTCTGGTACTCCCATCTCTTTAAGAACTTGCCACAGTTTGTTGTGATCCACACAATCAAGGGCTTTAGCTTTGTCAATGAAGCAGAAGTAGATATTTTTCTGGAACTCCCTAGCTTTCCCCATGGTCCAGCATATGTTGGCAATTTGATCTCTAGTTCCTCTGCATCTTCGGAATCCTGCCTGTACTTCTGGTAGTTCTCGGTCCACATACTGCTGGAGCCTAGCTTGTAGGGTTTTGAGCATAACTTTGCTAGCATGTGAAATGAGTGCAATGGTGCGGTAGTTTGAACATTCTTTGGCATTGCCCTTCTTTGGGATCGGAATGTAAACTGACCTTTTCCAATGCTGTGGCCACTGTTGAGTTTTCCAAGTTTGCTGGCATATTGAGTGGAGCACCTTTACTGCATCGTCTTTTAGGATTTTGAATAGCTCAGCTGCTATACTGTCAACTCCACTAGCTTTGTTGTTGCTCGGACTTCCTAAGGCCCATTTGACTTCACATTCCAGGATGTCTGGCTCGAGGTCAGTGACCACCCCATCGTGGGTATCAGGGACATTAAGCTATTTCTTGTATAGTTCTTCTGTGTAATCTTGCCACCTCTTCTTAATCTCTTCCGCCTCTGTTAGGTCCCTGCCATTTTGGTTCTTTATCATGCCCAGCTTTGCATGAAATGTTCCCTTCATATCTCCAATTTTCTTGAAGCGATCTCTAGTCTTCCCTATTCTATTGTTTTCTTGCATTTCTTTGCACTGTTCATTTAAGAAGGCATTCTTATCTCTTCTAGCTATTCTCTGGAATTCTGCATTCAATTGGGTGTATCTTTCCCTTTCTCCCTTGCTTTGTGGCCTAGTGCTTTTCCCTACTTTCTTCAATGTAAGCCTAAATTTTGCTGCAAAAGCTCATGATCTGAGCCACAGTCATCTCTTGGTCTTGTTTTTACTGACTGTATAGAGCTTCTCCATCTTTGGCTGCAGAGCACATAGTCAATCTGATTTCTGCGTTGACCGTCTGGTGATGTCCATATGTAGAGCCGTCTCTTGGGTTGTTGGAAAAGAGTGTTTGCTATGACCATCGTATTCTCTTGACAAAATTGTGCCCTGCCTTGCCAGCCTGTGCCCTGCTTCATTTTTTACTCCAAGGCCAAACCTGCCTGTTATTCCGGTTATCTTTTGGCTTCCTACTTCCTAAGATTCCTAAGATGTTGATGGTTAGTCTTGTCGTCTTCTGTTTGACCACGTCCAGCTTGCCTTGATTCATGGATCTTACATTCCAGGTTCCTATGGAGTATAGATCTTTGCAGCATCGGACTCTCCTTTCACCACCAGATACATCTGCAACTGAGTGTCCTTTCGGCTTTGACCCAGTTGCTTCATCTTTCTGGCGCTACTAGTACTAGCCCTCTGCTCTTCCCCAGTAGCATATTGGACACCTTCCGACCTGAGGGGCTCATCTTCCGGCGTCATATCTTTTTGCCTTTTGGTGCTGTCCATGGGGTTTTCATGGCAAAGATACTGGAGTGGGTTGCCATTTCCTTCTCCAGTGGAGCACGTTTTGTCAGCGCTCTCTGCCACGACCTGTCCATCTTTGGTGGCCTGCATGGCAGAGCTCATAGCTTCATTGAGCTACGCCAGCCCCTTTGCCACAGCAAGGGAGTGATCCATGAAGGGGAAGACATATATAGCAATCCACAATTCCTAAAAATTGAAGAATCCCTTGGCTGATCCAGGGAAATGAAATGGAGGTTCAGCGACTCACTGTAGATGGCAAAACATTAACAGATGAAAAAGAAAAGGCAGAAATGCTCAAAACCTATTTTGACTCAGTCTTTTCCCAAAATACAACCTGGATGAAGTGGAATTAGAGGCTGATGGCAGTTTAAGGTTGATTGGCAAATGATCAAGGATCATCTAATTGGGTTGAATGAGATCATATTTCCAGGGGCAGATGAGCACCATCCTAGATTCATGAAGGAGCTGTCAGGAAAACTCCCAGAACCACTGGCTATTACCTTTGAGAATTCCTGGTGGAAGTAGCCAATCAGAGAAGGGCTAATGGTGTCCCCATCTTCCAAAAAGGAAAAAAGAAGTACCTGAGAACCACAAAGTCGCCCCGAGGCTTTTTGCAAATGGGGCGGCATAGAAATGGTTTAAATAAATAAATAAAAAGCAGTCTGTTTTTCCCAGGGAAAAATCTGGAGCAGGTTATAAAGTAGTCTATCTGCAAACATCGTGAGAGCAATGTGGTGATTAGTAGAAGCCAACATGGCTTTCTCAAGAACCAGTCCTGCCAGATGGATCTGATTTCATTTTTTGACTGAGTAACTTCCGAGATGGAGGGTGGGAATGCTGTGGACATAATCTATCTTGACTTCAGCAAAATGTTTGACAAACTGTCCCATGACTAACTTGCCTCTTGGCGGAGCAGTGGAGGCAGAGGCTGGGGGAGGGCTGAGTGGCCAGGGGCCTGGCGAGGAGCTGGGCAGGGGAGCGGGCCGGGGGTGGGGGCAGGAGCAGCGGAGAGGAAGGGGGCGGGGCCAGAGGGGCCAG